>NC_141140.1:79604234-79915410 GCF_053477565.2 Lygodium microphyllum
TATGTAATTTATTATGAGGTTTCTCAAGAGTTGGATTGATGTTCCCCAACTTGGAGAGATATAATCCAAGTTTGTTCGCTTGTCCTTCAGGTGAAGGCATCTTTACCTGATCAGAATTCAGATTGCTTACTACATGCACTTCCTGCTCTTGAGATGCACCATCAGCTTCCACACTTGCCAACGCAGGTGGCACATGGCTGATTCTAGAAATGCAATGCTTACCTGAGCTTCCTTTGCGGGATGCAACTGCAACCTTCCCAACTGGGGAAGAAGAAAAGCTTGGAGTGGAAAAGGCAGACCGATTATCTTTATGGGAACTTGAAAGAGGATTCAAGGGTTGTTGAGGCAGACGTGGAGTTTGTTGTGGTAAGGGAACACCTGTGGGTAAGGGGACACCTGTCACAATTCCATTGGGCAGAGACAAGTTTGGCACTCCCTTAGACTGTGTTGCAGCAATGGCTGGGGAATGTCCCTCCTTGAGAGTAGGTGGCATATGAGGATCTCCGTCCATTGTGCAAGCGAGAAGCACATTCATGTCACACATTAGCAAGCACCACATAGCATCTCCCTTGCTGAGGTAGGGACGAACTTTTCTCAACATACATATCATCTCTGTCAGCAGATAGCTCTCCATCTCCTTCAAATCCGAGAAAGCTGTTTCTGTGGTTTCACCCCTACCTTCACTGCTCCGCAACCAAGCCCGAGAGTTTTCTACTATGCTAGTAAGAGCATCTATACCATTCCATCTACCATTTCTCAGCACAGCATTTAATGCCTCCTCCTGACTATAATCGTAAGATGCTATTTTCTTTACTGCATCCTTGTAGAGCACATCAAACATATTCATCAAAATTTCCTCTAGCTGTGCTTCTGAATATCGATCCCAATCAGGTTCTTGCAACTCCTCGTAATCCTGTTCATCTTTCACATAAGGATAATGATGAAAGGCACTTGAGCAATCATTATTTTGCATTCCATAGTGTGCAAGATGCATATTTGCTGAATTGCATGGCTTTCTGGTATCAAGATGATCTGGCATTAAACCAAATGGTTCAACACCACAGCATCCACTACCATCGACAGAGACTGCGCCAACATCAGTACTGCTCAAGGATCGGCAGTCCACAGTTCGACTGCTGCCAATGTCAGCCGCATTCCGGGTTTCAGCATCAGTGCAGGAGGCTGTTTGGGACATCAGCGAGGTCTGCTGATCTGTCCTGAATTTCCGCTTATTACGGCTGCCTTTGTCTTGGACGCCGGAGCTCGAGGCTGGCAAATCTGGTGATGACACATTCAAGAAGCCGCTACGCATGATGGCGAGCGTAAGGGACGATGGCACAACCTACAAAAGCCAAACACAATGACCAATAATGCCTTAAGACATACCACAGGATCGCATGGAGGAGAGGCCACAAATCAGCAGTCAGGAAAAACCTACAGGAGGGAGCTGAATCCAATGGCGATCAAGAGATGCAACAGCGAGAGATGGGACATACCTGAGAGGCGTCAATGGAGGCCGGATTGAGCAGAAGACTGATGAAGAGCTACGGCGAGAGCTGCGTTTTCCCGTTCCGGCATCAAAGACTGACGATGATCCGATGCTTGGCGTCTTCTCCTATTACTGTGTTGTGTTCTCTTCCTCTCTCTCTCTTCTATTGTTCGTTTTGTTGTTCCTCGCCCGAGAATTCCACCCCCCATAGCCGGTCACCTCTCCACCTTTGACCTCCACCTGCCCGTTGCTTCGAGATAAGAATATAAAAGCCATCCTCTGTCCCGGACCATTCCTCCCAAGAATACTGCCTTTATATGAACCTTTGCTACCTCTCAAAGGTCTACCATGTAGGGGGTGGTCATCTTTTTCTTTAATAATGTGGTGTATTGTATTAGAAGGTAGAAGTTTGTAAATCCTCCATAGGGTAGATCTCTTATCAAACTTTAGTGGCTGCAGCTTTGGCAACTAGGTTGACATTTGCAGCTCAGTAAAGGAGTTTGAAGTTCTATATGCAGTCATTGCATGTTTGTTATGTAGCAGTTTTATTGTTGGTGTTTAGACATGTATTGTTTTTCAAAGCAAAGTACATTTGTAGATAAGTTTTTGCGTTGTTTAAATACACGGAGGATATCGAAAGGAGAATATGTATACATATGTAGTTCGAGTCACTGATCGTAATTTTGAACGTTCACATTTCTTTTGGTCGTAGGCGCCATGGCCAAGTGGGAATAAGAATGAAAACATTGCTTTTTTCAAGGTGATATCTAGGTAGGGTGAGATTCTTGCAAGCAAATCTTCCGTCCTGAATGTCGTTGTTCTTTCAATGAGACGACTATTATTCCGTAATATGATGCATGCGAACTCGTGCTGATCGGCTCTTTGGAATACTTGTCATCGGCTTGGCTCGACTACATTTTCAAGCAAAATGTAACATCTTTCATTCTCATGATTTGCTTGGAGCATTGGGTCAAATGGAGAGCTTTCAAGATGGAGCTCTATAATCCTTTCGATGGATTGCCTATTGAGGGAGGATGCAAAGCCCTGTCCTTGAATGTGGATGTTCTGCTATAGCCACGTACTTCTGGATTAGTGGATTATGTAGCATGTTGAAAGCAAACACATCCGCAATCTCAAATGTAGTCAAGTCAATTCTAGTAGATATTATGCTATAGCCATGTACTTCTGGATTAGTGGATTATGTAGCATGTTGAAAGCAAACACATCCACAATATCGGATGTAGTCAAGTAAGAGTGACACTATGTATTTGTTTATCTCTTTCTTCACAAGACATGGTTGGCATTTAGTTATCATCATGTTGACTCCGTGTTGTTGGCATGCAAGGATGAGAATAGTGGTTGACAAAGGTGTTGTAACTTGTATTTCTTTTGTAGATGGATCTTTTTTTGCGAGTTTCCAACATGATGTTGCATTGTGACTATACCACAAGATGTGCACATTGTTAGTCTTCCAATGATACTTTCATTTTGTCGCCCAAGATGATTCGAATTTTTCTATCCCGTACCAAGTTGCAGCAAATGGTTTTAGTGATGTTTTTCTAGAAGCCATAGTTTTTCTTTTTTTTGAAGTCTTGAAGGATGCCTTGTGACTTTGTTTCTTCGTAGTGTCTATTGATGTTGATGAGAATAATATGTTTTTATCATAAAACTGTAGTACACTTGTTCATGAAAAAACATGCTATACTTGGTAATTTCGTTTTTTTTAAAGATAGTTTATTTTTTTGACATGCAAGGATGATGATTTTTTTTAACTAGTAATTCTAATAAAATAAATAAATAAAATCAATAAACAATAATAGTACTTCAAAAACTTTTAAAAACCTAAAATAAAATAAAAAAACATGCTATATAGCATGCTGAAGAGTTGGCACAAATCTCTTCGTAATTAAATAATTATGGGAGAATGTGCCATTCCCCTGTCCATTCAAATATCCGGTTTGTTGAAGTTTTACATTTTTATTTTTTTCAGTACATTCAAAAGTTTGTTACACTTTTGTTTTCCCCATACATTCAAAAGATCGTTTTCTTTCATTTTCGTTTCACTACTATTTACTAATCCTAAAAAGAATGAATGATGAAGATTTGGATCAAACCTTAATAAACTAAAAAGACAAATGACAAAATTGTTTAAACTAATCCTAAAAAGAACAAATGACGAAGATTTGAATCTAACCTTTTAGCTTGCAAATGCGATGACCGAGGAACTGATGTACGCGTCTCCATACACTTGTGTTTGACCTTCCTCTCTCCTCAAATAAGAAATGAATTTCATAATGAAGAGAATGGAGTCCAATTGATGATTCCATTTCTCACTTCATCTACACTCTCTACCTCTTGGTAGCCATAGCCATAGCCTACACTCTACTTCCTTTGAGCTCTTGGATCTCACTCTACAAGCCAAATCTTTGCAAGGTTTCTTTTGGGCTTTTTCTCCTCTGCTTAGGTGCAACTCTATGTCACTTCACTTCATGACATTGTGTTATCTATAGCTCAACATTGTCAAGATTGAAGCTCGTTGCCTAAAATTACACTTGCAACCTATGATACAATTCGTTCTCCCTCCACGCAACATGACTGATCTTGTGACCATAGGGCAATTGAAGGTTGGTTCATGACCTCTTTCCCCATCAAAGGATTCATCAAATGATTGCCTCTACAGGCTGATGTAGCAAAAAAAACCAGTCGATTGCTAAATCCTAAAAGGAGACTCCATGCCATTTCACTTGAAGCTCACTTTTTCCTTCATTTTCACACTCCTACCACTTGGATCTGACTGCACTGAAGGTTCCAACAAGCTTTTCCCACATCAAATCAACAAGGAGAGGATTCAATATCCAACTTGAAGATCAAGAAGACTGCCTGAAATCAGGCAACATCAAGCTTGAAATCAAGCTAGTATCTTTTGATGCTATTTTACTTATGTCCTTTGACACAATCTGTTCATTTGCTTATCTGATCTAGATTTTTTGTGCTGGTTTGTTATTGTTCTAGTCACTCAACACTGGCAAAGACTCTCCGACATGTCGCTTCAAAGGAGTTGGGTTTCATACCTAGCAAACACGCATAAAGCTTATCCAGATGAAGAAGGGCCTATGGGCCATCACTAATGGACAAGAGATGAAGCCTCGGGATACTACCCTTGCAGTAATCTGTCAGAAAAATGATGACAAGGCTCAAGCCATCATAAAGCTTGAGTTGGATGACAGCTACATTCATCATGTGGATGCATGTGACATATCCTATGACACCTGGGATAGATTGGACACATTGTTTGGTGCCCAGTCAGAGTCTTTTAAGTATGGATTACTAATTGAATTCTTTAGACTAGACATGAAGCCTAATACATCCTTGGCATCTCATCTAAACTACATCCCATTCATGAGCAAGGGCCAACAAGCTACGGGGAGCTACATGGAGGCTTGAGGGATTTGCTTAGGAAAGCTCTGCTCTGCATGTAGCCCTTCAAATTGATTCTTACATTAAGGGACATTGAGAACAAAAATGGGTGGTTACACCCAATGATCCTATTATCGCTCATATCTTCTAATAAGCTCACACAAAATACTAGCATGAGGGTGGCTCTCATCATGGGGTGGCCATTGCACAATTATCTATTCCGTCATTAATATAAAAAAGGAGGAGCAGTAAACATTATTCTTCTATAGAGTAGGCTTTTGTTTTAGTAATATTGATGCCAGGAGGCATATTCCACGGTGGATTCCGTGCCACGGTGGATTCCGTGAGGTTTTACGGTGGATTCCGTAAACTTAGATGACCGGGGCTCATACACAAAGAGGATTCTTTGTGCGAGAAGTTGATGGGGACGCCTGTCCTTTTCGGGCGTTTCATTAATTTAGTGTGTACATGGGTGATTCCATAGCGGGTGATTCCGCAAAATGCATATTAAATTAATAAACGTTTATGAGTTTAGAGTGCGCACTCGTAATAAATTAAGGTTAGGATTTATTTCTAACCAATTGATTTATTTATGTAGCTGAAGACTGCTAGGTATTCACTTTTGTCGGTTTAATTGTTTTATTTTACTAACGATTGTGAATGCTTTAGTTGATGTATAGAGATAGCAGCAGTGGCGGAGGAAAGCATTGGAGTCTAGCGGGTATTCGACATTTGGACTATATTTTGATAGGCGCCACGCCTATATTTTGTTATGTCTATTGAGACATTGATTATTGATTATTATTTTGCATGCGCTTATGCGCCCGGATATGCTCAAAAGCTAAAAGCTTGTCATATTTTTGTAATTGGGCTATTATTGAGCATGAAGATTGGAAATATACATAAAATACATGCTTTGTGAAGCGCTCACACAAGGCATGGGGGGAGATTGAACCCAATTTGTCTCTTGCCTCTTGTCGTGCATGCTTTTACATTGTTTTTTGTGCAAAAAGGTAGAGTTCATTGTTCTTGGGGACCTTCAGGGATTCACTACGTGAGCTATCTGCGACCGATCTGCGCACCAAATATTCACAAGAGGCAGAGATAATTACATGTGGTGATAAAGGCAGGATCTAGCCAATAGGAGAATTTTGTGAAGGAAACCTACGATGGATGGGCAGATGACCCTCTCAATGAAGGTAAGCATTCCTCTAGAGATGTGGCATTCCCATTGTAGATCTTAGGAAAGTCATACCTACCATGCACCTCCTCTCTGAAAATGGATGAAGATATTGTATTGATGTTTTGTTAAAAAGTTTACCCCTAGATTTTGATCATGTTTCAACCACTTTAATCAACATGCCAAACCCTAAATTGGTTGACATTAAGGCCTCTCTATTGGAAGAAGAAAAGAATATCAAAAATAAAGAAGAGTCAAGTACTTCTAAGGATGAACAAATGTTGTATGTCAGTAACAGAAACAAAGGAAAAAGGGACTAGCTATTTTGTGACTTCCGAACACATTGAGAAGTTCTTCATGCCAGAAAGAGGTCTCAAAAGGCATATCTTGTAGTTGTAAAAGAAGAAAAAGATCATGGAGCAAAGGAAGAAGAAGAAGAAGAAGACCATCAAGAGCAGAAGGACAACCTCACTAGTCCTTCTATTCCCAATTTTTTGCTAGATTTTTTTGAAGCCTTGTATAACCTTGCCCAGGTTTCTACCCTAAGGGTCACTCGTTCAAATGATGAAACTCGGATTGAGTTGAAATTCCTAGGACCATGGTCGGCCTAATGTAATTAGGAATGGGTTGGGTAAGAAGACACCCTAAACCCTGCTTCTCGTCTGGAGATAATTCCGTGACCAAAAAAACGCCGTTTAATGGGTGAAATGATCGCATGGAATAGATGCGACACTTGTGCAATAAGTTGCAACGTCGCATAGACTTGTGGTTTGTTCACAAGAGAGTTTTACCATTTCTTGAAATGAGGTTGGCAAGTTCTTCGCAAGTTTAACTTGCAAGAGGATGAGTAGTCATCCTGTTATATCACATTTCTTGGGAAAAATTGCCAAGTAAAGGGAAGTTAGGTATTTGCTTGGAAGCAAATGATCAATCAATAAATTAAAGTGACATGGTTGCCAGGATTTACTAATGCTTCAATCATAAGCTTTGTAAACTCCTCATGTAATTTGGCACTATAGCCTCTGTACACTTTGTGAAGCCCCTGTTACAGCCTCTAGATGTCCAGCATGTTTTTGGTACCCACACTTAGCCTTTTCTGCGATAGCCTCTAGTGTTTTCCATGTTTGTGGTGTGCCCACACTTTACAGGTGGTGACTCACTAAAGCCTCTACACACTTTGTGCCTTTCAGGTTGTGATTGAGGAGGGGTGTTGAGATTTAGGCAATCACACCTAGTGTAGCCTCTTTGTATGGAGCAGTTTGGGTAAAGGATATGCAAGCTATCTAGAATCTCATAAGCACAAAGCAGAAAAGTGGACCTATCCTGAAGCTATAAAGCATTGTACTTTCCTTTCATTTTAAATGCAATATGATGGTACTTTTGTCCTTTCTGTCAAGTGTCTGATTCATTGTCCAACCACACAAGACTGTGTTTATGAGTCCAAGTCTCAATCTTGGTATCTAATTCACTTGTGTGGCATTCTATCTTCATCTCTATGTCTTCATGAGTTCACTCTATGTGTTCATGCCACCATAGCCATGCTCAGATCCAACAAGCTTACCATAGCACAATTAATCTTTCCAATCTCATATGCATGGGATATCAAGCTCCTTCCTAGTAAGTGTTTTTCCTAAAGGAATTTGCCACAATTTGCCACATTAATAATCAAGATTTTATTATGCAACTCCTACAAGATTTCAAATGGGAGTTCTTCATTGAGTTGGCAAGGTATACTAGAATGAGGTCTTTTTTCAGTCTATTGTTATGCTTCTTTAGTCCCCTTAGTTTTTAAGCTTCATGTGAAGCATGGAGTGAGGATGTTGATTGCCTTGGTTAGAAAGATATCATGTAGGCATGCTAGCAATAAATATTAGTACTTGAATGCTAATGATATGGTTGATTAACCTTGTTTTAACAAGTATACTTGAGATGGGTGTGGTAATTGTTGTCAACACATTCCTTAGGATGTTTCAACAAAGTATACTTGAAATGGGTATGGTAATTGTTGTCAAAACATTCCTTAGGAAGTTTTTGCCAATGTGGAGATTTTTGGCGGGCTTTGCTAAATTATATAAGAATGTTATCCATATAGTGGGCATGAATAGCATGGATGTTTACGAGGCATAGCATGGATAGCATAGACTACATATGGGGAGACATAGGGAGCATTATGATTATGATTATTTTGACATGTGAATCCACTTATAAGATGAGTGGACATAAGCCAATAGACATATGTTACATATAAAGGTGTCTATATGACATGAGCCTTCAAGTGCCATTATGGGCAACCTTTTATAACCTAGATTAGAGGTGGATTCTAAGTATAGCAGACTTGGGTCTAAAGGACCTAGTAATACATGGACATTTTTTTTTCCCTCAAGATTGGTTATCAAGACCGATACCAAAGTAGTTGCGATCTTAGAGCAAACCCATCGTTGCATCTAGAATAGAGTTGAGCTCAGAGATGATAATTTTACAACCATTAGGAAAAAAATGAACTCACAAATGGGCCTTTTAGCCCCCCCCTCTCTCCTCCTTAAAACAAGGAAAAGAGGAGAGAAGAATAGTAAAATAATCCTTCTCTCTCTCCTTTTTTGCAATCTCGTTTTGCCTTTTTTATATTATCTACAAAGATATACTCAGATTCCTTCTCTCTCCTCATTCAAGAAGTCTTTTTCAACCAAATTTTATATTCAAAAAGGAGTTAGTTACGGGAGTGTGGTGCTTCGTTTTCAATGCAAAATGATTAGTAGATATGAGGTAATTGATTTTTTAATCGAGAACAAGGAAAATGAAATTTCGGAAGTTCCTTTTAAGATATTTTGGGAATTTTTTATATCCTAGCTTTTGGTAAAAAAACAAACCAACTGGTCAATTTTCGTATTTTTTGGAGATGTTTTTGGTGGCAAAATAGAAATATCTAAAATACGAAAAGTCTTGGACATCCCTACCCTCTGAGCTATTTCCTCCCATATCTATACTCTCTCATGGCTCTATTGTGACCTCTTCTCTGTGTTTATGCAACCTTCATTAACAAAGTGAATTACACCCTCCTTTCCCTTGGCACCTTTGTGTGCCTCTCTGTGCATCTCCACTCTACCTCTTGTGACAACCAAGTAGGCTTCCCGTTTCTATTAATAGTAAAATGAACAAGAAAGAAGGAGCTGCATATTGAGGTAGAGATTGAATACGCTCCATTATTCAAAAGAACCCAGCATACCAGTGTCAACCCTCAAGTTTCGCAGAGTTATAGGCAAATGGGATTGAAACATGTGGATTTTTGGGTTGATGGGGGAATCTACCCAATTGACCCCTTAACCAATAGACCTCCAACTTTCTTAAGAATCACAAATTTGCTGAAGTATGTGTGTGAGGGTGAAAATGGGTTACTTGGTTATACTAGGTAGCTCAATGATCAGGCGTTCAAAGTATTTACAACTTGCCAAGCAACCATAAAAAATTGCCATGATGTGATCGCTGCACATCAACTTCATATACAACAGCTCATAGGACAAGTGGTATAACTGAATGACACTGTAATTTAACAAAACAATCAAATTATTTCAATTCAGAACATTATCCATGACATTGGTATCTCATATGAGGAGGCAAAGGCACAATTGGAAGACTTGAGAAAGATCAACAACAAGCTAACATAGGAGCGCAAATGAAAGAAGAAGCCAATCAATGAGTTAATTGTGAATAGTGGCCAGTGGAAGCAACGTATCAAAGCATGTAAGGTAGCTCAGAAAGAGAACCTAGGTGATGGTGAGGTTGGATCGTGTATTAGTAGATTGTTGAAGGCAAGTACATTGGAAACCGCTTTGAGCAATTGTAAGTTTAAGGTGTGAAGGAAAAGGTGATTGAGTGCACATTAAAAGATGTGTCAAATGAGTTCTCAGCAGTGGATGCACAATCTATTTGTGACAGGGCCAGCATTAGCACAACGACTTACTCAAAGATATTCAAAGGTGTGAAGGCTGGGTTTGTTCGTGTGCTGAAGATAAATAGAATCGTGCCTCTTCCTCAACCTTCAAAGTTAATAGAGGCCCGAGGCAACTTAATACAAAGGTTTTGGAGTTGATAGGAGATCCCATGCATGTTCAATGTGTGGAAACACTAAAGGTTGGGACCAAAAATGCATATGAGGTGAAGTTCACCGAACTCAATAATTACTATTTAGATTTGAACAAGGTGTAGTAGGCAATGGTAATGTACTACAATATGTCTGTTGAGAGGAATGTAATGGTAAATTGCAGTTTGTTATAAAATTAGATGAAAGTGAGGTTGTCAAAGGAGTAAAGCTTAATCTGAGCGCCATGTGTGGTGGCTCGCTGCATTTGAAGTTCCTAAAAAAACATTTGAGGTGTTGCAGCTATTCTTTATGCACACAAGCATTCCAAGCATCATCGATCGTCATGAACATGGTGAGAGGCTCTCGGTTGAAGGGTATGGTCAATACTTGGTTGAATGGCATCTTGTAGGAGACTTGAAAACTTTAAAATGCATGTGTGGAATCTCCAATGGTGCAAATACAAAGAATCCATGCATATATTGCTTGACAAAGAGGGTGGAAGGAAATGATGAAAAGAAGAACCAGTGAAAGGTGACAAGTGCTGCACTGGCGCGCAATAGAGAAGATCCCACTTGGAAGCCCATATTCAACATTCCCTTGGATCGTATTTACATTTGTTCATTGCATGCTTTTGTCAGAATCATGGAGAAACTTGTATATGAATACATTTGCTTTGCTAATAGGATGCAACCAGAAAAAGAAGCCATTGCAACGTGTAGGAATGTAGAGCGAGTGCTACCAGAAATTAGGCTACACAAGCATCAAGTGACGATTGAAAAAGATGAGAAGAGATCAGGAAAATTTTGTAACTTGCTAAAAAAGCCTTGCTTTGGATGAGCAAAGGCTAGAAAGTTTCTCTCAGTACCCATCAATGAGGAAGGGAATGTTATGGTTCGTAGGCCGTAGGACTACGACGGGTGGAAAAAGTTACATTTTGTAGTCCCTAATCGAAGTAATGGAGGAAAAACAAGATTGGCCAAAGCTAAGGTTTGGATAAGTCTTAACAAATTGGCTCCCTTACTTCACAAGATGGTGTTTAACAATGAAGATAAGCAAGAATTTATCAATACTGTGCATAGATTCTACGAAAACATGGTGGAAGCATGGGGCAAAATCTCTATCACACATTACATGGTGCGTACTAAGTTAATATTTTAAAAATGTATGAATTGTATAAACTATTGAGCATAGTTTTACTCATGTGTGATATGTGTCTTTGTAGTATATCCTTGAGGCACATGGGCCATACTTTGCAGAAAAGGGAAGCATCGGAATTTGGTCCACACAAGGGATGGAAAATTCACATTGGATAGTGCGTGGTGCATACTAAAGAAAAACTGATCATGGTGGAGGGGTGAATGGTAGTAATCCAATGATCCAATTGCTATCTTGGTGGTATAGGATTATAGTAGCAAATGAAACTAAACTCTTGCAAAAGAGAGCAAATGAAAGTGCTGATGAATTGGATGTAGACATGATGGAATCACGTTGTGTCACTAAAAGAGTGTGTTATGAAGCCTCAAGTGCCAAAGAAAACCATGCCAAGTGGCTAGAAACAAGGCTTCGACAAGGCAGCAAATGGGTTCGAAAAGAGCTAAGATAGTAAGATGAACAATGTGAGTCAGTGTGAATGCAATTCATAGTTTAAGAGAGAAAAAGAGACTGTGCATCTATGTGAATGAGTCTCACAGTTTAGGGTTATATAAAAGAGGGTTTCTCTTTCTATCTTATTCATTGAGTTCTCACATCTCTTGTGTAGGAAAGATGGCTAGGTCTAAGGTAGTTGCAAATAAGCTTCCACTCAGAGTCCCATATCGTGTTCAGCCCCTTGGAGCATCTACTAGCTTAGATGCACCCCCTTCTCAACCTAATCCACCTTCCTCAAGTCACCCTCACAAGGGTCCTCCTCAGCATCCCCACAAGAAATGCAAGTGGAAGCCAGGTACAGTTGCCTTGAGAGAAATTAAAAGGTATCAACGCTCTTTTGATCTCATCATTCCGAAGGCGAGCTTCTCGAGACTTGTTCGCGAGATTGTGCAAGACCTCTACTGCACAGAAAGCAGGAGGTGGTTTTCGGCACAAGGTTAGGATAGACCTGATCGCTTCACAAAAGAATGTCTTCATGCTCTACAGTGTGCTGCAGAGGCCTTTTTAGTTGACTTGATGACTGATGCTCAATGTTGTGCAATACATGAGAAGCACATCACTGTAACTCCCAAGGACTTCTAACTTGCAAGAAATCTTCAAGCAGTGAAGGATGCATTCGTTCCAATGGAATGAGCACAGTTTGCAATGTTATCTTTTTTGGCATAGTATTATCCTCGTGCATTGGACATATGAGTATGTCCCAGTGCAAAACTATTGTATGCGCCCTTAAAATATGAATTAAAATTTTACACTTGTCATTCGCTCTCAACTTTGACTGTGCATCTTTGCTGTATTTTCAATTCTTACTTACAGTTTTTGTTAGCACTGTCAATTTCAATAGGAATAACATGCAAAAATTTGCCATTTCTTGTTGTAGACTTTACTCCTAATGCCTCTGTATAGTTTATGTGGTGCGAAGTTTCTAAGGACCATTAGTCGCGATGTTGATTTCTCAATTATCAATCCATCCATAATTTTGGTGTGGGATAATTTTAAAAATACTAAACTGTATCGGAATGCGATGAAACTTCACACGCGCACTCGTTAGGTGGCCAAGAGCCCAAATTATTATTTTTTTGAAAAAAAAGTACATGCAGATCCTTGGTTCGAAGTCTGGCATCTGGAGCCACTTTCCAATAATTTGGGCTCTTGGCCACCTAACGAGTGCGCGTGTGAAGTTTCATCGCATTCCGATACAAGGTTATGGATTTACGATCACACGATGGACAGTGAGTATGAAGTTGCCTTAACCCAGTTTTAGGGTTTAAATGGGTTAAAAGTTCATTCTTCTTCTCATTTTCACATCTTGATTTCTTTGCTTCGTCCATTTTCACATCCCCAACCTCTGTCTCTTCTCCGTCTTGCCCTCCTTGAGCTTGCATGGCACGGACCAAGCAAGCATGTTGCCGTTTTGGCCCCGGGAAGACATCATGCGAAGGCTCGCCACCTGGAGCACAAGGTGGAGCCTCCTCTAGTGCAGCAACAGGTGCTCCCCGTAAAGCACAAGGACCACCACAGAAGAAGAGGAGATGGAAACCGAGCACTTTCGCCTTTCGAGAAGTCATGCAAGACTTGGAGCTGAAAGGGATGGGAAGATTTTGGGCATGAGTGCGGGATGGCCCACCAACAGGAAGGTGGACTGCTGCAGCCATGGAGGCCCTACAAACCGCTACAAAGGGGTTTCTCATCGAGTTGTTCAATGATACATAGCTTGTAGCCATCCATGCAAAGCGTGTTACAATCACAGATAAAGATATGAACTTTATCATTCGGCTTCGACACGGCAAGGGGACCTCGCCATAGTTTACTAGATTAATGATGCAAGGTTTGTAATGACTGTTACAATGCCATAACATCTTGGAAGCCCAAACAATTTTGTATACTTTGCCACATTGGAATATTTATTTATATATACATAATATCTCGTGCGATGTGTATTGAATTCAAATAATTGAGTAAAGTTGTTTTGTTTTGTTTTGTTTCTTGAAACGCATGACTCTTAAGTTTTGTTTAACGTACGAACGCATCAAAAGTAGTAATGCGTATGGATACAAGTTACATTATTACTTATGCACAATTGCAAGTACAGTACTACGCGTTGAATTATGTTAATATATGCGGATGCATCATTCACGTGCAAAATGTTGCTACTACACAATGTCCATTCTATGCTATTGAGATTCGATATGTGCATATACTCAAGGGTTCCATATTCTCGACTCCCCTTGGGTAATACATACTTGGAGTCATAGAAAAAAATAAGGTCCTCTGCGAGTTGCTTAGCTATACGCCCCTCAAAGAGCAATCTACCAATTTTGAGGTGGTAACACTTAAAAGAACCTGTGAAACTCTCAACATTTTGCCACTCACAGCAATCTGAAGGGTATACTTCTGTAAATACAAGACAAGTTGTTACATAGGTATCATGAAAGTTCTCATTCTCAATGAGTTGCAAATACTTATTGTTTGCAATGTTTCGTTGAAAGGGCACAATGGGCGCAATGTGTATTTGTTTTTGCATGAATACATGTTGTACAAACGCCTCTGTTACAAGGTGAGAATCAACATTCCTTTGTCTAAGAGCTAAAATTTTACCTTTCCAGTGCTTTGATATATCAGCAATTGCAAATGCTTTCACCCTGAAAGCTCCCTTCATACTTGGACGCATATGTACCCAAGATGAGCAATGATATGTATCAGTGATCCAATTCCTTTCTTCATCTTTTCTGTTACGTACTTCTATCGAGAGAATGCTTATTCTTCTCTCAAGCATTATAACCTATGTATTAGATGTAAAGAAGTATGTATTAACCCCTAAATAATAAGAATTTTAAGTCTGTCTAGTAATCACCAATATGCCATACAAATCAACATGGCATTAAGAGATGTTTACACTTTTGTAAACAAACATAAACATCGATATCAAAATGCATGTGGATATATACATCAACACAAAGTATGGATTTAATTTCAAGACATCACTTTAATCATACCATTTACATGAAATATAATGAAAAGAATAGCACAAGAATACTCAAAGAATTTCGCCAAAATAAATTTTATTATAATGAAGAGGAGTCTGATTTGACTCAATACATTATATGAAATGTGAGTATTATAGAGTAGTTGTTACAAGGATAGCAGCCACATGGCATGCACATCTTAATAGGCACAATTGGATCGACACCTAAGATATTCTAAGACTCAACACATTGTGTGTTATATGGATGATATGATACAAGAGTTTCATGGATCATTGCCAATTGTCAACACAAAGTATGGATTTAATTTCAAGACATCACTTTAATCATACCATTTACATGAAATATAATGAAAAGAATAGCACAAGAATACTCAAAGAATTTCGCCAAAATAAATTTTATTATAATGAAGAGGAGTCTGATTTGACTCAATACATTGTATGAAATGTGGGTATTATAGAGTAGTTGTTACAAGGATAGTAGCCACATGGCATGCAAATCTTAATAGGCACAATTGGATCGACACCTAAGATATTCGAAGACTCAACACATTGTGTGTTATATGGATGATATGATACAAGAGTTTCATGGATCATTGCCAATTGGCATGGAGATCCAAATGGACACATAGGACCAATAAAGCAGAGGATTTTTGAACCATCGACTTCTAGTAGATCCATATCATCCAACACAAAGGAATCACTCACCACATCAAAATAGTTGATGGAGAATTATATGCTTCACCTAAACCTTGTACAATACCTGCATGTACAAAAAAACATTGCATGAATCCCTTTTAACAAAAATACTTGCATGAATCCCTTTTAGCAAAAAATATCTAGATAGCTGCATGAATAGAAGCAATACAAAACAGGGCCAATTTACCTATAAGCTAATTTGCTGAAGATAAGATTGAATCATCGCTAATCAAAACCCATTGCAAATGATGGACATAAGAAAACATCAATCCCATCAAATATAAAAGTTACTAATTAAATGAATAAATTTTGGCGCCACAAAATATGGTAGATTTACCTAGAATCTCTACTCTACCTTGTGTTAAGTGCTACAACAACCATTGATCCTTAAGTTAGAACTAGCATCAAACCCTATCGTAAAGACAGTAGAAAAGGGATAATGCAAGGAGGAAGAAAGAGAGAGTTTGTGTGAGTACGCGGGAGAGAGAAAGAAATAAGTACGCAGGAGAGAGTTTGCTATTGATCTCTGCAAAAGAAAATTTTGCAAGAGTTAGTATTTACATAAAGGTATACTGGAAAAATAATAGAAAAGAGGAAACATAGATAGAGAAAGAGAGAGAGAGAGAGAGAGATAAGAACTTATGCAATGCCACCCAAAATGATATCTGCAACAAAACAACAACAAGGGTTAGAACTAACATTGTGTTGTATTGAAAAGATATTAGCAAAAAAAAAAAACCAAATAGAGAGAGAGAGAGAGATTAACACATTTGCCTCTTGCTCCAAATAAACTCTGCAAGAAAACAACAATTAGAACCAACATCAAATTCTATTGAAAACACAACATAAAAGAGAAACAACACATAGAGAGAGGGGGAAAGAAAGGAGAGAGAGATGAGCACCTCTGTCTCCTGCCCCAAACAACCTTATCAAACCCTATTGAAAAATAGCAAACAATAGAAAATGCAAAGAGAGATGGACACCTATGTTTTGCCCAAAATCTGAAGCTACGTGGAGAAGAAAGTGCAGAGGTAAGCAGAACACTCAAAACCCTAATTACTCTTAGTAGGGAGCTTCAATGGAGACGAAAATTTACGAGTATAGAGAAGAGAGGGAAAGCGGTCTGTTGCTCAACTTTTGGGTCAAACTGATTTCGTGAGAGGGAAAAAAACTGAAATTGAAAATTCTCCAAAAAAACGGGGGGAATACGAGGTGAGAGAAACTCAAATTTTGTGTACTATTCATTCTCCCTTTTTTTAATCCCCCACTACCCCTTTTTTTAATAGAAAACCCAAGATTTGGAGAGAGAAGATTCACCCTTCATGGATGTCAACATCTAGCCTTCTTATTGGACAATCCAAAAGGTCCATATCTTAAACTATATTATTTTTAAGGGCCCATTTGTGAGTTCATTTATTTCTTAATGATCCTCTTTGTCCTTCCTTGAAGTTCATAGTCAACAAGTTCCACTTAAGTACCAAGTAGAGAAAACAAAGTAATTGCTTTATCAAGGAGTTGGGAGTTGGACTTGTTGCTTCTTGGAATGTCTAATGATTTTGAGGGAACCCTTTGCTTCTTTTGACTAGAATCATTAGATTGGGTTTCAATGAATCTTAAAGTACAATGCAATTTGCCACTACTTTTTGTTAAGACCCTCCTTCTTGCTTATCTTCTTAAGTACCAATTAGATAAAGCATACCAATGGCTTTATCAAGGAGTTGGGAGTTGGACTTATTGCTTCTTGGAATGTCTAATGATTTTCAGGGAACCCCTTGCTTCTTTTGACTAGAATCATTAGCACGTTGGATTTCAATGAATCTTAAAGTACAATGCAATTTGCTACTACTTTTTGTTAAGAACCTCCTTCTTGCTTATCTTCTTTTACTAACATTTTGGGGTAAGTCCTTGCACAATGCTCTATGTCGTGAAAGGGGTAGCAATAGTAGAAACTTGTGAGAATTGATAAATTGTGGGAAGCATCTTGCATGGTGGTGGAAAAACTCGCCTTATAGCTTGAACCTCATACACCATCTCAAAACCTTTGCTATTGTGTAGTTCCAAGACTTCTATGGGCTCCACCTATCAATCCCAAAGTATACATGGATGGTGTTCTCCCTTGGGATTTGAGGGTAAGTCAATGACATAAAGGACTTTTCTCAGGGTTGGATCATGGCTTCTAATCTCGATCTTCAAAATGGAATGGATGTATAGAAAGGTAAGCCAAACTTGAGATTGTGGTAGCATTATTTCTTACTTTGGAGATACATCTAGTAGGTTATGGTCCTAGTGGATATGGTTAAGGAGCTCTTGTGAAATATCTTAAGGTAGTTATTTTCAATTGAGATGAAAAGAATATGAACAAGCTTGTCTTAGTGCTTTTCTTTTTAGCGAAAAGGACCTTTTGAGATATGCAACCGAATATTTATCATGTAGGAATAAAATACTTACAACATCCTTCCAAGTTTAGAGCCCATTCAAAGCTCACTTGCTGATTTGAAGGTAGGGCTATGGCCTTTCAAAGTCTTGTACAAAGCCTTTATTTCCCTAAAACAGTTATCAAGAAACTTGTCAACATCTTTTTTGCCAAACCTAAGGCCTCCACAAACTGTGTAGCTCCTAGCCCACCATATTACCTTGATAACCACTCCCCTTACAATAGCCTATAACCTTGAAGAGACTTCATTCATATCTCCCACATCTCCTAAGAGGGCTTTCTTACACTTGGTGGGACTATGGAAGCCCACCTTAAGCATGAACTTTCTCAAATTTTCTCCACATACATCTGATGCACGAGTATTCCTAGAAGAGGTGGAACACATCTTCCTCTCTCCTTCCACAGATTACACAGAATGGATTGCACTTACAAACTTTCCTAGCCCTCTTCTTGGTAGAGAACTTCTAAAAAAAAGGTTCTCCATCATATCATGTTTATGCAATTGGAGGGTATAACTTTCCATATCCTTTTGCAACACCTTATCCATGCTATTGCCTTAAAAGGCAATGAAGGATGAAAAGTCGGTGTCAAATACTATTTTTGGAAGGAGATATTTTTTTAGATTTCATTGTATTAGTTTAGCCCTTTTCATCCATAAGGTGCAATTGTAACTTAATCTCATTAGTTACTTCTTGCACGGATAAGAGAAAGTTATATTTTTGTAAACATTTAGTGAGAGTCAAGCTCACTCCTATGTAAATTGCAATATCACCAAGAGTTATCTAGAGAAGAACCACAATGGATGAGAAGGTTATGGGAAATCTCTATTCACTTTTGTTTAAACAGTGTCCAGAAAAACGAATGTACATGTAAAAGGGAAAAATGATTGGTCAAAAGCTTAGATGAAACAGGATAGGATGCTCAACTTAAGTGGGAAACCCTAAACCTAACCTTAGTGTATAAAAAATGAAAATCAAACAAAGGCTCATTCTTATGTCCAACATGGGGTTTTCCACTCTTCTTCCTTTTTGTCTATCTTTTTGTGCACCATTCCGAGAGCAAGAAGCGAGAGAGAAAGTGAGACACTACAAGGGTTTGTAGGGCATACCACAGTCACAACCAAACACGTTTCATAGCAATGCTTATAGTGATATCTTGAGGCCCTAATAGTGATGCTATAGTTGGGGGTGGGGGGGGGGGGGATGTGAAATCATAGTGGCATTTTGCAATGATTTCCTACACATGCACACACACACACACAATCACACCCAAAGGGAGGGAGATGAGCATGAAGGAGAGCTAAGGAGAAGGAACAAAAAAGGGAACACAAGCAAGAGACCAAAGGAGCATTAGGGAGCACAAAGGGAACATGGGTGGGATTGATCCTTGAGGCGAGTCATGTCTTCCTTCCCCCTTCTTGCTTTGTGCATTTTGTGTGTCATGTGAGATTTAAAAAAAGAGGTGAAGGGAGTCCACACACACACACACACACACACACACACACACACACACACACACACACACACACACACACACACACACACACACACACACACACACACACACACACACACACACACACACACACACACACACACACACACACACACACACACACACACACACACACACACACACACACACACACACACACACACACACACACACACACACACACACACACACAATTGGCATTGTCCCTATTTTCACCAAGGCCTTCCTATTTCTTGTATTACAATAGTTCTAGATACCAAGCACAAAGAACTCTAGGATATGATTGTTGGGGTTGATGTGTCTCCTCTTTTCAATGGTCTTATTTTCTTTGAGCTTTGCCCAAACTTTCTCAATTCTGTTAATAATCCTTATCCTATAGATGTTCTAAGCCTCACTGTTTAGACCACTGGTGGGCTAGAGATGGCAATCATCTATACTTATTGTTGTCCAATACCAGTTTGTATTTCACCTAGTCTTAATAGCCATTCCTTCGATCGACTCTAAGAAGGATGAGGGCTAGATAATTGTTATGAAAAGTGATGACATGACCCAGAGATATCTCCCCACCATAATCAATTGGGTAGATGTTGACCTTCCCTAGGGATGGCAAATAAATATCTCTTCCCTAGAAGTGTAAGAGCTAAAACAATCTCAAGATGTTCAAATCTACTCCCACACAACAAAAGGCAAGTATGTTATTGGCACCCCTTCCACGAATAAATCCATCCAAAAGGATAAATAATCCTTCCAAGTACAACCGGCTTTGCCCAGCATAATTTTCTTAGGCCTGCATGTTATCATGAGTCTTTGGATGAAAATGATGTGTGCACACACACTACAAGAGACTCATCACTCCCATAAGTGGCAGTACTAAAGCAGTCAATGCTCAAGATTTCTCTCATAATGACTCTCACTACAAAGCTGCCCCATTCCTTTGCCCACTCAATGGTGATTGACTAAAGTGTAGGGAAGTAGGCCCTCAATTGGATGCATCTCTCCCTTCACCAACTTAGGGAGCAAGTTGATTAGATTCACCAAAGTATGCACTCTCTCAATACCCCCATCTTGGTACTATTGAAGCCTCTCTAAAACCTGTAGAATCTTCTAAGCTTCGAAGTTTGTCCACCCAACTTTCCCCCACCACTACTTCCTCTTCTAAGAAAGGCCTATTAGAATTGATAAGGGGTCGGAATTCCACCTACCCAACCTCCACAAAATCAACACCCTTTCAGTTGAAGACCCTCTAACTCCTTCCCCTACCATGAGTGATCTCATATATTGAGAATTCGAAATGGAATCTGAAGAAGATGATGAGGATGAGGAAGAAGAGGAAGACAACCCCCAATTTATACTAGCTATTAATGCTACTACAACCACCAATGAACATGTTGCCTCCAATTCTACTCTACCACATGACATCTTTGAATACCCATGATACACCATTGCATATCCTTGGTCAATGGAGATCTTTCACTAAAATGATGCAAAATTTTTCCATGCGCAATGCCCCTAATCAAGAGACATTATTGCAAAGATCTAGGTTTCACAAGCATGCCATTGAAAATTCCCTTATGGATGAGACTTTGTGGCATCCAGATGGCACTGAAGATAAATGTTTGAACTCATTGATGACTATAGGGGCATAAATGGAGGCTATCTGGACTCTTAAAATGAAGAATCTCGATTGGATGATCTTGTTAATACTAGTTCTCTCAATGATGAAGATGATAATGGCTCCTCATAGGATAGAAATGAGATTCAAGTAGTTTCCAAATTTATTTATATAAATGCTCACTCTATAAGTGATGTGTTTGATAAAGAAGAATATGATTCCAGTTTCTTCACAAAGCTTGATGGTATTGAATCCAAGTACCTTAATGCACATGGGGTAAAAGAGGAAGCTTCAACCTCTAGTATCAAAGAAACTAGCTTGATAAGGAATTTGTAGTTAGACCTTGCCATGGATGGTATGAATCCATTCAGTTTGCACTTCACCATTTTAAGCATATGGCCAATAGGCCTTGTTAACTACAATCTTTCACTATGACTTTCTACCAAGAAATGATACCTAATCTCCTTAGCTTGCTTGTGCTTGGATGCTATAATGTTAAGAATATAGGTATCTATCTCTATCCATGACAATAATGAGCTTAAGGAATTGTGGAAGGAAGTTATGGTGGATGACATGAACATGCAAACTAGGAGGCAACTTGCCAATATAAGAGCCATTCTCATGTGGATAAGGTATGTCTTTTTAGTGTATGGAGAGTGATCAGTTGGTAAAAATGTCTCTATTTTATGTGCTTCCTTCAACATATGCTTTTATGATCAAGTTGATTACAAATAATGGCTGTTGCAAGGATAGCCACTTCAAGTTACTATGTATGTCCTATGTGCGGCCCAAGGTTAGAATTTCATCACAAGTCAAACAGAATGAAAGTGATGTTTTATTAGGGATGCAACATTCCTAATAGAGGCCCATGACATGAGGGAAGGATTCCTTCGGATGACCTCCTATATGGATGACTACATGAAGCTAGTATGGGAGTGGAAGATGGCCCATGAGATCAAAAAAGGATTCCTTGGATGACCTCCTATACGAATGACTACACGAAGCTAGTATGAGTGGAAGATTGGAGCCCCAAAAGGAACACCAAGGAAATAGGGTTTCTACTGCAAGAAAATCTTGTATCATCAACAACCATCTTTTTCATCTTTTATATGTCCACAATAAAGAAAACAACACCACAAACAAGAAATCTTCACGCAGCTTCATAAAAACAACTCATAAAAACAAAATCCATCATATTCTCTTCATATTCTTCATAAAATTATTTGATAGACATTGAAAACACAAAAGAATGCTCCACTTTGAATGGAAAGATATCACATATGATTCATCTTCAAAGATTCCACATCTTTCTCTCACAATCTTGCATAAGTGGATAGATTAATTGGCTATTTCTGTCTCTCTCTCTCTCTCTCTCTCTCTCTCTCTCTCTCTCTCTCTCTCTCTCTCTCTCTCTCTCTCTCTCTCTCTCTCTCTCTCTCTCTCTCTATCAATAGTACATTATCTCCCCACTACAATACTCAATAATCACTCATAATAATCCTTCTTTGGTCATTGATACCCCTTCCAAGAGGTGTGTTTGATATGAAAGGTCACTAGAGCCACTACAGTGACTCTTCATAGCTCATCACTGTCACTTCACTCCAATCTTCTCTTGAGTTTTCAATAGCTACTTCTTCCACTTCCTTGAGCTCTTTTGAACTTTTATTCACCTCTTTTAAAGGCTAGAAAACTTTTCCAAAGTCACACATATATTCCACATAACCCTTAAAGAGGCATACATAATAGAACAAAACAGGAACAGAGGCTTTACAAAAGCTCAACAGAGGGTTACAGAAGGTCAACAAAAAGCATCAAAACCACATAACTCATACTAAAACCATTCCAAACTATAAAAAAAAATTCAATGAGCTTTCAAAAAAACTCAAACTTCATAAACCATTACTCCATGCTTCATACAAAAGAAAAAGAGAACAAAACAGAAGCTAAATAGAAGCTATTAGAACCAATCAGAATCTACCAGAACCTATCAGAACCTATCAGAACATCACAAAGCCTCATATCGCTACTGAAAAACATCATGGGCTTCCAAAACATGATCAACCTCATCCAAATCTCTCAAATACTTTCAAAAAAACTAAACGTAATTCAAAATCCATAAAAAATCAACCATTCAGGCCTCAAAAACAACAAAAATCAACCAAAAAATCAAGTCATTTCAGCATTCAGCATATCCCCACACTTAATAAGGGAGCATCCTCGCGACCTAGGAAAAATGGAATACAAGTTCATCAAAAGAGATCAACTTGATCTTCCTTAGCATCTTTAAGAAACCATCCAACCACGACCCTAACTTATGACTTGTATCTGATAAAGAATACAACAAAAGGAAAACCCTTTATGTATTAACATATCTTATAAACAACAACAAATCCTAACAAATTTGTAAAGATCTCCAAAAATATAGCTCTTGAACAAAACAAATATTCAACCACCAGGAACTCATCACATATGAATTAACACAACACAAACACAAAATACCCATTTGAATGGCACCTCCAAAAGAGAGATATATCATTGTGAATCATGAAAGATACATCGAGAGGTATCAATGAAGATGATCCCTCTTAAAGGCTTGGTGATTGCGAAAATGGTCTATGGATAAGGATTCATCCACAAAATTTTTTGGAGAATTTTGAAAAAATTGAAGGCAACACATCTTTTCTAGCAAGACAAGGTACCTACTAGGCAGACAAAGGGCATGAAAATACAGTACATCTAGTTGTTGGGAATCAATGTTCACATTTACATTCATGCATAACTTTGGAATGGACTTTGGATCATTATGTGAATGCCTATGAATATATTCTAGGTACCAAGCAAAGTGTGCCGTTAATCTCACTGAAGGATCTATAGACTGAGAATGTTGTTGAGCAAAATGGAGATCATTCTAATATGCTTGACTAGTAGTCATCCACTCCCCTGGAATTAATGGCCAATTAATCTGTGGTCCAATAAGAGATCAACTGAGCTCCATCCTCGTCTTCTAGGAATCTTCTAATCAAGCCTTGCATATCCACTAACCAACTGAGAGGGCTGAGAAATAGAAGTGGTAGGAGATGGAAGAGGAACTGGTAAAAGAGGATGAAGAGATGGATAGGCAAAATCATAAAATGAGGAATAAGCTAAAGAGAGATTAGCTGAAAATTTAGGCGGATCTATTAAAAAATTTCTTAATTGATAGGCAAGAAAAGTGAAGCGAATATGTATAGATGGGGAAGGACAAGACGGAGAAGGGGAAAAGACACGATCTTCAATGAAAGAACAATAAGTCAAGATCAGAATTTGAGGGGCATCTTGAGATTGAAAAAGGATAGGTAAAATAACTATTGAGTTGGATTTATAAAGGGAAAAATAAGCATCATATATATGGATCATTTGTTGATAATAAGATAAGCTAGGAACTGATGGTCCTAAGGTGGATCGTCGATGGTAAGCATCAAAGAAAGATGAATCAAATGAATGTTGTTTGGAAAGATAGGCTAAAAGATCCACCCTCAGTTGATTAGTGTTCTGCACATGAATAGAGGCTTTATTCTGTCTTTGATTTACGATTATAGAATCAATCATTGTATGCCATGAAGTTTCAGGGCAATCAGTCACTTTGGAGGAATAACACTGAAACATCTCATCTATCCACCACATCCCCAACATATCAAGCTAGATCTTCATCGTATGAAATCAATAGATCATCTCTCAAATACATAAAAGATATCAGCATTATATCTGAAGTCATAGAGTCTTCAAAAACCATTTGAACTACTTCAATCCAACAAGTCAGAAGACCAGACTCCATCCATTCTCTGAAAGAGGTAGTTCCATCATTGAGAGCTTAATATAGAAGACAAACTTGTATAGCTGATAGTGCACAAAAAATGAGTGATCTAGAGGAACATACTCCTGGAACTGCTCAAATGAAGACCATAATAAGTTTGTAGGAGATCTCGCTCAACCACTAAGACCCACGGACTGCTTATTGTTTCAAGCATTCCAAGCCGAGCACTAATGGCTACCTCCCACATAGCCAACGCGCCATCCATCTCTACAGGTGTAGTGAGATTACCTCCATGCCCGATCGAGTTACCTCCTCTCTCGAGCACACCGGTAGCTCCATGATCCAAGTGCAAGCTTCAAGCAAGCTCCATCCTCAAGCTCCCAGCTCCAAGCTCCATTGCCGCAAGCAAGACAAGAGAAGAGAAGAGAAGAGAAGAAGAGAGGAGAAGATGGAGAGCTTCTCCTCCTCGGTCCCTCACCCTCACATACTCACTCCCTCACACTCTCACACTCCCTCTCTCAAGCACAAGCTCAAGGAAGCAAGAAGAAGAAGAAAAAGAAGAGAGCCACTTTTGGCCACACATAAGAATGAGCTTCTCATTCACTTTTCAACTTTATATACAAAACCCTAAATCCCTTTTGGATGGTCATCCCCTTATCCCCTTTTTTACATGGCCGTCGATCGTGGCCTAAGCCCTTTTTCCCATTGTCCTCCTATCTTCCTAGCTTCCTTCCTACCGCCCATCTACCTTTACAAATTGCACGGGTGAGAGCCCGACACTCTTAAAATCATGGTGCGCCTTGCACTTTTTTTAAAAGTATAGACTTGCGCTTTTTCTCGTGCGCATTTTTCCTTGATTTAGGAATTTTCTGTACTTCTTGTGTTCCCATAGCCTTCTTTTTTACCAACTTTCCAGGACCCATCATATGAGCTATTGTCAAGATATTTTTATACTCCAAGACCTTCCTTAAGATTGCAACTATATTGTCCATCATAAACTGCCTCATTTGCAAGCTTGTAGACACCCTCTAGACACCATGCCCTTGCTTCTTTCCTATGTAATATGTACCTTCAAATGTGTCTCCATTTACATAGTACTAGCAACTTCATGCCCATGTGGTATGTGATCAATGAGCTCACCACTCCAAATCTATTGTAACAATCATGCATTGGCTTTAGCAAAATAATCTAGATAGATCATTGCTTGAAAACATTTCCTCTAAAGAAGATTGTTTGAAAAACCATGACATGTTCCCCTTCTTCCTCTTGGCATCATGCAATGGCCTCTCCTTTTTCTAATTTTCAATTCATTTCCTTTCCCCCTCCTTCTAAATCTTAGAATGGACACGCTTAAGAACTTTGACATCTAATGGTAGAATCCCGCATTGTTGACCACCAAATCACATAGAGTGATTAGATTTATATATAGTTGTGGATAGACTAGGTGTGAGGTATTCGTAGAGGGTTCATGCATCAAATCCTTAAAAGAATAACGGTGTGACAAATGATCCTCACATTGAGCTCATACACTTTGGCTTGGTGGCTTGGGCAAAGATACTTTGGTTAAGAAGATATTATGTACTTTGCATTGCAGTTTACGAGGGGCATGCAAGTGTTACTTAGGTGATGTGCCGAACCACCATAAAGCTCCTAGACCTGCCTCTTTTCACTAAAGCAAAATCAAATTTGGTGTTGGAAAGAGGGGAGTGATGGGAGAGAAGACAAGATCTTATCTTCTCTAGATGATAATAATTCCCTATGGGAAAATTTTAGATGGTCATGGTTGGGATTCACTAAGGAAATCTATCAGATTTTATCTATAGCACCACCTTTCTCCCATACAAAAACTTCCTTGTATCGATAGAATACATAGACACGTCCTCCCAAAACAACAACAACGAACACCGCATCTGCATTAAATTAATGTAAGAAGTTGGTAACAATGTGCCAATTGTGTACAATTTTGCTCTTTTTTTTTTGCAATATTAGGCATTGTTTCTAGGTGTTCTCAAGCATCAAGATGGTAAGCTTGCTTTTGTACAAAACTCATGATGTGAAGGCATGTAATTCTTGTTCATCACCAAAGTAACATCAACAATATTTTTTAACATGCAGAGGGTGGAAGAACTGAGTGTCTTGGATTTGAGGTCACATTGGATGTGGCGCGTGCATAGAGAAGTAAAGAAATGATACTTGTGAATTCCACACATGTCATGATTGGATGATGCCAGAGCTTTAAATTATTCTATCATTATATGATGTTAACAATGATGTGTGTCCTTGTGTAGGGAAGGAAAGAAGGCAAGAACACGGACGTGGTAGCTACCGGTAAACAAGTGTGACTCGTGGTTTTTTTTTCCCCACAATACAATGCCAGTAAGAATGGTTTGTATTTTTACAAAGGGGGATACAATTTTTGATTTTCAACCTATAATACTGGAGGATGTGCCAACCACAAACACTGGTGAACTAACGTGTCTCAATGATACTATCTACAATAACATTTTGAACAAAAAATATGTTGCTAATTATGAATTAATCATGTAGAGGGCCACACTGAAAGTCGCATGGAAGTCCACTTGCAAGACATCGTCTCCCACAGAGCTACAATGGTGCAAGATGTTCCAACCACACATGGAAGTCCACTTGCAAGACATCGTCTCCCACGGAGCTACAATGGTGCAAGATGTTCCAACCACACATGCTGGAGGTAAAAAACATGTAAGAAGAATATGTTACTAATCAAGGAGTCAATGTGCAAAGGTCCACAACATTGAAAGCCCCATGGAAGACCCCTTACAAGTCATTGTCTCCCAGGCCTCTATGATGGTGAAGGTGGAGTGGTGTATTGTTCTCTGCCACCCATTTGATACTAAACATGCATTGCAAAATGATCAACCAAGTGAGGCATTCTCTCGATTAGTAGAGGCATTGGAGGAGGTAAACCAAAACAAGATGGTTGAGGTTGACACAGAAACCACAAACACAGCATGCGATATCATGGTGGTTTGTCTCCTTGAAGATAGTGTCGTGCATGGATTGGGAGATGGAATTCCATCATGGAACTACCATATTGAGGTAAAGTCACTTGATGCCATGTATCTGACTGATTGTGTTCTCACGGACACAGGGGTTACTTTTCCTTGCCACAATAAACTCAATGGTAGAGCTTGTCAAGCAAGTTGTGGAGGATGGACACCGACGAATGAAGTCAGGGCAGAAGTGTTGGGCCTTATGCATGGCACAGGTTGTTCATGAGATACCTATATGTGTCATTGGAGGTAGAGAGGTGAGAGTTTTAAAGTCATGATATGCTCATGATGGATACTGTTTATGTATCACACTTGTTGGCTCCATTTAGTGGGTATAATTACTAAAATTAATATTTCAATCTTTAAATGCAAGTACATGTGCTTTATATTCTAGCATACATGTGTTCAGATATATCACTTACAATGGAATCATCTCTTCGGAGTCCACAAAAGACGACATTACTACAAATGAGTGGGTGCCAGATACATCATCCCCTTAGTTGAAGGTGAAATTTTTCCTAGATATTATATAAGCAATCCCCCCAAGTCCTACTCTCAAATATGGGATTAAGATTTAGCCACTTTGTCATATCTTTACTCCTTATTTGAAAGTAGAACTTGGGAGATTCCCAAATTCTCTAACATGGTATTTAAGGCATCAATGAGCTCAATTATGCTACATTGTGTTGTCAAAATTACAAATGATGTCTCAAGAAGCCTTCAAGTGTACTTCTCCTCAACATCGACAATTTTTTCCACCCCATTGAACCCTCGCTTCATCCACACATTGCTACGAGGAACCTGACCAATAGCCTTCTAACTATGTAATATTTAAATATGCACCTGCACTCACATAATATCTGCGCCACAATCTATACATAGTGTGGGTCCTCAAATGCATGACAATACTCTCAGCTTGCTTAGAGTCCAACCTATCTCCCAAACTCATCAAACTACGTCTTGTGCACAATAAGAAGACTAGCACTAACACCTAGGGAGAGACCATATGAGAGGTTTTCAATTGCAGGTATTGAAGACTCCAACTAAAGTATTGTTAGCTCTCCATCAACACTCACCTCTGAACTCTTGTCCTTTATCATCATGCAAGCCCACCAAAGAATCTTCACACATAGAATCCCCAGAACACCAACACCTGTGCCAGCCAGGAGTGCAACTCTAAACAAAGAGCAACCCTATCACCAACTACAACAACCCTATCGCCAACCAATCAAGCCAACAAAGTTCCACCAAAGACCTTCATCCACACCACCACCAAAACTCCTCCATGACAGATCATAGCAGTCCCTTCCACCCACATCTTCGGTGCATGCCAAAACCTGCTACCTATGACTGAGAGTGCCATGGGACTAGCGCTCATCTAGGAGGGGAGCAAGGTTAACCTCACAACAAGAAAATAGCAAAAAAAGTGGAGAAGTGTGAGTCAGGAGCTAAAAGAGGCAACCTAGAAGGAAATCAAACACAACGGAAGAAGCAGGAAGAGAAACAATCGAAAGCGCAAGGGTGACCTCAAAAGCTAAGTCAAAGGCAAAAGTGCATTTTTAAATGCAAGGCATCCCTAAAACTTTTTGTAAAAGAGCACCAGGCTCCCTCCTATGCAACTTGTAAAGGTAGATGGATGATAGGAAGGAAGCTAGGAAGATAGGAGGACAATGGGAAGAAGGGCCTACTAGGCCACGACCGGCCATGTAAAAAAGGGGATAAGGGTATGATCGCCCAAAGGGAATTAGGGTTAGGGTTTTGTAAAAAAGGAAAGAGTGAGTGTGGAGTGTAAGAGTGAGTTTGTGAGTGTGTGAGGGTGAGGGACCATGGTGGAGAAGCTCTCCATCTTCTCCTATCTTCTTCTCTTCTCTTTCTCGTGGAGCGTGAGGATCGAGCTCACTTGAAGCTTGCACTTGGATCGTGGAGCTACCAGAGTGCTCGGGAGAGGGGGCAACTCAATCAAGCATGGAAGTAAGCTCACTACACTCGTAGAGAAAGATAGCACATCGGCTATGTGAGAGGTAGCCATTAGTGCTCAGGGCTTGAAATGCTTGAAAGAATAAGCAGTCTATGGATCTTGGCAGTTGAGCTTGAGCTTGCTACATGCTCCTAAGATGAGAGAGAAGGGAAGTGCAAAGGAAAATAGGTTGTTGATGCAGAAGCAGAAACATCTACTTCTAAGATGAGAGAGAAGGGAAGCGCAAAGGTTGGAGAATACCTTGACCCAAACTAGTAGTTAAGGGCTATGGATAAGGTCAAGGAATGGATAAAGGAAGCACAATCTCACTTGTGAGATGGTAAGCCTATAATTGAGAATAGGATTGATGAACAACTGCATAGGCAGAGTGAGGATGCCACAAATAGGAAAATGGATCAAGAGCATTGAAAGGAGCCCATGAAGCTGAGGGGGGAAAGACAAATGGCAAATTGCTAGCCACACTAATGACAACTCTAGTGACAGTGTCACTAGGAGAGTTACTTAGGCAACACCCCGCACTATGGCAAGAGTTGAAGTGACGAGTGGAACAAAGTAATCAACATAAACTACAAGACTTGTTGGATCATGACATCATGGCACACATACCAATCCTAACACTGAATCCAATGTCTAAGTCCCCACATCTAAATGCCTTTTGGGAAGGCATTGAGATGCATGCAATCTTATCTATCATTTCCCTAGGAGATGCTATGCGAAAGGGGATAGTAGATACAAGAGCAAGGGTTAGTGTACTTAGCCTCAAAGTCCTGCAAGGTTGGGAAAACCCACCAATGGAAACTACACGATTCAATGTGACTCTAGCGAATAGGACAAAGGTTAGATCAGAGTCCTAAAGGTTTGGCCTCTAAAGATAGCAAGAATCCAATTCTACATGAACTTCATAGTCGTAAAGGGAGTGGATTATGATGTCCTGCTAGGCAAACCTTGGATGGGGAATGCCAGAGTGATAGAAGATTGGGGTAATAGCATGATATTCTCAGGCAATAGATCAGAAGCAGTCTGTGGACACTTGGAAAAACTCACCAATGGACCTAGATGCCATCTCTGCCATGCTAAAGGAGGATTCAAGGGCTAGAAGCGATTATGGACCTACAACAAGGTACATTCCTTGTTGTGAGGAAGAGCGTGACTGGATGCACGTGTTGGCACAACTATTGATCTCCCATTCTCAAAGGATGAAGATGAATACATGCAGGCAATAGATTCAACTAGTAAGGCCAACAAAGCCATAACCTCTAGCTTATCCATTATGCCCTTGTGCATGATGGCCAGGAGTTCCACAGTAGTCGATCAATGTCAATCAATTATCATTCTCCAACTGACAAATTGGAACTCCACAAATCCTCAAGACCCTGTCAAGTGAGCTAGCTAGCAACCTATCTGCCAATTTAAAGCCCCTTAAGGATCTTATGGAGAGCAAAGAGTGGCAATGGACTAAGGTACACAACTTAAACCTATCATATAACTAGACTCTTACGACAAGCAAGACAAAGCTTGAGAATAGGAATCCTACAAGCAACGCATGGTCCAAGTATGAGGATTCTGACAATGAGTGTTAACCCCAGTTCGAGATGGAAGAAAAAGAAGTCAAGAATGCGGATGCAATGGAACTGAGCAAGATGGAGAATAGCTAAAAATGCAAGGGCAACCTCAAAAATCAAGTCGAAGGCAAAAGCACATTTTTAAATGCAAGGCACCCCTAAAACTATTGTAAAAGAGTGCTAGGCTCCCTCCTATGCAAATTGTAAAAGATAGGTGGGCATAGGTAAAGAGATAAGGCAAATAGAAGGAAATGGAAAAGAGGACCTTGCCACAATGGTCAGTCATGTAAAAAAGGAATGGGTGCCCAAGGGATTTAGGACATGTATAAAATCCAAAAAGTGAATAGAGAAGCTCATTCTTTGGTGTGTGGAAAAAGTGGACTCATCTTCTTCTCTTCCTCTCTTCTCTTTGCTTACTTGTGTGTGCTTGAGAGAAGGAGTGTAAGGGAGTGAGGGAGTGAGGGAGTGAGTGTGTGAGGGTGAGGGATCTTGGAGATGAAGCTCTCCATCTTCTCCTCTCTTCTTCTTTTCTTCTCTTCTCTTGTCTTGTCTCATGCGCCGCTATGGAGGATGGAGCTTGGAGATGGAGGCTTGAGGGTGCTTGAGCTTGCATCATGAATCGTGAACCTACCAATGTGCTTGAGGGAGGAGGCAACTCATTCGGGCATCGAGGTAAGCTCACTACACCCTAATAGGATTGAAGGCGCGTCAGCTAGGTGAGAGATAGACATAGGTGCTCACTTGAAATACTTGAAGGGATAAGTGGTCCGTGGGTCTTGGCAGTTGAGCAGTGAGCTCCCTCTACATTTTGGTTCCGTTTTTGGGACCAATGGATTCAAGCTTGAGCACTTGCATGCCTCAACTCAAGCATCGAAGAAAGGGTTCATCCCCAAACCAGAGCTTAAGTTAGATAGGAGGTTTTGGATTTTTAATCCTTGCAACAAGCAAGTATTTTTTATTTTTGATGATTAGGCAATTAGGAGAAATCGTTTCAGTACTTTACTTTTGATTTTTGTTGCATTTAGAGTAGGTAGGATTGAGAAATCAAAGTGGAAAGCTTTAGGGTTGCTGCTATAAAACAGACTCAAACAGGGCACAAATCAAGAAAAGAGGGGAAAAAAGAGTACTTGAATGGATTTATGTCACTAAGAGAGTGATTGGAGAGGTCAACAGGGAAGGGTTTATAACCCAAGAGGCCAAGGGAGAGCTCATTTGCAACTGTGGCATTGTGAGAGAGAGAGACACCCACTACCGCGTTGGATTGATCACTTCACCCATGAGTTTTTTGCGCATTGAAGGTATATAAACTCTTCCTCTCTATCCATACCTTTGATCCAGAGGTGCATGCTATATGTTGTGACCTAAATCATGTGATTTGATTGATTTGTCATCATATCTACCAAAATCATGTTGCATTCGATGCCCATGCGAGTGACGATGAACCACAGAATCGGCCCTCGACCCTCTTGTGTTTAGTCATTTGGCCCATCACCATTCGGATGCTCAGTAGAGCCAAATCAACCATTCAGGCAATCTTACTCTGACACTTGAAAAGTCTGCCCTTGGCCCTACCGACTTGGCCCAACCCCAATCAGACAAGCAGAAATTTGGCCCTGGCTGACAATTCACCATTCGGACCATTGAAGGCCATATAGATGCTTAAAACACCTTTTCGGCATGAGAAACACGAAAATCAGTAAAACACGAAGGCTTAGAAGCAACTCTAGCCAACCAACTAGCGGTCCAAGCGGCTAATGGCACCAAACTGAGTCACAGATCCCCAAACAGATCTTGATCAAGCTTAAAAACATAGCACATATCCTAGGACCAATGAGAACAGCTGCCAGAAACCAAACTTACAGCCTATCAGGCCGAATTCATAAACGAGAGTGCGAGAGCTGCATAGTCACTTTACCTTTGCACTCAAATTTCCAGCACTTGAAGTACACATAAGAAAAGCCAAAAGCTTGATTGCAGGCACAATGCATGGAAGAGAGTATACACATACACACACACACACAGAGTGACTATAAATTGAGGATTGTTTGTAATTAACAAGGTACACACTTAGACGTAACCATAGAACGAACCCACCAGTGGGAGAAGAGATACATAGTCAAGTGATCGAATTCCCAAGTGTAGGACCAAGCGAAAGACGCAACAGAGAAGCTAAACATAGCAAGGACAGACACCATTGGATGATTGGATCTACCTGATCTAATCAGTTTCATTGACAACCTAATGGAGAGAGAGACCACTGACATGGTAGAGACAAGTACTAACCATTGACTGAAATGAAGAACTCGACATGGAAGATTTCCTAGAGGTAATCCAGGAAATGGTGAATAAATACGACACTCAAACCTGGTTGGACCACCATGGTAGGCCAACCGAAGATATTATTATAGTGGATCTTGGGGAGGAAAGAAAGCTAGCATGCAAAGCCTTGCAAGGCATAGTTGCATACAATTAGGAGCAATAAACTAGAAGCTTATGACAAAACATATAAATGCAAGAGATCGAGTGAGTGTTAGCTCTAGCAGGTAGAAATTAGACAGGACTGGATGCAAAGAGAGAGGGAGTGCTAGAAGAGAACCTCACACTGAGCGAGCTTCTGACAAAGCGACTACTAGATAACACAGTGGTGGCAGAGCAAAGTGCAGCAGCTCTAGTGACTTCATTGCTTGCAAGATTAGGAGTTACCCAGGGCTCCAAGAGCCAACCTAAAATCCATGTAGTTACGAAGCAGCTAGATAAATATCATTCAAACAATGATCCCTACAGCTTCGTAGAGTAGTTCCAGTAGGTCTGTGAAGCCAAAGGCCTCACCGATCTCGCTCAGTGATCACAAGCTTTTGGCCTATGCTTAGGTGATAAGGGAAGGACTTGATATTCCATCCTAGATGCCACGAACTGCAATAACTTCAATAACCTCAAGAATCTCTTCAGTAAGAGATTCTTAGAGGTTGGGTACTCAGACAACTTGATCGTATGACTCATGAATGTGAAACAGAGAGATAAGGAAGACATTAGGGATTATGTGACCCATGTGAGGAGTCTCTTTCAGAGAATCCTAATGAACGATCGACCCACGAAGAGAGCGGTGTCCACAGTCTTCATCAATGGGATACGGAGTGAAGAACTCTATAAGGCCTTGGCAAGCAACTCAAGCTTGCAGAGCAGCAAGACATGCTAAGTAGGGTCTTTGAAGAGGCCATCAGAGTGGATGACCAGATCTCAAGGAAAGAAGCTCCAGGAGCTCAAGTCGAGAAGAGGCTAAACCTAGAAACACATAGAGAGCTTTAATGTCAAAGCAAAAGATCAGGCCCCAATTACTCAAGATAAAGGAATGGGCGTTGACCCAAGTCAGAAGCTAGCGTAGGATAAGATTGAGCTAGCCAAACTATAAGAGATGATGAGATAACCGACATGCCCTCATGTTCAATGTGTGTATTGTGGCGAAAATCACCTACCAGCTGAATGTCGAGACCCTAGATCCCAACCTTGTGCAAATTATGGTAGGTTCGGCCACAATGCCATGCATTACAGACTGCCAAGGAGGCTTCTGTAATCGCAACCTTACAATCAACCTTATCTAGCGAATAGGCCGCCAAACTTCTTTGGAAGGGGAGTCCTATTGGGTCTCCCGATACCCAACGATGCTAAACTAGTCATTCCTAGGATGGAGATAAACCCCACATGAATATCTAGACCACTTGGACCCTACGTAACCCATCCACCGGGCGACGCTCCAATCCACTATGTGGAGGAGCCAAATTACAAAGAACCTTACGTGAACCCTTACATCTTGTATGATGAAGAGGGTAGTCTGATCCTTGTGGTTACAGATCAATATCGGTGATGGTGTTAGGTAGAGGTACAGGTAGAGGTGTAGGAGGGTAGACCTAAGAGCCAATCTCATGTTGGACTTGCAATCACCCACAACATATCTCCTCGTGCTGCCTTGAGAGGGAGTAGGCCAACCACGATAAGGCAACTCTTAGATGTGCATAGTGTGGAATCATTCATCTCTATGCTGATTGCCCTAGACGGAAACCATCCTCGATTTTGGCAATCGTGCCATCAGTCCCATTGGGGTTATTTGGTGTTGAGACATTCGAGGGGGAGGCCATGCCCATCCCATTGCATGTCATGACCCATTTGCAAATGAAGCATGCCAGCATATCATTGCCAGAACCTAGCAACTTAGACGCAGCCTCAATAAAAAAAAAGAGTCGTAGGCAAAGGAAAATGAATCGTGACGCAAAGGTTACGCTAAAAATAGAGAGTGCCACAACGTTGCCTATTGGAAAAAGGGTGATAGATGCAGAGGCAGAAATATCGATGGCTGAGAAGGGAAGTGTGAAGGTCGGGGAGTACCCCAACCCAAAGCACCAACTTGAAGCCATCGAAAAAGTGAAGGAGTGGGTGAAAGAGGCTGTCTTACTAGTCTTGGTTAGAGATACCACAAGAAAGGGAATTATAGACATGGGGACAGGAGTTAGTATGCTTAGCCATGCAATACTCCAGGATTGGGGTAACCCGCTTGTTGAGAATGCTAGGTTTAATATCACGCTAGCTAACAGAATGAAAGTAAGGCCATTCGGAGTGCTAAAGAACTGGCCCTTGAAGATCGCAGGAAGTTGTGTCTCACTCTTAGATCGCTTGGGGTCAGTGGAGCTCTGGACACCCCTTGCCTAGACTGGAACGGAAATGTAGACTGTCGTGAGCCCAACGTCTGGGATGTTGGAAGATTCTATTCTAGATAAAGGATGGAAATTATGCTGCCATGTGATTTGGATTGGGTACTTCTGTTGGACAGAAGGAATACATAATTCTCATGTATGGGCAGGAGACAAAGATTAAATTGAAGATAAGTTAAGGAACTTGTTTGTCAAAAGGACTGCTTGTTTTGTTTTCATATCTGTGCTGTAAATTACACAAACGAACCATGTTCCCTAAAAGGCTTAATTAATGAAGGTGATTTTAAATATCTCACATAAATGTGGTAGGACCTAATTAGAAAACTAAAGCTATCAAGGGAAGCGGGTGGGCGGAATCCCCAACAGGTCCATCCTACTGCAGGGTGGTCCCAAAGAACTAGGAGGCTTCTCACAAGGATTTATCTTCGTTTGACTTTAGGTATTGTTAAGTTAGGACCCGATTCATACCATTTTAAGGGACTAGAATGGGACTATGCCCTATGGGTAGAGAGGTTGAGCGGTGCATCCCTCTCTTTTTCCATTCTCTTTGAACCAAGGAGTAGCATAGATCCAATAGATCTATCTACACATCTCCATTTAAATTCCTTTTAAATTATTTCTTCTCTACCTTTATATAATAATTTTCTTTTATTATTTATTAATCAATAAACATTCAAAACAAATCAACTAACATTTCACAAACCCATAAACTCTAATTTTCTTTTAAAAACATTTCTTTTGTCCCATATGGTATAACTTAATACTTTGTCATCACTCTTAATTTGCATAAAGTTGAAAACACTGTATTTTATATTAGTAATGTTTCAAAGTAATAACATCAAATTAATTTTTAATTTTCTCTAACCCCAAGAAAATTTTATAAAACATTCAAAAATATATTCTCAGATTTTCCATAAAAGAACCTAAATTTTTAAGTTAAAAATATGATTTTTATCAATAAATACTATAATTTTATCCAAAATAATTATTTTTAAATTTTAAGATGTATTAAAATTATTCCAAAAATTCTCAAAAAAAATAAATACTTTTACTAGTATATAATCCATTATAAAAATATTACATATTATAATTTTTCAACCAAATATTTTATAAAAATTGATACATATTATTTTTAAACCATTTTAAAGCATTTTTAGTTGTTTTTTATTTTTAAAATATAAAATCATACCTACATAAATTCTAACACCTATTCAGAGTTGAAAATCAAATTCAAAAATATTTTATAAAAATTATAAATTGAGAAAATATTCATGGCACACCATTTATTTTTGTTAAATGAGATAAGGCGCTTACTTGACAATACAAGTCAAAATTGTGCTTTTGAAGGCTGTATCCCTTGCAGTTCGGCCAAGATCTACCTTCCGCCCAGTCGTCTCGCACATGAGATCATCATTTTTTTTACTTCCTCGCCTTCCTGGTTAAGTGATTGACTTATCTTGGTAGGAATGGCCCCTAAGATTTTAAAGCTATTAGACTTTAATTAAAAGCTTAAACCCATGGCCATGGCTTCTTCATAGTCGACGTCCAAATGAGGAGAAGGTAACTAATTTCATATCTTGTCCATCTCTCCACCAAACTGTGTGCGAAGTAGAGCGATTTGAAGAGAGGAAACTCTTCTCCAAGCATGTAATCTCAGTTTGGGTGGGTACATTGAAGCTCCCATTTCTGTGTTCAAAGGGAAGGTATGGCGATGATCATGTACAAGGAATAAATTTCAATTCTCCCCTCTTTGTCTTCTCCAACTACATTTCTTTGCCCATTTCCTGGTTTTGGTCGGTGGGCACAAAAAGCATCTTCCTCTCTCCCTCTCTCCAATGCGCCCAGGAAGGGAGATGGCACCCTCTTCATCATGTTCTTTCTCTTTCTCTCTCTCTCTCTCTTTCTCTCTTTGTGATGTAGTTGTTATGCTAATTCAAGAACTAATCTGCTGCATAAAATGCCCCTACTTCGAATAACTATTATCAAATCAAAGACCGGTGATACAACTGCTCCAACAATTCAATAGCTTGAAGCTATGAGACAGTGTTGCTATAGCCTAAGACATTTAAAGCTGCAATTTCAAAAACTCCAACATTTTGCTTCAAAAGCACAGAAGTGCACAGCTAATGCCGGAGGCTTGAAGAAGAGGAATGAAAGGCAATGACCGAATTACAGCAAAAGTTAAAAGCAAAACAAGCTCCTTCACTGGTGGAGGTTGACTTTTTAATGATATTGTGATGTGCACTACCTGTGCTAGGTTTCTGCGGGAATGTACTATGGAAGATGCGAAAGTATCTCGGCATGCGATAAGTCAACAACGAGGAGGCTAGTGATGATTACCTAGTTGCAAGAGGGGGGCTGGGAGGAATATGAGGCTGCGGGGGATGGGATGGAGGGGGCCATGGGAGGCGTCGATCTGAGGGGCTACAATTGTCTACAAAACTTGGGGAGCCATGGCTGGTGGGGTGTGGTCGAGGGGTGGCCCATGGCTCTCTCTCTCTCTCTCTTACTCTGCCTATGTCATATGCTTACATTCTAGTCACGGTCCAAACAGAATTCTTTCTTATCAGTTCTTTATGCTGACCTTTTGTATAACTGCATTTTCCCTTGGAAAATTTGTATGTTAGCACAGCTTCAGAATCCATATGAGGTATAGTGCCTGTTAACCATTAGACAAACAAGGTGAAAAAATCTGAAAAAGCTAAAGCAGAAGACAAAGGCCAAGGCAAAAGTGAAACAGAAGACGAAGGCACGCCAAGAAAAATATGGAAGCACAAGAAATGTAGAAAAGTCCTAAATAAAGGAAAAGGGCGCACAAGAAAAAGCGCGAGTCAATACTTTTGTAAAAGAGCACAAGCGAATCATGGTTTAATTTAAAGAGCACTGAGCTCTCACCTGTGCAATTTGTAAAGGTAGATGGGCGGTAGGAATGAAGCTAGGAAGATAGAAGGGCAATGGGAAAAAGGGCCTAGGCCATGGTCGGCCATGTAAAAAAGGGGATAAGGGGATGACCGCCCAAAAGGGATTTAGGGTTTTATATATAAAGTTGAAAAGTGAATGAGAAGCTCATTCTTGTGTGTGGCCAAAAGTAGCTCTCCTCTTCTTCTTCTTCTTCTTCTTCTTCTTCTTCTTCTTCTTCTTCTTCTTCTTCTTCTTCTTCTTCTTCTTCTTCTTCTTGCTTGCTTGAGCTTGTGCTTGAGAGAGGGACTGTGAGAGTGTGAGGGAGTGAGTGTGTGAGGGTGAGGGAGTGAGTGTGTGAGGGTGAGGGACTGTGGGGTGGAGAAGCTCTCCATCTTCTCCTCTCTTCTTCTCTTCTCTTATCTTCTCTTACCTTGCTAGCGGAAATGGAGCTTGGAGCTTGGAGCGGGAGGATCGAGCTTTGCTTGAAGCTTGCACTTGGATCGTGGAGCTACAAGAGTGTGTGGGAGAGGAGGCAACTCAATCCGCATGAAGGTAAGCTCACTACACCCGGTAGGCATGAGAGCGCGTAGGCTATGTGAGAGGTAGCCATTAGCATTCGGCTTGAAACGCTTGAAGCAATAAGCGGTCCGTGGGTCTTGACGGTTGAGCGTGAGCTCCAACCACATTTTGTTTCCGTTGCCGGGACCAACGGATTCAAGCCTTGAGTGCTTGGCTGCTCCACATCGAGCATTGAAGTAGGGTTTTCCCCGAATCGATGCTTGAGATAGGTAGGAAGTGAGGGGATTGAAGATGGTATTCGATCTCCTTGGCAAGTAGGTTTTTTTCTTTTTTGAGATTTATGTTGTGAGATGGAGTAGTGTAGGAATTTACTTTGTGATTTGGATGCATTAAAGTAGGAGAAAACAAAGAAAAACAAAGAAAATAAGCATTAGGGTTTCTGCTGTCAAAATAGGGAAAGAGGGTTTGATTTGCTTGCCGATTTGTACTTTGGAGGTTATTTGCTATTCTAGGGGTATAGAATCCTTCATTCATGTCTATTCTAGCATTCTGGAAGTTTGTGTGACCCCTCAAGACCAAAATAATAAAAACGAAGCATTATTCGTCAAATCTGCCAAAACTGCACTGAGTTCGGCCCGTCCGAGTGACGGCCATTTTGGGTCGAACCCCAGAATCGGCCCTCGGTCGGCTCCCATTTGGCCCTCGACCCCGCCGACTCGGCCCAAAAACTCATTCGACTTGCCTGGCTGACTCGGTCCATTCACATTCGGCCCTCGGCCCGGACAACTCGGCCCGTTCGAGCGATCCACTCGGCAGCCGACTCGGTCCATTCGGCCCACTTGGCCCACTTGGCCCTCGGCCCATACCCATAAGGCCCTCAACCCAGCCCACTCGGCCCTCGGTCCACTCGGCCCTCAGACATCTAGATTTGGCCCTCGGCCCACTCGGCTCTCGGCCCACACCCATTCGGCCCTCGGCCCACTCAGCCCACTCGGCCCTCGGTCCTCGGTCGGCCGAATTTGGGACTCGACCCAAAAACTACAATTTTTTCAGAATTCCATTTTGGCCAAAAACTAAGTTGCCACCACCAAAATAGACCCCAAAAATCGTATAGAGCTAAAGGCACATCATAGATCTATCAGGAGGCTAAAATCCACAGCAAATAGTTCAAAAATTAGCTACCAGAGGTCCTCCCAATCATGCATGGTATTTACCGTAACGACCCTTCAGGTCGGGGGGGCTGCCCCCCCGGACCCCTGTAGAGGGGGCAAAGGTAGGCTGGAGAGAAAACACGCATCGCAACAGGTCCTCCGGATTAGGCCATAGTGTAGTAATGGCTCTACACAAGCATAGATCTTCACTTGCAAAGTAGCAAACAGAAGCCCATACCCAAACAAAGATGAACAAAGACCCTAGAACCTCAACGGGCCAATCTAGCCATCAAGGGCAAAAAGGCCACACCACAAGAACACATGTACATTGTGTTTACACTGCGTCTAGTCAAAGCAGAATGCAACATCATCAAGCTATCAATGCGAGGATGACTAGACATGGCAGTCCTAACGATAGATGTACCTTGAGCAGTGCTGCACAGACGACCCAAGACCTCAGTAGAGAGTCCACGTCTGACTGTGCAGTTAGGGACTCAAAGGCATGCATCAGAAGGCTTGAAGTTGTAAACCAAGACCCGGAAGATGAAGACATAGTGCCACCTGCTTATCTTAGGGTCAAACTCACTACAAAAAGAGAGCATAGTGTTGATGCTCTCATTGATGAAGGAGCAGATTTCAATATCTTGACTTGCGAAGCATGGACTCTACTAGGTCAACAAGAGCTCAAACTGACTGATGCAACTCTTAATCCTTACGGGGAACACCCACAAGCACTTCTAGGGAAGTGCAGAATCCTTGTAACTATTGAAACAGAAAGCTTGCCAGTCCTATTCTATGTTCCTCCAAATAGCGAGAATTGTGGAAAGGAAATCCTCCTAGGAAGGCCCTTCAAAAAGGCAACGAAGTGTGAAGTCGACTATATAACACAGAGGATACACCTAACACTACCGGGTATAAGGATAGTCACGACCTTTAGCAAGGGTGACCTCATCGAACCTCAAGGGAAAGGCAAGCAAGGTGCTAACATAACAGTCAAGCCTGCTGACGAGAGCAAGGACTTGTTGGAAGAGTTAATACAAGCATAGGTCGAACAATGAGAACCAGTGAGTGAGGCCATGCCTTAAATAAGAAGGTCAGGAGACAATTCCAAGGACAACCTTTGGACTTACAAATATCGTAGAAGACCCCAAAAGAAGCCCAAGCCTTATAAACGAAGGCATCGATGGAGAGTCAATACAATGCCGCAATGGATATCCAAAGCGTTGCTACGTGCTCAAGGGTATTATGCAGGTAACCGATGGATTTGGATACCAAAACCCCTGTTAAACCTCCTTTGTCGACTGAAGGCCAAATCATATCAAGAGCAAAGAAGCGTAGGAGGAGATCTAAACGAAAAACCAAGTCTCAAGTCAAAAATAGTGGAGTGATCGAGCCCCTCATGGTCGAAATTAAGAAACCCAACAGGAGCAATTGGAGGGTAGATCCTCAGCCTAGTGTGCTTGACAAGTAGACATCAGATGTAATCGTTGAGGATATGCAAAAGCCACTAGTGCCCAAGGAGCCTCCTAGCCAGTGTCAAAGCCACTTAGGAGTCCCAAGTCTCCTACACCCTCTTCCCCTAAACGGACACAGAAAGCACAATACTCGTCAAGTGCGGCTACTCAATCCCAATCTCTACCTACATCAGAGCTTCCAAATGTCCAAGAGGTAGGACACAACACCACCCTTAGCTCTCAACCTAAGGATATGCCTGTGCAATCTACCGTGGCTAGCTCAACTGATACTTGATCTATACAAGTGAATGCTCTAAGGGCAACAAAAGACACGACCACTTCCAATTGCCCTAAGGACTTGGCACCGCAATCCACCAATAGTAGCAAGTCCACTGAACTAGCTGCTACTACTTCAAATCAGGGAGGATCACAGCAGTCCTCACAGCCCTTGGCCATGACAATGCCCCTTGTGGAACGTGTCCTTAGTAGTTTACTTGTGGAGGAGCTGTCGCAACTAGCTTCATTAACAGCTCCAGCACTTCCAAAGCGCCTAAGGCCTAGACTGGAGGAGTTAAACAGAAGGGAAAGACTAGACTCTCCAAAAAGGGAGGTAGTTGTACTCTCACAACCTAGCAAGGCTATTCAGTAGGCCATGGCTATGTCCCATGAGGACATACCAAAGTAGGGGAAAGTTTAGGCCCAACCAAGCACATCAACCGGCTGACCTAGTTCAGGGTCTTGTGTCATTAAGTTATGCACCTTCACTAACCAAACAAAAGAGGAGAAAACAGCGAAAACAACAGCAGCTACAGGTGGTTGTGGACCCCAAGAGCATTGAGACCAAGAGTGCTGGAGAGCTGGGGAATAAAGCATCAAGTCATCCACCAATGAACCCATTGATGTCTCTCCTAATAGCGGTGAAACCTCAGACACATCTGTGTGCTCTGAAAAATCAAAGCAACTGTTGCCATCAATAGTTGCTTTCAACACTCAATCCACCGACAATAGAACTTACATCGAGCAATCAAGAGTGGATACAATGCTGTCACAACAGGGTGACAAATCTATACCAGTCACATCTGAGGAGAACCATGACAAAATAACAGCAAAACCTCAGGAAAAATGCACAATCCCCGAGAGCATAAGTAATCCTAGCATTGACCAATCTTGCTCATCTAGGCCTGAGCCCCCAGCTGTGTTAAAGCCTAGGCAAACTCCTAGAACCTTGCATGAGATAGCAATCAAGCAAGCCCTCGTTGAACATAGAAGTGTCGCAGAATGCTTAACTGAGTTGGATGCTAAGCTCAAGGTGTTCGCATGTGTCTATGTCCTTGTGGACATGGGCGCATTCCCTAAGGAGTAGCTTGGAGAATACTTGCAATTTTCCCTATCCTAGGAAGAGCAAGAACATCTTAACGAACACTATGATAGGCTCTTGCATAAATGCATGCGACTCATCTCTGACGAGGAAGACGATGAACTACGCTTAACTGTAACATTCAATGATGAGCTCTACCAACCAAATCTCTTAGAGATAGAGCAACTAAAGTGACAATCGAAGGGTCAAAGTCAATGTGAGAAATGTTGGTTTGAAAATTGTGTTGCAATGGCCAAACTAGGAGCCCAAATCGTGACAGTCTCAAAAGAGCAATTGGCCAAATGGCGGTCTCAAAGAGACCCAACCTATGTAGCGCCAACTTCCTTTCGAGTGCTAACTACCATTCGGGGTATGAACTTAGCTGGAACTAGGCAAGAGAACTCTTTGGCTGATAAGGTTCTCACTGAGGAGGAGCTACATGTTGCCAATAGACTTGGACAAGGTTCAATGCTACTTGATGTTGCAAAATATCTATCGATATTGAGTAAGCTGCCACGAGTACTAGATGTGTGTGCCACACTTCAGTACAATCCGGAGTTCTACAATTGGCTTTTGTCCTCATGAAGTGACATGGATTCGTAAATATGTATATAAATAAACAATGATTTTTGTGTGACCTTGTATAGACAATATCAACACACACAAGCAATGATAGTCAAGCGCAGGGAGAATAGTTGGGTTTGACAGGCTAAGCTCCTCAAGTCCTCCTCTCATCACACATTTAAAAGTCGTGTGACCGTCCCCACCTCCAAGTGAAGGGCATGCAACCCTCATTACCGCCATAGGAAGCCTTGACCAACAACTCTAATGGTGTAGACGGGGTACCGTCCCTTTCTATACACCTTTCCCCCTTTTCGGTCTATCCTTCCGGATGAGCCCTGCCCCACTCCATGACAACTAGTCCACACAACTTAGCATAAGCCAATATCTGCTAATGGCTGGAGGCAAAACGAACATCATCATGGGGGCCATCCCTCTACAACAAACACTGCATGCCTCACCTCTCCCCTCCTCATCATATGCACTTGATAACCCACTGTATAATCCCTTCCATTCAAATATTTTTATCCTGCCTCGAGGCCTAATCCTTGGTTCGCATTTTGTAGGTCCCCCTACAATAGCCCACATGGAGCACCCAGTGCAGTTGGCTTGCAAGGATGCTATCTGCCTCGAAGGGAGCATGTAGCAAAAGCGCCTCCGTCGGAACGCTATGTACCTACCCTTAAAAGGTATGCAAAGAAACGAAGCAACACTGGCCCGGACGTAGGCCAAAAGATCCCCACGCCCCACGAGAATAGAAGCTCAAGGGATCACGCAGGGCATGGCAACACCAGCCGTGCATGCTCCTACCAGATGCTCGAGCACCAGGTGCTCGAAAGAGGAGAGGGTAGCTCGAGACAAGCAAGAATTTGACGCATTGTTTAAAAGCATTCTGGAAACAGTTGCGGCTAGGGACTACACCATCCGGGTCCTAACCGACATTTTTCCCTCCCAGCCTCATAGGAGCCCCTCACCAGCACATCCTCAGTCGTGTGACCACCCAGACTCGCCCCACCTCGTACAAATAGAGTAGCCCCATGTTGTATAAAAGGATTATCAAATGCTACTAGCCATGACTTTTTGTCTTTAAATGGTTAAGTGTTGACATGTTCCCCAATTGTACAAACTTTTCATATCTGTGTTTAATATATTTCATGTCTTTAGCAAAAGAAAAAGCTAATCAAGCGCAAGTGATAAGTATCTAAGTCAGCACCATGGAATTCAGATAAGTGATGTCTCCTTGCGTTGCACTGGTTTATTATAGTTGCGGCATATACCATGCATGTACTCTCATGAAGTGACAAGTGGATGCAGGATGATACAGGTCTTTGCGCGAAAGTGTTCAATGCCCGATCACCGCAAGACCATTGACCCCACAAAGCGCCGAGACAAAGCCACGCTGCCGAAAGCAAAAATCACCCTTGCCGACCGCTCACATCGCATGGCCCAAAGCATATTCATGGGCTACGCTCTCTTTCTGGGTCAAGGTCTTTAGTTGGCTCACGGTAGTTGTTACCTCAATTGTACCAACATCGTGTGTCACAAAGAGGTTTGCAATATCTCAAGTGTATCTCCCCATCTCAACAACTGCTTCTCTAACAACGAGGCTAGGGCACAATCATCACTGTAATATCCATTTCCTGAGCCTTCGAAGCTTGACATTTTCCAACCCATTGAAAGGCTGATAGCCTCAACATATTGCAATGGTTGTACTCAAGCAAGTCAAAAAAAAAAAGAGAGGAGAAAAGAGAAGAGAAAGAAAGAAAGAAAGAAAAAAGCACAAGAAAAAGAAAAAAAATGAAAAAAGAAAGAAAGAAAAGAAATGAACGAAAAGATAAGCAGCACCCACACGATCACAGCACAGCACCTAGGGGTCCTCAAATTAGGTACATCCAGTGACCTTGGTTGACTGGCTCCGTCCCTAGTTCCCTGGCCCTTTAGCATCACCCACAATTGTTCAGGGCACATCAAGGGCAGGACATACCTAGGGAGCTTGTCTCGCCTATGGTTAGACCTGTCACCCTGACCCACTTGCACAATTCCCTCTTGCACTCTACCTTAATACCATTGCAATCAATTGTGGTAAGCACCGCACGATTGGCCATGAAAAGTACACCGTCCTCATCAAGCAAGTCCAATAGCTTCCAGCTATTGAAAGTGCGGTGTCCTTATATTCAATTATGCTACGTCGTGCAGTCACAATGCAAAGGATGTCTCATATACCTTCATGTGTACTTCTTCTCAACATGGACAACTTTGCTTCATCCACACATTGTTACGAGAAACTAGCCCGCGGTCTTCTAACTACCTAATATCTAAGTATGCACGAGCACTCACATAATATCTGCACCGAAGTATATACACAGTTCGGGTCCTCAAGTGCAAGACAATACTCTCAGCTTGCTTAGAGTTTGACCTATCTCCCAAACTAATTGCACTATGTCTTGTGCACAATAGAGAAGACTAGCACTATCCCTAGGGAGAGACCACCTATGAGAGGTTTTCAATTCCAGGTCTTGAAGACTCCAACAATAGTGTCATTTGCTCTTCATCGACACCCAACTCTGAATTCTTATCCTTTATCGTCCTGCAGGCCCGCCAAGAATCGTCATCCCCAACAAAGAATAGCCCTACCACCAACTCCAACAACCCTACCACCGGCCACCTAAGCCATCAACGTGCCCCCAACGACCTTCCTCCACACCACCACCAACACTCCTCCACGGCAGCCACTAATATCCTTGTCACCCACGTCTTCGGTGAATGCTAAAGCCTGCTACCTACGACGGTCAGTGCCATGGGACTGGCACTCGTCTAGGAGGGGGGTAATGTTAACCGTTAGATGAACAAGGTGAAAAAATCTGAAAAAGCTAAAGCAGAAGACAAAGGCCAAGGCAAAAGTGAAACGAAAGACGAAGGTGCACCAAGAAAAATATGGAAGCACAAGAAATGCAAAAAAGTCCTAAATAAAGGAAAAGGGCGCACAAGAAAAATCGCGAATTGATACTTTTGTAAAAGAGCGCAAGTGCATCATGGTTTAATTTAAAGAGCACCGGGCTCTCACCCGTGCAATTTGTAAAGGTAGATGGGTGGTAGGAAGAAAGCTAGGAAGATAGAAGGGCAATGGGAAAAAGGGCCTAGCCACGGTCGGCCATGTAAAAAAGGGGATAAGGGGATGACCGCCCAAAAGGGATTTATGGTTTTGTATATAAAGTTGAAAAGTAAATGAGAAGCTCATTCTTGTGTGTGGCCAAAAGTAGCTCTCCTCTTCTTCTTCTTCTTCTTCTTCTTCTTCTTCTTCTTCTTCTTCTTGCTTGCTTGAGCTTGTGCTTGAGAGAGGGACTGTGAGAGTGTGAGGGAGTGAGTGTGTGAGGGTGAGGGACCGTGGGGTGGAGAAGCTCTTGATCTTCTCCTCTCTTCTTCTCTTCTCTTCTCTTCTCTTACCTTGCTCGTGGCAATGGAGCTTGGAGCTTGGAGCGGGAGGATCGAGCTTGCTTGAAGCTTGCACTTGGATCGTGGAGCTACTGGAGTGTGCGGGAGAGGAGGCAACTTGATCGGCATGAACATAAACTCACTACACCCGGCAGGCATGAGAGCCCGTAGGCTATGTGAGAGGTAGCCATTAGCATTCGGCTTGAAACACTTGAAGCAATAAGCGGTCCGTGGGTCTTGGCAGTTGAGCGTGAGCTCCCACCACAGTGCCAGGCATGATTCTCCCTTTCTTGACCATGCCTCCCCTTTAAGAATCCCACACCCCTCCTCTCTCAACGACCTCTCTCTATCACGATTTCTTCCTCATTTTTTAAATGTCCTTATTTAGAAAAAATTAGCCTCTAAAGTTCTCCTCTTCCCAAAGAAGATGGTGCCTCCTTCTTGCATTGAACGGTTTTGTGTCGATGACAATGTTGGGTCATGAATTACAATTGACCCTCTCTCTTCTGCCTCGACTAATTCCCTGATCTCTCTCTCTCTCAAATGGTTGCCATAAAAATGACAGGGAACATGAAGAGGTTGATGACGAAGGAAAAATGGCGACATGAAAAATTATAACCCAATATTAGTGAGTTTGGGAAACTCCCAATTCCCATTTTTTGAATACTAAAAAGGTGGCACCCGGATAACATGCCCATAAGTTTCTCAAAACTATATGATGTGACCTATCATTGGAAAGCGCTTGAAAAATGGAATCTATAGAGCTATAGAGTGCTCAATTTGGAGTTATAGTGTTCAAGTTATGACAAATCCAAAGATTTGACCACGTGTCCCAAACTTATGGGAAATTCCCATATTCCCCAATATAGTGTTTTAGAGATTATTCTTTCTCTCTCTTCCATATAATGGCCCCCTGTTTGATATGAATTGGCCTTCATAAGAGTTTCCATCTTTGAGTACCCATTCCCCATGATCAAAATTTCCAAGAGCCCAAGTTCCACAATACTGGCTCATGCTGTCTTTGAAATAACACGTACCCACACCATGTCTTTTATTATCAAACAAATCACCTTGATACATATCAAATAGTCATGAAGGGGGTGGACTATGACATCCTGCTAGGCTGTCCTTGGATGCACAATGCATGGGTCATAGAGGACTAGGTTAATTGTCTAATCTTATTAGGCAATAGAACAGAAGCAGTGAGGGTAGAGATGGACACTTGCAAGACAACACCAGTCGACCTAGATGCCATCTCAGCCATGCTAATGAAGGGTGACACCCAGATTAGAAAATCTTATAGGCCATTAACTAAGTATATTCCTTGTCCAGAAGATGAGCAAGATTGGATGCACGTGCTAGACACTATCGATCTACCATTTCTAGACCATGAGGAGTATGAGCAGGCTACTAAGGCAGTCTCGGTAAGCCCAGGGACAAGAATCAGCAATGCTAGTTTGCATGATGGCTAAAAGCTCAAATGAACAACCAAGCCCTATCAAATTCCATATCCCCAGCAACAAGCGAGAACTCCTTGAGATCCTAGAGCATCTGACAAACAAGCTAGCAGGCAACCCAATCGCTAACCTTAAACCTCTCCAAGATCTCTTAGAAACCTAAGTGGCGATGGACCAAAGTGCACGACTTAAACTTGATGTAAAATTGGGTCTTAGTCACCGACAAAAAGGAGGATCCATATCGAGACTTAGGAGATGATGAGCAATCGGGATGAAGATAGCTCTAACGATGAATACAAGGATTGTTGTTCCTTTAGTAACCAAAGTGAAGGAGAGATGGATACCATATCGAGACTTAGGAGATGATGAGCAGTCAGGATGAAGATAGCTCTAACGATGAATATGAGGATTTTTGTTCCTTTAGTAACCAAAGTGAAGGAGAGATGGATACCATACAACACAACACTAAGGGACGAGTGATAGAACAGATATGAGAAAACTCTAAACCAAGCAAGAGGAATGTTTTTAGAAGCGAGAAAGGAGTCATGCACATGGATTGCGATTGCACATGTTTGGAGCACATAGTAGCAATAGATTATGAGTAACTAGGCCTAGTCCAACCAAGTGCCGCACCATTATTCAGGATGAATTCACCCTCTAAGAGCTCTAACCTCCATGAGAGACTCCCTCATCTAGCAAAGATGGATAGTTTGATTCCGAGTTAGAAGTAAGCTCAGATAATGATCTTGAAATACCTCAACCTCCTAAGACTAGATGCACCAAAGGGGACCTACCCATTCACATAAGGCACCGAAGACTGAAGGAGGAAGCAGCCCAAGGAACCACAAGCTGATGAGCAAAGAAAGGCACAAGACCTATCAAAGCGATTCACGAAGTTCAAAAAAGGTGATAGGGTGGTGATCTTGCGGGAAGCCAAATGCCAGGGACAAGCCAACAACCCAATAGAAGGACCCGCCAAGGTCAAGGAGGTCAATTTAGCCAAGGAAGGGGAGACACCCCGACCTGTCTTTATAGCCAATCACTTGACTAAGGAAGAGGAAGCAGGTCTCATTATTCTCTTGTGAGACCATATAGACGTGTTTGCTTGGTCCCTTGATGAGCTAAAAGTGGTAGATCCGAGTGTAGTGACTCACAACATACCCATGACACCCGATGCAACACCAGTCAAACAGTGACTGTATCCAATAAATCCCAAGCATGCTCACATAATGAAAGAGGAAATTGATAAGTTGTTGAGAGAAGGATTCATTTACGAGATTGAGCACATGGACTGGGTCTCACCTATAGTGATCGTGTTGAAAAAGACGGAAAGATCAGACTATGTGTCAACTATAAGAAGGTAAATGTTGCTATGAAGAGAGACAATTATCCATTGCCATACACAGACCGCATGCTCGAGAGAGTGGTTGGTAACAAAGCCTATAGTTTCCTAGATGGCTTCTCGGGATACAATCACGTGCAAGTGCATCCTAATGATACATTCGCCACTGAGTGGGGTATCTTCACCTACATAGTCATGCCCTTTGGGTTGACTAATGCACCAGCTACCTTCCAAAAGCTCATGTGTGCCATCTTCAAAGACATGCTTAGGAAGGAGTTGGAGGTTTTCATAGGTGATTTGTTTGTTCACTCTACATGGAAGGAACACTTAGATAAGCTCCAAGAGCAGTCTTTGAACGATGTTGGGTATATCTCCTCTCGCTGAAGCCCTTGAAGTGCCAATTCTAGGTAAAGCATGAATGCATCCTAGGGCACATGTTGTCAAAGAGAGGCATTGACATGGACTTCTCGAAAGTCAGGGTTATTGTCAATCTTCCACCACCATCCGATTACAAGGGAGTTCAATGCTTCCTAGGCCACACGGGATACTATTAGCGCTTTGTATTGAACTATGCATTGATTGCTAGATCTCTATACAAGTTGCTAATTATATTCGAGTGGACCGAGAATGCCAATGTGCATATGAGGAATTGAAAAAGGATCTAACCATTGCACCAATTCTACAAGCCCCAAACTAGACAATCACTTTCCATGTTCACACGGCTGTGTTGTGCCAACCTCATGAACATAACCTAGATTATCCAGTGAGCTTTGCTAGCATATAGAAATGAATTAATCAACAATGGAGAGAGAGGGCTTAGCCATGGTATTTGCTATAAAGAAATTTCAGCATTGTCTTTTGGCCATGCCTTTTATCTTCTTTGTCGACCATCATGAATTGCTTTATCTTGTTAACAAACTTTCCGCTATGCATTGCTCGATGGTGGTTACTTCTACTTTTAGAATTTGACTTCTCTATGGTGGTACGCAAGGGGAAGTAGCATTACATGGCTGACCATCACATACCCACAGGAGAAGTCACTGGATAGAGCATCCTAGATGAATTGCCAATGCACATCTATTTCACCTGTCTAGTGAGAGAGAATTATTTAGAGCTTATTTGATGCCATATTGGGTAGATGACATAATCCAAGTGCTTGAGCATGGACTCCCTGAACGACCTATCAAGAAGGCCCGACTTAGGTGACTCATCCTTAAAATCCAACCCTATCAGTTGATAGTAGCAAGTCAACTTTATAAACAGGTTGCTGCATGCGTAGATGTGTGTGCAAGCATGAAATGCATGACATATTGGCAGAGGCACACGACAGGATTGCGGGAGGACACTTCAATGGAGATACGATAGCCCGCAAGGTACTACAATCTCAATTGTGGTGGCCTACTCTCTTTCGAGATGTAGCACAATTCTTAAAACACTATGATGAGTGCCAATGGACCAAGGTCCCGATTTGCAAGGATCAAATGGAGCTAATCCCTATGATTGCAAGACAGCTTTTCGAGAAGTGGGGAATTGACTTCATTGGCCGATTAGTCCTATGGCATAGTATTCACAAGCCAAATACATCATCGTTGCCACGGATTATCTCATGAAGTGGACTGAAGCACAAGCAACTCAAAAGAATGATGCTAAGACCACTGCCAAGTTCTTAAGTGATCTCACGATTCGAGTACCCCATCGAACTAGTTAGTGACCAAGGTAGCAACTCATTAATGAAGTGATCGTTCACCTCCTGTCTACCTTTCTGATCATCCATCAAAGTCTTCGCCTTACTATCCTCAGGTGAATGGCCAGGCTGAGTCTACTAATAAAATCTTAGTGAATGTCCTGACCAAAGTAGTCTATGCTTCACACAGTGACTGGGATAACAAATTGATGGCAGTCTTGTGGGCCTATCGCAGAGCCTATAAAATGGTCGTAGGACAGAATTCCTTTAGGTTGACCTATGGGACTGAAGCAATTCTACCCATAGAGTTCTTCGTTCTTAGCCTGAGAATCATTCTTCAAGAGAGACAGGATGGAAACGAAGCATGGACAAAGCACCTAATTGAGCTAGAATGCCTATTGGAAACTCGACTTCTAGCCACCCACGCACTGATATGTGAGAAGGAAAGACACAAAAGATGGTTTGATAAGCATATCAAGAAGTGAGATTTCCAACAGGGAGACTCAGTACTCTTGTACTTAGTCAAGGGTCATAAACAAAAGATGAAGTTTAGAGGGCTAGGGCCTTTCAGAGTCCACGCCATCAGCAGAACCGATAATGTGGAACTCAAAACCCTAGAGGGAGAGGACACAGGCTTCTTCAATGGCAGTCGCATCAAGACGTACTACCCTCCCATGCACCCATTACATGAGCCTTATCCCTGCCAACATACAAGTGGCCACAATCACGAAGATTGAAGATGAGGATGAGGAAGTAGTAGAACGAGCTTACCTAAGCATAACGATCACTGCCAAGCCACCCTCAATGCACTGATTGATGAGGGAGCTAACTTTAATGTCCTAACTCATGATCATTAGATCCAAATTGGCAAACCGCAGTTACAACCCACTAATGCCAAACTTAGCCCTTTTGGGGGCCAATCATATGCACTTTTAGAAAAGTGAAAAGTAGCAATCTCTATCGAGTCTGAGAGCATACCAATGATCTTCTATGGAATCACTATTTTTAGGATGCACATTTAAAAAGCAAGATCATTGCAATGTTGACTACAAGTCCCAACGTATCCATCTCACCATAGGCAACGTACGTATATTCACCACTTTCAGCAAGGGTTGTGTGACTCCTTCAAAGTCCGCAAAGCCACTGGTAGAGAAACCCATTGTCAAGTCTAAGGACGAGGGTCATGACCCACCGTCACAACCTACCAAACCTCAAGACAGGCAAATCATTGGAGCCAAAGTTGAGGCCTATGAACCAAAGCTTCAATGGATACCTAGCATTAAGGCCCGCTACCTAGAAGCAGACTCCCATGACCTCGCAAGGCTAAGACCCCCACTCGAAACCTAGAAGACCAAGATAAAACTACCGTCATCGACGAATGATCAAGCTGCGATGGGTCTCCAAGACCTTATTGCAAGCTCAAGGCTATTACGAGGGTAATACATGGATATGGGTACCTAAAGCTAAGATGGACAAGGGAACTACTCAAACATCGCCATCAAGCTTGACTACCCAAATCATCAAGACAAATCAGACACACATGCCACAAGAGACTCAGGCACTATGAAACCCATAGGACCTTAAAATCCTAGGCCAGCAGAGCCTAAACCGAGCTATTGACAAAAACTGCAGCCCATTACTCACAAGCTACCTCAACCTAATCCCACTTGTGCCCTTAAGGCCTTAGAAGCATCTAATACCACAACACCCGCAGCTCCAACCAAGCCCATCAAACAAGAGGCCAAGCCACAACCTCAAGAGCAACCCAAGCTACAACAATCACCTGCTGAACTATCTAGTTACCACTGATCGGCCTTAGATGCTCTTATGTGAGCAAAGATCAATTCTAACCTTGGCTGCAAACTTAACGGAGAATACGGGGGATAACCTGGTTGCTTGCCTTAGATGCTTGGATGCTGCCTTTATGACACTTGCTGAAAGCTACGATAGGCTAGATTTAGGTCTTTTGGATGAGCCTATAGTGGCAGAAGTGCATACACTCCCTCGTTCTGAGAGGAATCAGAATTTGTATTTGTTAAGGATTCCGAAGTAGTTGGGGAGCTAATTTCCATCGAGATCTCCAGAGAACACGCATGAAAGAAACGCCTCATTATGTCCTATGACGAGCATTATTCTTGCAACAAACCAAGAAATCAACGAGTTAAAATAGCTCGTTGGCACCGACTCCTCTTTCTTGAGGAAATGCTATGCTCTCTGACTTCAATGGGAGCAAGAGGGCTACCAAATCATGACTAACTCTGAGTAATGACGTGCCATCAAAACCTCAGAAGATGACCCCACTTATGTAGCTCCAACCTCCTATAGGGTGTTGACCACCATTCGTAGCCAACCCCTAGAAGAGAACCTCCTAACCCACCTGTATTTAGATCGAATCCTGATCGAGGAGGAGTTACACATTGCCAGTCAAGTAGACTCCAATGACTTCCTCATGGACGTTCTCATCTACATCACTCAAGTAGGCATCCGTCCTTTGGACATGGACCACTATGCTGATCTAGAATACAATTTGAATTTCTATGCTTGGCTCATGCGGAAGTAAAGCACCAAGAACACACGCTAAATGCCCTTGACCTCTCAACCTCTAATCCTAGGAAGGATTCTTCTCAATCCCAAGGGGGGAGGGGGTAAGGTGAAGTAAGGTGAAATCAACATGTGAAATCAAACTTGTAAGGGGAATGAAACATGCACGTAAAAATTTAAAGTCTCAATTAATGTCTAAAATAGATTAAAATTAACTTGTAATTGAGAAAAAGTGTCATAAAATTTTGAAAATGAATAAAAATGCTCAAAGGAAAATTCTTTTTTTGTGCTTAAGCATGTTCTTCTTTCCATAAAAGCATGATTAACTCTTGCTTATCTTCTAGCAAGAAAGTGTCTTAAGAATGCTAATGGTGAACCATGGTTTCATGATAGGAGCTAAAGATGGCAGCACAACAGGATCGTGCACACTATCTTCCATTCACGAACAAGGAAAGAGCGAACTATGGCCTTTTCCTCAAAAATCGTGCCTATAACCAAAGTTCCAAAGGATCCACAATATTGAAGAGGTGGTGGCTAAGGAGGAGGTTGCCAAAAGGGTTGTGGAACAATGAAACCTAGCCAAGTACCTCGAGAAATTTGGACAGGAGCCCATCCACACCAAATATGTGGAATTTTTGAGGACATACAACCCTAACAGGGAATGTGGGATAGTGACTGTGGGGAGGGGAGAAGGAGCTAAGCAAGTGTAGATTCAACTCAGTAAGGCCTTGGTGGAGAAGGTGTTGGGTCTAGAATCCAAGGTGGAAAGGAGACAGAAGCGGGATGTTTATGCCATGCTGAACATGAAGAAGGAGCAAGTCTTGACAAATGGTGGAATAAGAATTCAAGACATCCGGACCCAGAAATCAAAATGTAGGAAAAAGTCGTCCATTCCCTCTTCTCCAGCCAAAGATACAACTCCCTCATGCACAAAATCAGTGTGCCCATGCTAGAGAGCTTGGTAGCTCACTCATTGGATGAAATGGACTAGAATGGCTATGTGTGGAAAACCATTGATCAATCCGTTGAGGCACTAGCCCTGGGAAGCAAGTTGGATGATGGAGAATCCTCGGCATCAAAGGGAGCTAGAAACCATCATCCAAAGCCTCATTCATTGAGTATGGGGAAATTTGACTGCTTTTATCCATGAAGCAGTAAAGAAGGCACAAGATGGAGGAGGAGGGAGAACTAGAAGCTCAATCCAACAAAAGAAAACCAAAAAAGCCCAAGAAAAATACGACACAGGAGAAGCAGAAGAAAGGAAGAAAAAGGAGAAGGCAGACTTGCAAAAAGTTAAGAAAGAGTCGAAGAAAGAGGCGGAGAAAAGGAAGAAGAAAGAGAAAGAAGGGTTTTAGAAACTAGAAGAAGAATCGAAAAGGGTTGAAGAGGAGAGAAAAAGAAAGGCTACTAAAAAGGAGGAGAAATTGAAGAGAAAGGAAGAGGAGGACATCATGCTAGCTACGTGCTTGTCCATTGAACAACAAGGCAGCCAAGATGAGGTGGGTGCTTTGAGCCCTCAAAGAGATGAAGGCCCGAGCTCGAGTGCACATGTACGAGAAATCACACCACGTGTAGTGACTGAGGGCAAGGGCAAGGCCCCTATCGACCCTGTCCCACCCCTCTTAATACCCACCATCACAGTAGCAACACCTACTAGGCACCTCGGCCACTGTAGATGCCAGCGATCTCATGGCAGCCTGGGTGCAATACTTTGTTAATAAGGAACTAACACAGGGGAAGAGTGTGGAAACCACAACTATTGGGCAAAAGAGACCGACAGCATGTAGACATTGATTCAAGACAAGATCCAAAATGATAAAAAGTGGAAACCCCCATGACTCCCATCCCTACAACAATGATGCCAACTACTGCTAACTCTGCGATGAGTATGTCAAAGAGCTTCTCTCGTAGTTAGAGAAAGCTAAGGAGGAGAAGAAAATAGCAATGGTGGCTAAGTTGGAAGTTGAGAAGGAGTCAATTGGCTGTCTTTCAGCTGGAGAAGACCGTACAGGTGGCCATGTGCCAAAAGGAAATATACAAGCTGAGAGAAGAGTTCAAAGCAAAGGAAGAAGAAGACAGACAATGGGAGGCAAGGCTGGCCACCAAAGAAAAACAGAGCTTCATGAGGATGCAGCAAAATGTCGCGGAGCTGGGAGAGTTATGTAAAGAACTGCAGGCGGAAATGGAAAATCTCATGGATGCCACAACAACACTAGAAACATATAAACAAAATCAAACCCTCAGATTATGCACAGAAATAGAAAACTTGAAACAGGAAGTAGCCTTCGAGCAGGAGGAGGAATGGAGACTGAAAAGAGAGATTGAAGATCAAGAGCACATGCTAATGGTATTGGCTCGAAGACAAGGGGAAAGCCTTGAGGAAATGAAGAAGAGAGCTGAAGACTGGGCAAACCACAACGAGAGAAGAGTCAAAACCTTGGCGCATCATCTAGCTCAAGTAGAAAGAGATAAAGTGCTAGTTGAGAGAAGAACAGAGGCCGCACAAGTGGGCTTTGAAACCCAGCAACGTGCCTTCCTCAACACCTTGCTGAACATCACTCAGATAGAGGAAGGGGAGGCCGTTGATGCCATAAAGAAAAAGCTAGGGATTACACACAGGGCTCTGTGAGCAGGCCTGCAAATCCCACCACAACCCGTGTGGGAGTCAGCCTAACCCTTAAAGAGAAACAAAGATAACTACTGCACGCAGGCTTGACACCATGGGAAATAGATGCACTATTGTTTGCAGAGGGAGCAACATAGGGAGACCAGCAAGGAGAAGGGGTTGGACGGATCTTTGAGTTGGGAACTCAAGAAGAGGAACTAGTCCCACATCCTCCTTCCCCACCACGGCCAGAAGACTAGCAACAAGCAAACGCCTCCACAGAAAGAAAGGCTACACTTAGAGAAAAGAGAAGCAGATGGTGGAGGAAGCACAAAGGAGACTGAGTGCTAAATCGGCTATAGGGCCATCCACACCTACCCACCAAGCCAAGATGACTTCCCAACAAGCTTTCACGCTCACCTGATAATCTGGGAACAACAGGAAACTGCTAGAAACCCCTTCGATCTTAGTTTCTAATTCCCCGCCAACTTGCGCAGGGTTTTGCCAATTAAGGTGGTGGAAGAAGTGATTAATATCAAAAGCAGGCTCAATGAGAAATGGTTGGCTGAAAGAGAGCAGAACCCCTCTCTATGGGGCATAGAAGATGCAGTTTTTGGCAAAAAAAGGTTTTTGAAGTGTTTAGATCTATGCCTGGCTATGAGTGCCAAAACCGACATGGAGAAGGCGCATCTGTGATGTGAATATGGACACTTGGATGGATTTTTGTAACATTCTTCCCTTTGAGCAGAACAACCCAACATTCATGCCATACCCTCGAAGAGCAGGAATGGATTTTGACCCCAATGTCCACGGTCGATACAACTTCCCTATAATCTACAATGCAAATTGTACTAAACCTAAAGAGGCCCTTGTCTTCATATCCGAAGATTTGTATGACTTTATGTCCGCTTTGTAAATGAATTCTCCTCTTGCCCCAACCCTGCTTTCATCACTACATGTAATTACCTTGGACTACTTAGAATACTACTTAGGCAAGATCCCACCCTACAAGAACGTGGCCTTACAACCCTCTATTTTGATTTCAATGCCATAAACAATTGCGCCATGACTCGATTGATGATGCGAGCTACTCTTGTCCCTTCATTTTGCTTTTTCCTCCTTGAATATATGAATGATAGCCACTTTATGTGTTGCAATCATCCATTTCTATCTACTACCCCCCTACAAGTCTGCCTGAATCTCAAAGGGTACTTGTAGAGTTAGCAATTCTTGAATAAATCTCTTAGGCCCCCATCTCCACCCCACTTGGATGATGAAGACTAGCTCTCACCATGACTATGTAAATTTTTTAAAAAGAGAACAAAGAGGAAAGAGAAGCACCTCATGAGCAAAGCAGTTAGATCACCTCACTTCACATAGGCCACAAGCATTACATCTAAGGGTTCTCAAGTTAGGTGCATCTGGTGGGCTTCAGTCAACCGGCTCTGTCCCTAAACCCCTAGCCCTTTTGATTCCCCACTACACATGCTTAGGGCACATCAAGGGGTAGGACATACCTGGGGAGCTCCCGTCCCTAACCCCCTAGCCCTTTTGATTCCCCACTACACATGCTTAGGGCACATCAAGGGGCAGGACATACCTAGGGAGGTCACACTCACCTACAGTTAGACCTGTCTCCCTAAGCTGCACCCACCACACCTCCCTTATGCATGAATTGGTTCTCCAAGTGTGGGACACCACCCAGGTTGCCTACGGTAAGACTCAACTCCCAGTTCCACTCGCATGAGCACAATGCACCACATGGTAAGGTAGACACACCCCCTAGGTAGCACACTCATTCTCTTTCAGGTGTGATGACGGATGCTACAAACCACCAACATCGAAGGCCCTGACATCCACATAACATATCCTCGGCCTCCAACAACACAATTGTTTGCCAAGCTTCCAACCTAGTATACCGACCCACACAAGGCCCATCATCACCTCGGCAACCACCCTTCCAAGCAGCAAGCCCTCATTACCAAAGCCTCACAAGTGCCATGGGACTGGCACTCATCTAGGAGGGGGTAATGTTAACCCCAGTTCGAGATGGAAGAAAAAGAAGTCAAGAATGTGGATGCAATAGAAGAAGTAGGATGGAGAATAGCTAAAAGCGCAAGGGCGGCCTCAAAAATCAATTCAAAGGCAAAAGCGCATTTTTTAATGCAAGGTGTCCCTAAAACTGTTGTAAAAGAGTGCCACCCTCCCTCCTGTGCAAATTGTAAAAGGTTTGCAGGCATAGGTAAAGAGATAAGGAAAATATAAGGAAATGGAAAAGAGGAACTTGCCACAATGTGGCCGGTCATGTAAAAAAGGGATAGTTTGGTGCCCAAGGGATTTAGGGCATGACATTCATCTATATTTCCTTTTCATCAAGCGTACAACTCTCAAAAGCATTCATACCATATTCTTGTAGTAAAACAACACCTACACCCCTACCACTAACATCACACTGAATGGTGAACTCTTTTGAGAAGTCAAAGTCTTGTCAGGGTATATGAGAATAGGGGTTGAGGTAAGCATTTCCTTTAGTTGATTGAAGCTACTATTAGCTATAGCATCCTTTAAAAATAATTCATTTTTTTATCAAACTATCAAAGGTGCTACATTTGTCACATAATTCTTGAGGAATCTCCTATAAAATGAGGATAAGCTAAGAAAACCACATAAGGAAGTGGTATTAGAGCATGTGGCCTAGTCCTTTATACATTGTACCTTTTTGGGTGAGCTTGTATGCCATTTTTGCTCACAATATGTCCCAAGTACTCTACTAATATCTACATGAATACACACTTAATTTCTTTAGAAGATAACACATGTTCTCTAACCCAACTTACTATGAGAGAGCTTAACAAGAGTTGAAATCCCTCGAATCAAAGGCCCTCTAACTTTTGGAACAATACTACATCTTATGGGGGCTACAATCCAAGGATATGGAAACATCGTGATAACAAGATCATCTGAGAGATTCTAACGAAAGACAATGACCTCACAAAGCTATCATCAACAAGGTCCAGTCTTCTTCAACCAAAACATACCTTGACTTTAACATCTAGTGATCATATACTTTTGTAGGAGGAGTTGCAAATTGCTCCATCAATAGGCATTCAATTCTTCATCAATAAGGAGAGGTTTTTCTCTAACAAAAACTTCATCAACAACATGGCAATGTGCTTCCAATGTCTAGGATTAGTCTCTCATCTTCATTGTATGCAACTCAGTACATTATACCTCTTTTGAGCCAAGTTCACTAATCTCAATCAACATCTCAATATCTTCAAAGGGACGCAAACCCTAATTCACAAGGGCACAAGCCCTAAAACAAAAAAGAGATGCAAACCCTAAAATGCAAACACACGGCACCATCCTAGAGAAGTGACCTAACCCTAACCATAATTTATGTCTATATATAAGGCTAGGAGGTCTTAGTTGATTTACTATTTTGGTGCATCCATACTATAGAAGCTCTATTGGTACAACTATTGAAGCTTTCTATTCTCTTCTTCTATTCTATTCGGTAGCTCCACGATCCAAGTGCAAGCTTCAAGCAAGCTCCATCCTCAAGCTCCACGCTCCAAGCTCCATAGCCGTGAGCAAGACAAGAGAAGAGAAGAAGAGAGGAGAAGATGGAGAGCTTCTCCTCCCCAGTCCATCACCCTCACACACTCACTCCCTCACACTCTCACACTCCCTCTCTCAAGAATGAGCTCAAGCAAGAAGAAGAAGAGGAGAGCCACTTTTGGCCACACACAAGAATGAGCTTCTCATTCACTTTTCAACTTTATATACAAAACCCTAAATCGGTGGTCATCCCCTTATCCCCTTTTTTACATGGTCGGTCATGGCCTAGGCCCTTTTTTCCATTGTCATTTTATCTTCCTAGCTTCCTTTCCACTGCCCATCTACATTTACAAATTGCACAGGTGAGAGCCCGACACTCCTTAATTTAAATCATGATGCGCTTGCACTCTTTTACAAAAGTAGTGACTTGCGCTTTTCCTTGTGTGCCTTTGTCCCTTATTTAGGACTCTTCTTCGTGTGCGTCTTTGTCTTTCGTTTCACTTTGCCTTGGCCTTTGTCTTCTGCTTTAGCTTTTTCAGATTTTCCACCTTGTTTGTCTGAGGGTTAACATTACTCCCCTCCTAGACAAGTGCTAGTCCCATGGCACTCACCATCGTAGATAGCAGGCTTTAGCGTGCACCGAAGACGTGGGTGGCAAGGACGTCTGTGGTTGCCATGGAGAAGTGTTGGTAGTGGTGGGGAGGAAGGTCATTGGGGGCCTAGGTGGCTGGTGGTAGGGCTATTGGAGTTGGTGGTAGGGCTGTTCTTTGTGGGGATTGCACTGATGGATTACAAGTGACAGTTTGTTGGGGATTCTGCACATGACGATTCTTGGCGGGCTTGCAGGATGATAAAGGATAGGAACTCAGAGCTGAGTGTCGATGAAGAGCGAACGACACTTTCATTGGGGTCTTCAATACCTGCAATTGAAAACCTCTCCTAAGTGGTCTCTCCCTAGGGGTAGTGCTAGTCTTCTCTATCGTGCACAAGACATAGTTTAATTAGTTTGGGAGATAGAGCTGAGAGTATTGTCTTGCACTTGAAGACCCAAACTGTATATATATTTTGGTGCATATATTATGTGAGTGCTCGTGCATACTTAGATATTACGTAGTTAGAAGACCGTGGGCTAGTTTCTCATAATGATGTGTAGATGAAACAAAGTTGTCCGTGTTGAGAAGAAGTACATGTAAAGGTGTATGCGACATCCTTTGCATTGTGACTGCACGACGTAACATACTTGAACACATGGACCCTACACTATCGGTAGAGCCGGTAGCTATTGAACCTGTGTGATGAGGACAGTGTACTTTTCATGGCCATTCATGCAGTGCTTACCACAATTGATTGCAGAGTGCAAGAGGGAATCGTGTGAATGGGTCAAGGTGACAGGTTTAACCATAGGCGAGACAAGCTCCATAGGTATGTCCTGCCCTTGATGTGCCCTGAACTATTGTGGGTGATGCTAGGGGGCTAGGGGACGAGGGACAAAGCCAGCTGACCAAGGTCACTGGACGCACCTAATTTGAGGACCCCTAGGTGCTGTGCTGTGATCGTGGGTGCTTCTTATCGTTTCGTTCTTTTCTTTTTCTGTTTTCTTTTTTGTTTCTTTTTCTTATGATTTTTTCTTTCTTTCTTTCTTTCTTTCTCTTTTTTTTTTTTGACTTGCCTAAGTACAACCATTGCAATATGTTGAGACTATCAGCCTTTCAATGGGTTGGGAAATGTTAAGCTTCGAAGGCTCAGGAAATGGATATTACAGTGATGATTGTGCCCTAGCCTCGTTGTTAGAGAAGCAGTTGTTGAGATGGGGAGATACACTTGAGATACTGCAAACCTCTTTGCGACATGCGATGTTGGTACAATTGAGGTAACAACTGTCGTGAGCCCACTGTAGAGCTTGACCCAGGAAGAGAGCGTAGCCCATGACTATGCTTTGGTTAAATGTGGGCACTCACAAGGGTGATTTTTCACGTTCGGCAACGTGGCTTTGTCCCGGTTCTTTGTGAGGTTGGTGGTCTTGGAGTGACTTGGGCATTGAACACGTTTGCACGAAGACCTGTGCCATCCTACATCCACTTGTCACTTCATGAGAGTATATGCAAGTCGCATGCGTAAAGTATAATGAACAAATGCAATCATATCAACATATAACTTTTTCAAAATCCTATGATGCTGATTGCGATGCCTATTCCAGCGCTTGTTAAAGACGTGGCATATATTAGCAATAGGTAAGGGAAGTGTGTACAAGTGGGGAGCCTGTCCCTTTAACCATCAAAAGACAAAAAGTTATGGTAGGATGGCCTTTGCTAAGTTGCTTGTATATCATAGGGGCTACTCGATTTGCACGAGGCAGGGTGAGCCCGGGTGAGCCCGGGTGGTCAGGCGACTGAGGCTCTACTAGTGAGGGGCTCCTGTGAGGTTGGGCAGGGAAGATGTCGGCCGGGACCTGAATGGTGTAGTCTCTGGCCGCAACCGTTTCCAAAATGCTTTTGAACAATGCATCGAACTCTTCCTTGTCTCGAGCTGCCCTTTCTGCCTTTGAGCACCTAGTGCCCGAGCGTCTGTTGGGGGCTTGCACAACTGGTGTTGCCACACCTTGTGTGCTTCTTTGAGCTTCTACTCCCATGGCCTGGGGATTCTTTGACCTACGTCCGAGGCAATGTTGCTTGGGACCTCATTTCTTTGCATACCTTTTGAGGGTAGGCACATAGCGCACCGGTGGAGGAGCTTGTGCTGCATGTTTCCTTCGACAACGAAGAGCGTCTTTGTAGGCCAACTGCCCTAGGTACTCCATGTCTTCCACGTAGGGGGACCTGCAAAATGCGAACCAAGGATTAGGCCTTGATATAGGATAAAGCCATTTGCGTGAAAGGGATTATAGTGTGGGTTATCAAGTGCATATGACACAAAGGGGAGGGGTGAGGCATGCAGTGTTTGTTGTAGAGGGATGGCCCCCATGATGATGTTCATTTGGCCTTCAACCATTAGCAGATCTTGGCTCATGCTAAGTTACGTGGACTGGTTGTCGTGGAGTGGGGCAGGGCACATCCTTGGAAGGATAGACCGGAAAGGGAAAAGGTGTATGGGAAGGAACAGTACCCTATCTACACCATCAGAGATGTTGGTCAGGCCTTCCTATGGTGGCAATGAGGGTTGCATGCCCTCAACCTGGAGGTGGGAATGGTCACACAACTTCTAAATGTGTGGTGAGAGAAGAACCTGAGGAGCTTAGCTTATTGAACCCAACCCTTCTCCCTGGCTTGACTATCATTGCTTATGTGTGTTGCTATTGTCTATACAGGGTCACAAAATTCATTGTCTATTTATGTACATATTTACAAATCCGTGTCACATCATGAGGATAAAAGCCAATTGTAGAACTCCGGATTGTACTGGAGTGTGGCACACGCATCTAGTACTCGTGGCAGCTTACTCAATATCGATAGATATTTTGCAACATCGAGTAGTATGGAACCTTGTCCGAGTCTACTGGCAACATGTAACTCCTCCTCAGTGAGAACCTTATCAAACAGAGGGTTGCCTTAGCTAGGTTCAGCTAAGTCCGCTCCCCAAATGGTAGTCAGCACTCGAAAGGAAGTTGGTGCTACATAGGTTGGGTCTCATTGAGACTGCCATTTGGCCAATCGCTCCTCTGAGACTATCATGATCTGGGCTCCTAGTTTGGCCATTGCAATGTGGTTTTCACACCAACGTTGCTCAAATTGACTTCGACCCTCTGATAGTCGCTTTAGTTGCTATATCTCTAAGAGGTTTGGTTGGCAGAGCACATCATTGAATGTGACAGTTAAGCGTAGTTCATCGGCTTCCTCGTCTGAGATGAGTCGCATGCGTTCATACAGGAGCCTGTTATAGTGCTCGTCAAGATGTTCTTGCTCTTCCCAGGATAGGGGAAACGGCAAGTATTCTTCAAGTTGCTCTTTAGGGAATGCGGCCATGTTTGCTAGGACATAGACACGTGTGAACACTTTGAGCTTAGCATCCAACTCGGTTAAGCATTCTATGATACTTCTATGTTCAATGAGGGCTTGCTCGGTTGCTATCTCATGCAAGGTTCTAGGAGTTCACCTGGGCTTTCGCATAGCTCGGGGCTCATGCCTAGATGAGCAGGTTTGGCCAAAGCTAGGATTTGTTATCACGGGGTTTCCATGTTTCTCCTAAGGCTTTGTTATTGCGTCATGGTTCTACTTGGATGTGACTGGTATAAATTTTTCACCCTATTGTGACAGCGTTGTGTCCACTTTTGATTGGTCAATGCGAGTTCTATTGTCGATGGATTGAGTGTTGCATGCAGCCGTTGATGTTAACGACTACTTTGATTTTTCAGAGCACACAGATGTGTCTAAGGTTTCACTGCTATTAAGAGAGGAATCAATTGGTTCAGTGGTGGATGGACTCGATGCTTTATTCCTCAGCTCTCTAGCGCTCTTCGTCTCAATGTTCTTGGGGTCCACATCCACCTGCAACTGCTATTGTTTTCGTTGTTTTCTCCTCTTTTTCTTGGTCAGTGAAGGTGTATCTCTCAATGACTCAGGACCCTGGACCAGGTCAACCGTTGATGTGCTTGGTTGGGCCTCAGCATTCTCTTTCTCTAGTGTGACCTTATGGGACATAGTCGTGGCCTGCTGAATAGCCTCGCCAGGTTGTGAGGGTACAACTGCCTCCCTTTTTGGAGAGTCTAGCTCTTCAGCCAACTCCCTTGTGTTCAACTCCTCCAGCCTAGGCTTTAGGCACTTTGGAAGTGCTGGAGTTGTCAAGGTAGTTGGTTGCGACACCTCCTCCACAGGTAAACTACTAAGGACATGTTCCGCAAGGGGCATTGTCACGGCCAAGGGCTATGACTACTGTGAACCCAGATTGGAAGTAGTAGCAACTAGTCCAGTGGGCTGGCTACTCTTAGTGGATTGCGGTGTCAGGTCCCTAGGGCGATTGGAAGTGGTTGTGTCTTTTGTTACCCTTTGAGCATTCATCTATGTAGATCGAGCATGATCTAGTCACATTAGGTTGCACAGGCATATCCTTGGACCGAGAGCTACGGCTACTGTCATGTCCCACCTCTTGGACATTTGGGAGCTCTGATGGAGATAGAGATTGGGAGTGAGCAGCCGCCATCAACGACTGCTGTTGTGCTTCCTATGTCCGTTTGGAAAAAGAGGGTGTAGGAGATCTAGGACTCTTAGGTGGCTAAATACTTTGTTCGAAGCTATTCGACGATTGTGCCATTTGCTTTGTTGAGCGATCAACCTTGCCATGAGCAATGTTGTGCCTATGATGTCTGTTATCCTCTCGAGAAATTAAAGGCTTTTTGGGCACTAATGGCTTTTGTGCATGCTCAATGGTTACATATGACATCTGCTTATTAAGCATGCTAGGCTAAGGCTCTTTCTTTCGAACACTCGTGTTTGGTTTCTTGCCTTGAGACCTGGAGTTTCTCTTAGATTTCCTCATGTGCTTCGTTGCTTTTGATGCAATCTGGCCTTCAGCTGATAGAGGTGGTTTAGCAGGGGGTTTTGGTACCCAAATCCATCGGTTACCTGCGTAATACCCTTGAGCACGTAGCAACGCTTTGGATATCCATCACGGCGTTGTGCTGACCCTCCATCGATGCCTTCGTCTATAAGGCTTGGGCTTCTTTTGGGGTCTTCTACGATATTTGTAAGTCCAAAGCCCGTCCTTGGCATTGTCCCTTGACCTTCTTATTTCAAGAATGGCCTCACTCACTGGTTCTCGTTGTTCGACCTGTGCTTGTATCAGCTCTTCCAACAAATCCTTGCTCTCATTAGTAGGCTTGACTGTTATGTCAGCACCTTCCTTGCCTTTCCCTCGAGGTTCGATGAGGTCACCCTTGCTAAAGGTTGTGACTATCCTCACACCCAGTAGTGTCAAGTGTATCCTCTGTGCTACATAGTCAACCTCGCACTTGGTTGCCCTTTTGAAGGGTCTTCCTAGGAGGGTTTCCTTCCTGTAATTAGCACTATTTGGAGAAACATGAAATAGGATAGGCAAGCTTTCACTTTCAATTTTTGCAAGGATTTTGCACTTCCCTATGAGTGCTTGTGGTTGTCCCCTGTAAGGGCTAAGAGTTCCATTAGTCGGTGTGAGCTCTGGTTGGCCTAGTAGGATCCATGCCTCATAGGTCAAGATATTAAAATCTCCTCCTTCATCAATCAGAGCATCGATAGTATGCTCTCTTTTTGCGGTGAGTTTGACCCTAAGATAAGCAGGTGGTACTATGTCTTCATCTTTCAGGTCTTGGCTTGTAAATTTAAGCCTTCTGACAAATGCCCTTGAGTCCCCAACTGCACGACCAGATGTGGATTTTCCATCGATGTCTTGGGTCGTCTGTGCAGTGCTGCTCAAGGTACATCTCTCGTCAAGAGTGTCATCTCTAGTCATCTTCGCATTTGTAGCTTGCTGATGCTCCATTTTCCTCTGACTAAACACGGTCTGAACACAATGTCTTTGTGTTCTCATGGTGTGGCCTTTTTGCCCTTGATGGCTAGTGTGGCCCATTGATGTTCTAGGGTCTCTGTTTCTCTTTGTTCAAGTATGGGCTTTTGGTTGCTCTTTTACAAGTGAGGATCCATAGTCGTGTAGAGCCATTACTACACTAGGGTCTAATTTGGAGGATCTGTCACAACGCACATTTTCTCTCCAACCTACTTGGGGGAGGTGCGAAGGGGGCAGAGCCCCCTTTGCAGGGGTTCGGGGGAGGGCAGTCCCCCCAGCCCACAGGGCCGTTACGATAAACACCATGCACAATTTGGAGGACCGTTTATAGCCAAATTTTGAACTATTTTCTCTAAGTTTCAGCCTAGTGTTGGATCTATGATGTGCCTTTAGCTCTACGTAGCCTTTGGGGTCAATTTCGAGTTTTAGATGCGTCACAAGTTGTGTTCTAGCTACCTGTCTGATTTTGACTATTTTCTGTCCGATTCTCAAATGTCCAATTTTCAGGAGTCCGATTATTAGAATCGGACATCCGATTTTGGGTTATTCCGATTTTGGTCACGTGTGATTTCTGGAATCGGACGTCCGATTTTGACAAGTGTCTGATTCTGAGTGATCTGATTCCTTGCATCCGATTTTTAGGGTCCAAGTGTCCAATTTTCAAAATCGGATGATCCGACAGGCAAAGGTGGTCCGATTCTGGGACTGGTCCGATTCTGGGAATCGGACCGGAAGGGTGGTCCAATTTTCGGAGTTGGACGATTTTTGGAGAGGTCCGATTTTCGGAGTTGGACGGTCCAACTCCAGAGATAGGGCAATCCTATTCTGGGACTCGGACGAACTAGTCTGGCTGCACGGCCGACGGCCCGCGAGTTGTACGCGATGCCTCTAGGCTGACGTCTACTTCACTGAATCGTGTCGTGCCATCTAATTAGATGCAAAGCAACAGAGGAAAACATCTGGCGTACCTGAAAACGGTGTGGCGCTCGAATCGATTAGCACGTTGACGATCTCCCCGTAGCTCTCTCTCTCTCTCTCTCTCTCTCTCTCTCTCTTTCTCTCTCCTTGGCTCTCAAGCTCACTCTCTTCTCAAAGGGCAGGATGTCAAATGTGGCCTTTCCTAGTTCCCTGGGCCTCTTATTGCCCCATTCCAGCCTGTTGTGACCTCAGAGGTTAGTCCCTCATACTCTTCCAGCCAGAAATCTGAATCTGTGCCCCTATTTCCCTGTTTCAGCCTGTTATACAGCAATAAAAAACCCTATTGTTTTTCTTTTTTTTTTCCTATCCTAATCTTAACCTAATGCAAAACCAGAGATGGAGATGGATGGTCCTACTCTAATATTCAACAACAAATCAAAAACCTACTTGCTAAGGAGATCGAATACCTCTTCAAACTCCCTCGCTTCCTACCTATCTACCTCAAGCATTGGTTCAGGAAAAACCCTACTTCAGTGCTCGATTTGAAGCGTGCAAGCGCTCAAGGCTTGAATCCGTTGGTCCTGGCAACGGAACCAAAATGTGGGAGCTTTCGCTCAACCGCCAAGACCCACGGACCGCTTATTGTTTCTCAAGCGTTCCAAGCCGAGCATTAATGGCTACCTCTCACATAGCTAACGCGTTGTCCATATCTACGGGTGTAGTGAGCTTACCTCCATGTCGATTGAGTTACCTCCTCTCCTGCGCACTCTGGTAGCTCCACGATCCAAGTGCAAGCTTCAAGCAAGCTCCATCCTCAAGCTCCACGCTCCAAGCTCCATAGTCACGAGCAAGACAAGAGAAGAGAAGAGAAGAGAAGAAGAGAGGAGAAAATGGAGAGCTTCTCCTCCCTAATCCCTAATCCCTCACCCTCACACACTCACTCCCTCACACTTTCACACTCCCTCTCTCAAGCACGAGCTCAAGCAAGCAACAAGAAGAAGAAGAAGAAGAAGAAGAAGAGAGCCACTTTTGGCCACACACAAGAATGAGCTTCTCATTCACTTTTCAACTTTATATACAAAACCCTAAATCCTTTTGGGTGGTCATCCCCTTATCCCCTTTTTTACATGGTCGGCCGTGGCCTAGGCCCTTTTTCCCATTGTCCTTTTATCTTCCTAGCTTCCTTTCCACCGCCCATCTACATTTACAAATTGCACGGGTGAGAGCCCGGCGCTCCTTAAATTAAATCATGATGTGCTTGCACTCTTTTACAAAAGTAGTGACTTGCGCTTTTCCTTGTGCGCCTTTCTCCCTTATTTAGGACTCTTCTCCTTGTGCATCTTTGTCTTCCGTTTCACTTTGCCTTGGCCTTTGTCTTCTGCTTTAGCTTTTCCAGATTTTCCACCTTGTTCATCTGAGGGTTAACAATATTTATAAGCTCTATTGGAAGAGTCTTGCCATGCCAATTGAATTGCAAGAAGTAAGAAAGTCGTCAAGGTAATTGGATTTCTAACTCTAAGGGTTCTATAAGTTTGTCATTTACTATAGGCATTTCTCTATGTTTTTCTTCTTTGTTACTACTACTCTTGCTCTTTTTATGTATTTGCATGGTCCATTGGAAGAGGCTTACCATATCTACTAGATTGGAAGAAGCGAGGAAGTTATGAAGGTAATTTGATTGTTGACTATAAGGATTTTAGATATCTTTCATTGCTACATGCCTTTATCTTATTTCTTTCTTACTGTTGCTCTTATGTTTTTTCTATATTCATATGGTCTACTAGAAAAAACTTGGTGTGTCACTTAGATTGGAAGAATAAAGAAACTTATCGATGTAATTGGAATGCTAATTTAATTTTTATTTGTGTTTGCACTTGCATTAGTTTAAGAAGTCACTCATAACCATATAGTTGCATATTGTAGGTCTCCCATTCTCTTTTGCATGATAACTTTATATGACTATTGAAGCAAAGTAAGAACATTGCAAGCTACTATTTATATTTCAAAGAGGCTAAAAAAGTTTCATGGAAGAAATGGTAAAAAATTGGGTAAAAATGGACATCACATTCTACTTTGTAATTACGATTTTTTACCACTTTATCTCACAAGACCATTTTTCATGGTCATGACTAGTTTCTTTTCTTATGCAACACATTTTGTTAAGATACAAAATATACTTTACTAAAACTTATGGAACATTAACATTGTCAATATGGAATATAGTAGGCATAGTGAAGTTCCACTAGCAAGTAAGATTCTACTTTAGAATCCCAATCTTGTTTCTTCTCTGATACTATCTATGACAGAATATCCACAAGCTATTTATTGGTACTTTCAACATGCCCATTCGCTTATAGGTTATAAGGAGTCGTCTTATTGTAAAATATTACACGGCGTAGCGAACAAAATCTGAGAAAGAGATAGAGAGTACACAACAGAAAAGAGGAGAATCAATAAATTATTTAACTCCAAACAACTGATACAAAGAGGGCTCTATCCACCCGTGAGCTTCCATTGTGTGAAGCTTAGATGGCGATCTAGACAGAAGATAGGTGAAGAGCTTAAGGCTAGCTGGAACAGCAACTCTGACTGGGTGAAAGATGAGTGAGAGATGGCTGTGAAGGGGTTTAGCTTTTATAGCCCGCGAAGGTCGTTAGGTCGGCCTGCTGATCGGCGACCTACCATATGAGCCTCCACTAGTCGGCCAGGGAATATTCCCTTTACCATCGAGCTAGGGGCGCTGGCCCCGGACCCCCACCAGGGCCCTGGGACCCCCTAGCCAGGGGCCACTTCCGCGGCCCCCGGACCCGGGCCCCTTTTAACTCCCTTACACCGCAACTCGATGCAATGCGCCTCAAGTTGCTATCAGCTTAACCACTCTGTCAAACCCAAAGATTAGACCCACAATAGTCACCTTTTTGCCATCCGGTCACATAGACCTCATCTGATATATAAGTCAGGACTCAACCAATGTCCGGGCTCACATTTGGCTTCTCCTCATAATGGGGGCCTTACAAATTTGAGCACCATGGATCATTGGTAGCACCTAACGAGGGTGGAGCATTGATCATATCTAACACTTATTGTGCTTAATCTACCATGCTTCAGTCATGCTCTTAATCACCTTATTTAGAAAATGGGTTCCACGGTCTAACACTGACTCTTTGGCGAACCAAATCGACAGATAATCTACTCAAGCATGAAGCTAGCAGTCTCCTTTGCATCGTCCTTCTTCATCACTCGTGCTTCTGACCACTTCATAACATAGTCAATTGCTACTATGATATATATCTTCTATGTAGAAAAGGGTGGGGTAATATAAAATCGATGCCCCACTTCTCGAATGGTAGTATAGCCATAATAGGAGTCAATGGGCGCTTCCTATTCTCCCTATTGTCATGCCTTTGACATATATCACATCTCTTGACATATTCAAATGAATCTTGGAAAATGGACGGCCACCAATATCCAGCTCTTAAAGCTTTTTGTGCAGCTAGCAAAGTGCCCTCCACAAGCAGAGTCATGGGACTCTTCCAAGATAAACAGAACCTCATCAAGTATAACACATCAACCCCTTGCCGATATAGTGTTCCTACAATCAAGGAAAATTTCAAAACCTGTTATTTAATTTTCCTATTCTCTCTAATTTTGATAAAGTGGCTCCAGTCTCTCCTATAGATAAATAGTGTGTTATAGCAACATACCAGGATGGAATGGAGGCCATATCAATTTTAAACAATTCCTCAATATCACTAACTTCAGCCAATATTTCCTTTGGTTTCCCAAAATCCACAAGACATTCAACGATGCCTTTCAACTTCGGTGGCTTACTCCTAATTTCAGAATCAAACTCTTGTAAAGTAATTAGCCATTTCTCTAGGTGATCATGTGCTTGTAACTTGTTTAGCAACAATCGAAGTCCTTCCGCCTTTGCATAAAATACTACCTTTTCATAGAGAATATAGTACCTAAACTTTTTGATCGCAAACACCATCCAAGGCACAATTTCTCTGTGTAGGTGTAATTGAGTTCAAATATCCCCAATTTACAACTAGAAAATGCTATTGGATGATACCATTTCTCCTGCTAGATTTGGGCTAAACAATAGCTAATGCTATGCATTGTGGTTGTTGAAAATATATAAAAAACCTCACCCTTTTGGGTGCTTTCAGGATTGGTGCTTTTACCAACTCTTGCTTCACATCCTCAAAGGATACTTGACAAGGATCACTCCCAAAAAATAGACAATTAAAAGATAATAGATTCATCGATAGCAACGTTCTTTTTGCTAGTGCATTAATAAATCGTCGATAATATCTCACTGATGATAGAAATTTATGCACTTCTTTAGGAATACATGGCAGACTCATAGCGACAATAACCTTTATCTTTTCAGGATTAGTCGCAATACCAATTGAACTAACCACATGGCCCAATAACAGTCCATAGAGCACTCCAAAGATGCACTTTCTTGGGTCAAGAGCAATACAAAACTGCCTACAATGCTCAAAACACTTCCTTTAAATAATCAGCATTCTTTCCCTTATGATGGCTTCCCCCAGATCATCGATAAATATTTTCAGCTCTTCGAGGGAAATATCACCAAAAGTCTTATCAATTGTATGTTGCCAAGAACCTGATGCATTACATAATCCAAATACCATCACATGATAAAGATTTTCAACTTCCTCGAGGGAAATATCACCAAAAGTCTTATCAACTATATGTTGCCAAGAACCCGATGCATTGCATAATCCAAATGCCATCACATGATATGCAAAGGTACCAAATACAGTAATAAATGTCGTTTTCATCTTATCTTCCTTTGCAATAGCCATTTGGTTATATCTAGAAAAGCAATCCATAAATGAATAGACATCCCTACCCACTAACTGATCTAGAATTTGATCAATAAATGGCAACGAATAGTAATCTTTAACCGTCTGTTTATTGAGCTCCCTAAAATCTACGCAAAGCCAACAACGAATAGTAATCTTTAACTGTTTGTTTATTGAGCTCCCTAAAATCTACACAAAGCCAAATTTGATTATTCTTTTTTTCCTGATAACCACTGGCAAACACCACTCCGTGTGTTGTACATGAAATATTAGACAAGCCTTATGCAATTTTTATAACTCCTCAAATAGTCCGTCCCTTAGCTCAAAAGGCATACTCCTCACTTTCTATTGCACAGGACGACTACCTTCCTTCAAAGGAATAGTATGCATAGCCAAACTGGGAGGAATACCCCTCAGCTCATAACTCCAAGCAAAGATATCGTGGAATTCTTGGATCAGGGACACATAGTCCCTCCTCTCTTCTAGACTGAGTATAGCCCCTAATTTAATAGGTCGAAGATCATTCAACGTTCATAGTTCTAGTTCAATCACATCTGTGTCTCTTATTCTATCTTGAGCTTCAATCGGCTCATTTAGAGTCATCTATTATATATCCTCTGTAATGGACCCCTCTTTTGATTCATCGCTTTGATGAAGTCTCACTATGAGATGGTTCCTCTAATGTATCTAATTTTGATGAGGATAAAGAAGTTCTCTCACTTTGAGGCGACTCAGGATATGCATCTACTACCACACAATTGGCACCTCTACCAAAAATCAAGCGAGTAGCAAGTATATCCACTTGACAGTCGAACAAGATCCATGGCCTTCCTAACAAAACTTAATAGCTTGGTCATCCTACAAATCGAATCACCCTAAAGTCTATAGTGCATTCCACCCTCATAATGGTCACATGGACATTGGTAATGCAACCTTCAAGTTGTCTTAAATTATCATCAGCCATTCGAAGAATTGTGGAGGAATCCTTTCGGATTTGTAATCCAAGCCTTTCCATCAATTTCGAACTCATGATGTTAATGGAGGATCACGTGTCTACAATAGCATTATCCACTAATATTCCATCAACATACGCTGCTACCCTTGGGCAATGCTTTTCGGCATGCTCAAACCAATCCTCTCCCACACAAGCTATTACCAAGGGCTCAACAATATACCAGTGCGAATAATATTTTTAAATTCTTTATGCACTCCTAGTCTAGATAACTTGATCAATTGCAAGAGGTTTACATCAAGCTTTACGTCACAAAGAGAACTCGCTAAATCAAACTCATGATAATTAACAATGGTTCTTTCTCTCGCCAGACCATTCTCTTCTTTGGCCTTTGAATTGGCTTTGGTGCCTCCTTCTTGGCTTTTACCTTCTTCTTTGGCAACTCATTTTGAGGGTCAGCTTTGCTATCAATAGCTTTTAGAGGACTGGCTTCTACATTAGGGTTAAGGACTTGCGTCCCTTTATCAACCAGTTTAGGGTTTACCTCATGAGGTTTTACATTATCCCTATTGCCTTCTTTAGCCTTTTGCCCTCGTATAATGGCTCGCAAATTAGAAGCTTCAATGTTGTTGACACTCACAACTTCAATAAGGTTGACACCACTACCACTAAGCAACTCTTCTATAGTAGCTTTTCCTCTTTCCAATATTTGCTTTGGTCCATCATCCTACTAGAGATTATTCCCTTGTGCTTAATGATTGACTAGACCTAGTTGCTTACTCCCTTGCTGGAGAGAACTAATCTTACTCCAATATATACTAGCTAGATGACCGCACTTCCCACATATGTCACATTTAACATTAGGAAAATTCATAGGGAAATGTTGGCCACCACACCACTTACAGCTGAATCTTGAGGGGGCACCCTCTTCAGGGGGTTGATCCCCTATCAAGTTTTGTTGTTTTTTAAGAAAATTGACATCAACAACTATTTGCCTATACTGTTCGGTGATCATGTCAGTATAGTGCTTCAAACTTCGCTAAGGACATTCAATGCACTAGACTCATAGCCACGATCTTCTACTTAATGTTCTATTTCCCTAACCACCTAATCAGGGGTTGGTTGCTGCTAATTAATTGGAACCACATTAGGGTTTATCATTTGACTTCCATTATTTAGTGGAACCATCTAACTAGCCATTGGTATGGTCACACTGGGAGGAGTTGGTAGCAAGGGTACATTTTGTATTATGCTTTCTCTCACATTCAGGTTAGTCATAGCTATCCCTTGACTTCCATTGGTGAATGCCAAATTATTTCTAGACCCACATTAAGATTGGCTTCAGAGGTGTAGGTTGCTTGTAGTCAAGATTCTACTTCCTCTACTCATCTAATAGCACTGTCTATATTCAGCAAGGTGACACTACTCAACTGTACGTGAATATTGAAGTCCAAACCATGCAAAAAATATTGCAATTGGGCAACTACTGGGATAGGGATAGAGGCTTGCAATTTGTGAAAGACCTCTTTTAACTTCTTGTCATATGCTCAGATATCCTCATTTAGTACAGGTAGCCAATATTGACCACCCCTTTCAGGGGCAAATTCCCTTCGAAAGGCTATGCAAAATAAATCAATAGTGGTTATGGTTCTGGCCTCTAGGCCGTGATACCATACTGTAGCTCTTCCCTTGAGAGTCATGTTAAAGAACATTATTAAGTGTCCTTCATCTTGGATATGACAATTGAACATCAACTTTTGAAACTCCCTAATGTGAAGCTCTACATCTTCCTCTACTAACCCATTAAAGATGGGTAAGGGGAAACCCAAGGCTGGCAAATCCACTGTTTCGATAGGAAATGCGATAGTCTACGCCATAACGATGATTGAATTTGCAATAGGATTTGGTGAAGGTGGGCTTACACTCGCACTTGATGTAGATTGACTTACTGGGGGAAGGGGAGCACTAGAGCTTCCTCCTCCCAATGGACTACTGGTGGCTCTAGGACCACTAGATCCACTCCCTTGTAGGAATATTGGACTACTACGTTGAGGGGAATACCTCCTCAATATCTTGACACATCTCCTAGCTCTTTCTTGCTTTTGGATTTCAACTAGATCGTGTTTATTAGTAAATAATGGATCGATCTTAGTGTCCTTTGGCATAAACTGGCTAAATGGTCCCTAGACAATCGAGATTCGGGACCGCCACTTATAAGCGGCTCCTGGAAAATGCACCACTTGTCGAGATCCAAAATGGGCTTGACACTGGCTCTCTAGGCACTAGTCGCGGGCCTCTTTACACTCAAAAAACACACCCTCTCGACCTCGTGGCTAGGAGCATCTAAGGGACACACTGTCCTAACTTCTGTAAATTTTGCATTTATTTTGGATTGTAATCCAATGATTAAGCCTTCCCCACACTCCTTAGAGGAATTCGCTACACATATCGGTGTAAAATATCATGTAATCATAGACAGAGGAGGCACCCCTCGGCTGAATGTTGCAGCCCCACTACGGCTTTCCTACACCTCAGGGAATGGCCCCTCTATGTGCCGCTAACACAGATAGCACATACATCACAAACTCCACTCTTGTTTGCAAATGTTCTAGGAGATATAGATATTTTTCTCACTAAATAGTCCCCAAGGAAACCAATCGTCTAAACCTACAACTTAGGATATCTCACATACTCAACATAGGTCATATATATGAATACAATTGCAATGCATCAAGTAATGATACCATGAGTTGCATGCAATGCAATTGTGTATGAACCATAGTGCTCAATCATTTTATCATTTACAAATCGGCATTGTGAGGTGCAAAGACATTTCTTTCAATGATTTTAATCTACACGTAAGGTTGCGTTGTTGAGGGTTAGTATTAAGCATGCTCGTGCTACTAGACCCTCTTAAACTGAAACCATAAATGTCTTATATGCCATGCATAAACAAAATATCAAAATTTAGAATCTTATTAGCAATTAGTCACCCTCAAAACCTCTCCTTCTCCCTACCTCTTAGGTTATACGTGCATTGATAGGTGTAGGAAGGAAGTATTTTTAATGTGTTTTTCTTTATAAAAGCAATAAAGACTCCACTTTCACACAAAGATAAGGCTAAATTGAGGCTTATCCCTCATGATCCAGTCATGTCACACATCTACACACATAAATCTTATATTTTCTTATTTTTTGAATGCAAAAAACTTATTTTTTTCTCATTTTTTCTATTTTTTTCTTATTTACTTATGCATAAAATACGATTTTTTTTAATTTTTTGGTTAATAATAATCATCTGTATTGAGAATTAATTTCATATCATTTTTAATTCCATATGAACCCCATAAACACCACAAAAATCCCAAAATTGACCATTTTTCTTAAAACCACGTAGTTGCAGGTTTTGCGGGTTTATGTATAAATTATTATGTGACTGAATTTTCTTATTTTCTTCAGCATCTCTAATAGATTACATCATTAACAACTAAAGACAACCATTTCCAAACAATTTCAACCAAAATCTATCATAAAACAAGTAGAACAATCACTTACGCATAAAAACACACTTTTTTGAGACTCATATTTCAAGGTTGGGAGGTCGCTAACGCTCTTCCACAGCCCAATCTACAATTCTTTGCACTCCAACACCATCACTCCATCAACATCTTTCATCAAACCCTACCCCCTTCTCTCGTAGAATCAAGCATATAAACATGTAGCAAGAGGAGAGAGGAGAGAGGAGAGAGAAAGACTAAGAAATCAGAATTTCATTTCCTTGATCATATTTCACATGCTTTCAGTCAAAATCTTGCTCTTGGCATATAGATCAGACTTCCATCTTTCTCTCTCTCTTGATCGGGTTGTATTGAAGAGGCACAAATCCATCAAAAAATGGGGCGCAAAACAAAAAATGCCCCCTCCAATCGGGCAAGAATTTGCATGTTTTTTTTAAATTTAAATTTCATTTCATGTCATTTATTAAATGTCTACTTGGAATTGCGATCCGACTAGACGAGTGGCTTCATGACGTCGAAATCTATAAACCTCGACCCCGTCATGCACTTTCCATCTCCCGAATCACATAGTTGCTTTGGAGCGCTAAACCTTGCGGGGATTAAATGGGGGGTCAAACGACCTCCAATCAATGAATGGAGACTTGCATTGGATTACTGGCATTGAAATCCACTTAGAAAAACTCTAGATTAACCATCCGTTCACCGTTCAATTTTGCATAAAAATTTGGTCCTTGACACCTCCCAGCCACTTTTCCGCTCCAAGGATAGGCTCAAACGCTTCAAAAATGGGTCCAAAATCCAGCTCTCATGATCATAATTAACTATGTGAGGTATGTTTGTATTTTCTCAATAAAATAAAATGCATTTTCTCTAAGAATTAGCATAGTCTTTGCTTTGCTGGTCACACTATGGGCGATGTTGGGAAAGTTAATCTACTTCCAAATATGAGATACAAGTTCTCTTTGGTAAGCATGGATTGGTGTATAAACATGTTTACATTTGAATCCATTCAAAACTCTCGCTAAATATTTTTCTTTATACATGGCTCTAGTAACCTCATTAAACATTGGCTAAAAAATAAAAATTCGTTATTAAAGCTTGCATGTTTTTGGATTATTTATTGTGGTGGCAAGAAGGGATGTTGATTTTGGTGAAAACAAGTATAAATTCGATGCTCAATCAATATACTTAACATGTGTATGTGTATGCATGTGTGAGACCATCATCTTGATCTCTTATTGTGCATGTCTTTGCTAACTTGACACCATGTTGTTATAATATTAATATTCACAGGCTATAAAATATAGTTATACTTCTTTGAACTAATCATATGTGTGTGCACATGTTAGGACTTCCAATATACACACACAAGTACATGCACAAATGTATGCGTATATATAGTAATGAGAGAGAGAGAGAGAGAGAGAGAGAGAGAGAGAGAGAGAGAGAGAGATTTTTAAATACAATAGTTTTTTAATAAGAGAGAGAGATAGAAACAAGTCCTTAATGAGACACACACACATGTGTGCGTGTGTGTATACACACGTATATACACAAAGAAAACAATCAAGGTAGGTTTGTCTAGTGTATATTAAAGAACTAAAGACATAGCTTTAAAGATTATTGCTCATAAAAACTCTAATCCACCTTGACTAAGTAATTCATCAATGGTTTACCTAGTCTTTAATATCAAAATATATTCTAGATATTTTGAATGTAAGAAATTTCAATTGGAAGGGTACTAGGACTCAATGGAGAAGAGAGGAAGGAGAGAGATAAACTATTGGATGAGAAAGAGAGAGAGAAGATAAACACAAGTATTGATGAGGGACAATAGAGATGTGTCTTTTAAAAAATCATTGTTTATTTTTAAGAGAGAGAGAGAGAGAGAGAGAGAAGATAAAACCAATTATTAATGAGAGAAAAAAATACTTTTATATCAAGAAATTTATAGGTTATTTTGTTAAAAATAAAGGTAAATTAAAAATGTTAACACTTAAATTCTTTGAAAAATTTTCAAATTTTAATAGCTTCAAACTCAAAATTTCAAGATGATTTCCAAAATTTGAAAGTGGGGTTACAATATACTTAAATTTTTTTCAATGTATAAGGCATAAGATGCAGTATTCCGGTAGGATACACCCTTACAAGGAATGCTAAGAAACAAAACAGCAATAAGAGTAAGCAAGCAAGCATAAAATGAAAAAGAAAATGATGGCATGAGAGGATGTGGCATAGTAATAGCTTTGAACTTTTATCAAAATACACACACACACAATCTTTCTATGTACGTGTGTGTAAGTGGCTTAAAAAATTTCTAGCAACTCTCTCCTATAGTACCACTGTCAAGATTGTGGGAGAGAGGGAAGGAGTCTCACTTGTAGCTTTCTTGCTTGCACAATGGGCGAATACACACACAGGTGGAGGCTGAAAACAATTTTCCTCTTCTTAGTTATGTAAGCCAAAAAGAACTCTCGTACATAGAAATAGAAGAACCCTATATATGGGTCTCAAACCAAACTCAACTAACTAAGGTGGCATACTAACTGAGCCACGAACTAGAGTAGATAAGGATAGCTATCATCTAGCTATTATTCATGGGCGGTGTACCAACCGCATCTACAGCTAACAAGTCGGTGACATAAATGCACAACGGTCACCCTGGCATATCACGAGTGGAGCTCGATATCTCAACACTCCCCCTCGAGCTCAATCCCAATTCCTGCACACCAAGCAGGTCTCTGAACTTGCGCAGCTTCTCTGTGCCCAATGCCTTTGTGAATATGTCAGCTACCTGATCCTCTGTGCTAACATAAACTAGATCAATAAGACCTAGTAAAACCCTCTTCCACACATAGTGATAATGCACCTCAATGTGCTTTGTTCTAGCATGATAGATTGGGTTATTTGCCAAGTGTATACTGCTCATATTGTCACAATAAATGACAACTGGCCCATCTGTAGGTTGATGCATATCATAAAGTAGCTTATGCAACCAAGCTACCTCACATGCAACCATTGCTGCACCCATGTACTCAGCCTCTGTACTCAACAAGGCAACTGTAGGCTGTTTCTTGCTGGTCCAAGTAACTGCAGCACTCCCAAAAGAGAACACATATCCACTGGTAGATTGTCTATCAGAAATACTACCAGCCCAATCAGCATCAATATATCCATGCAACTGTATCTGAACCCCAGTCTCATAAAATAGTCCATACTGCAATGTGGAATTAAAAAACCTGAGTATGCGTCTAGCCGTATCCAAATGCGGTTTCCTTGGAGCTTGCATAAACTGACTTACCAATCCAACAACATAGCTCAAATCTGGCCTAGTAATAGTTATATAAATCAAACTTCCTACTATGTGTCCATAGTAGGGTCTTCGAGAAGCTCACCTGCATCTGCGCTCAGCTTCACATTCTGCTCCAAAGGAACTGAAATAGGCTTACAGCCTGTCATCCCATATTTGGACAGCATGTCCAATCCATACTACCTCTGCAAGAGTCATATCCCACTTGGAGATCTAATCACCTCAATGCCCAAGAAATAACGCAGCTCTCCCAAATCCTTCATCTCAAACTTCTGCTTCAATAGCATTTTCACATGAAGAATATCTTCATCACTATCACCTGTGATAATCAAATCATCAACATAAATGACAAGCAGCATAATAACTTTCTCTGTTTTTCTCACATAAAGTGAGAAATCTGCCTTGGAAATTTGAAAGCCAATAGTGACAAGATACTGTCCTATCTTGTCAGACCATGCTCTAGGTGCTTGCTTCAAGCCATACAAGGCTTTCTTCAACCTGCAAACAAACTCAGGATGAACAGCATGCACATAACCTGGTGGCTGCTCCATATATACCTCTTCTTGCAAATCACCATGCAATAAGGCATTCTTTACATCCATTTGATGTAAAGACCATTTCTTTGATGCACCTATAGCAATGACTGCTCTTACAGTTGCCATCCTTGCAACCGGACTGAATGTTTCTTCATAATCAATGCCATATGTTTGTGCATACCCCTTGACTACTAATCTTGCCTTGTATCTGTTCACAGAACCATCTGCATTGTGCTTCACCTTATAAACCCACTTACAACCAATTGCATTCTTATCTTTAGGCAAAGGTACCAATTCCCATGTAGCATTTGCTTCCAAGGCATCCATTTCTTCATCCATGGCTTTCTCCCATTTTTCTTTTCCCATGGCTTGCTCAAAAGAAGTGGGTTTTGTTTCATGTATCACTTTGACCATATAGGCATAGTGAATGGCTGTAAATCCATCATATTTCAGCCTATCCACAGGATACCTAGCTCTGTTAGACCTACGCAAAGTAGGTTCACTCCCAGGTGCTCTCAAAACATCCCTGGTCTTCCTTACTCCAGGTGTAACAATAGAAGGAATACCCAACTCATCATCAATGCTCTGTTCTGAGCCACTGGATTCACCATCCACATAAGAGTGACCTGCATTCACATCAAACGTGGGCTAATCTACCTTCTCTTTTCCTTTTCATGAAATCTGCATACCATTATCTGCATTGTTTTGAGGAGATTCTCCTGATCTCAATCTGCTTGTCCATGGCGAAGAATGTGAACCACTGCTAGAGGACACTCCAGGTCCACTAATATTTTGTGACTGCTGTTGTGAATTCTATGCAGCATTACTATTTTGTGCATCTACATCATCATGGTTTATACCAGCTACTCATCTCATCAAAAACAACATCTCTGCTCACTGTAAACTTACAAGTAGAAGGGTTATAGCATCTATACCCTTTCTGCTGTCTGCAAAGAGTAATCAATAAAGATGCACTTCTTAGCTTTTGGATCCAACTTGGATCTCAACTCATCTGGCATATGAACATAGGCAATGCAACCAAAAATTTTCAAATGAGAAATATCTGGTTTCCTACCAGTATACCTCTCCTCTGGAGTCATCCCATGTATTGCTGCAGTGGGATGACTCCTCTGGAGTCATCCCATGTATTGCTGCAGTGGGAGTCCTGTTCATTATGTAGACTGCTATAGCAACTACTTCAGCCCAGTAAAAATCTGGCAAGTCTTTTTCGTTGAGCATGGCACAAGATACCTCTCTAATATGCCTGTTTTTCATTTCTGCAATTCCATTTTGTTGTGGGGTATGACTGCATGAATATTGCTGCTTTATGCCACGCTCCTGCAGGAACCTTGCAAACTCATTGAGAGGTACTCTCCCCCTCCATCTGACCTTAGGCATTTTATTTGCAGGCTTATTTCTTTTTCAACCATAGCTTTAAGAGTTTTGAAATGCCCAAACACTTTACTTTTCTTTTTCATAAAATACACCCAAACTTTTCTGCTATAGTCATCAATAAAAGTGACAAAATAATGACAGTCTCCAATAGATGCAGCTTTAGTAGCCCACACATCAGAGTGAATTAATTCCAATGGCTTCTTACTCTCTTGAACATGTCTAGGAAATGGTTTCCTTGCCTGTTTTCCAAATTGACAGGCTTCACATAGGCAATCCTGCAACAATATTTTGGGCTTGCATTGATTTAAGTCGATGTACATTAACATGATCAATGCGTTATGCCAGATATCAATATCTGCAACTACACCGGTCCCATGTGCAAACATTGCTGCACTCAATTCAGGCATGTCTGCATCCAACGTAAACATTTTGCCCTTCTTCTTTCCTTTTGCTATCAAGCGACCTTTATTTTTCATATCCTCAACAAAGCATCCATGGGAATTAAATCTGACCTACAAGCCCTGCTCATCAACAGAAACCAGGTTCTTGGTAATATTCGAGACATGAAATACATCCGACAGGTATTTCTTTTTCCCATCCTGCATAGACAAAGGAATATTTCCAATCTACACAATAGGATATGCAGTATCATCACCAGTCTCCACAAATCCTAGTTTTTCCATTTTCCTTGCATCCTGCATCCATTCTGCATGACCTGTCATGTGGTCTGATGTACCTAAGTCAACATACCACACATCGTTGCTTTCTTCTGCACTTGTCACAAAATTGGTCATGTGCTGCACCATAAACCAGTGCTCAATTCTATCATCACCCTGTCTACTAGAAGATGCATAATTCCCTTGTTGCAATTTTCCATTCATAATGTCATTCTGCTTTTTATAGCAGTCTTTAGCCATATGACCCATTTTACCACAGTAGTAGCATTCAACATTGCTGTTTGCATTTTGGCCTCTTTGCCATCCACCACAACCTCTCTGGCTCCCCCTGCCTCTAGAGTTACCACGTCCTCCTCCATTGGACTGGTTTTCTTGAGTTTGCTGCATATTCTGATTTCTACCACGGCCTCCAGATCGGCCTCCTCTACCTCTGCCTCTATCTCTTCCAGCATTTGAGTAGAAGACAGTTTCTTTTGAAGTTTCTCCTAAAGAAGATGCACCACCATTTCTCTGCCCCTCAGAAATTAGAAGAGCAATCAACTCCTCAAAGTCAGGAAATCTTTCACGGACGGAAATGGATGTTCAGAACTGTGCATAATCCTTTCCTAGACCATTCAAGGTCACAGAAACTAAATCATCATCTTCCACTGGCGACCCAATGGAAGCAAGTGCATCTGCAATCTTCTTCACCTTCATGTGGTAGTCATTGATGCTCATACTTTCTCTTTGCACATTGTGCAACTCTTGCTTGAGCTGCATTTTCCTGGCTTGCGTATTTGTGCTAGACAAAGTATCCCATGCCTCCTTTGGCGTACTTGCATCCTGAATATGCACAATCATAGAGTTTGAAATACTGATAGACAGCCAGTACATACCTGTTCTGGCTCTCTCATGCCATCCTTTAAATGCCTGCATTTGTTGGTCATTGGGAACATCAGGAAGAACTGGTTCTTCTTTATTTCCCGCAACGAATTCCCAATATCCTTTTCCCATAAGGAAATTCGTTATTCTAAACTTCCATGCTTGGGAATTAGACGCCATTACAGAACACTGCAAAAAATTCTGTCATTGCAAAAAACACAACTTCAGCCTCACAAGGGCAAATCTGCAAAACTAACAAAAGTGGTATTTGACCACACAGTCACTTCCTAGTGACGATTTTGCATCAACAGGCAACAAGGATGATTCTGTAACTCCCAATGTCTTTGCGCACAAGCATACGATGCAATTTCTACAGTAAATTTTCACCGACCTATAGAACAGTGGTTGCACATCATAAAACAGGGCCTTTTCCTAAGTGCATGCGGAAAACTTCTGCCTCCAAAACAGGCCCCGAAATGGCCTCGAATAAAAAAACAGGGCAATCAAGGGCTAAAGCCCTAGCCCGCAGCATATACTGCCCTCTTGCTACACCGTGAAGGGCATCTCAATGTGAGACAATGCACTCTTGCACTTTCCAACTGTGCTACCTGCAGAGACTTGCTCCCAAAACTCGAAAAATGAAAGCAACACTGGTCCTCTTACCAGAACGCCGCGAACTTGGTTTGCTTTCTTGAGCTCCTTACCACGAACCAGGCTCTGATACCATGTCAAGATTGTGGGAGAGAGGGAAGGAGTCTCACTTGTAGCTTTTTTGCTTGCACAATGGGGAAATACACACACAGGTGGAGGCTGAAAACAGTTTTCCTCTTCTTAGTTAAGCCAAAAAGAACTCTCGTACATAGAAATACAAGAACCCTATATATGGGTCTCAAACCAAGCTCAACTAACTAAGGTGGCATATTAACTGAGCCACAAACTAGAGTAGATAAGGATAGCTGTCATTTAGCTATTATTCATGGGCGGTGTACCAACCGCATCTACAGCTAACAAGTTGGTGACATAAATGCACAACGGTCACCCTGGCATATCACGAGTGGAGCTCGATATCTCAACAACCACAATACTACACTTGGACTTCTCCTATATTAATAGCTTTGGACCTTTATCAAAAAACACACACACTCCTTCTCTCTATATATATGGGTATATGTGTGTGTAGCTTTAAGCAATTCTAGCAGCTTTCTCTTACAATACTACATTTGGCTCTTTCCTACAAATTAATAGCTTTGGATCTTTATCAACACACACACACACACACTCTCTCTCTCTCTCTCTCTCTATATATATATATATATATATATATATATATATATATATATATATATATATATAATTTCTCAATTTAAAGTTTTTGGCCTAAGTAAAATTGGATGAAAAAGTCACATTTTGATTATAATTTTGATAGTATAAAACTTTTTTAAATCTTTGATAAGGTCTTTATTTTTCCAAATACACAATGCAAAGACAATACCCATCTAAACATTTCAATATAGTTCATTCACAAAGTCTTAATCTATTGTCTCACATTAAAACATATTATAAATACACACATAATATGATATTCTTTACTAGTAATTATTTTTTCTCTTCTCTCTCATCAAGCATTATTTAAAACTTTCCTCTCTCCTCTTCTCTCTCATCAATGTGTGTGTGTGTGTGTGTTTATTTTCTCTCTCTCTCTCTCTTGACTCTATGGAGTCCTAATGTGACGAGAGAGAGAGAGAGAGAGAGAGAGAGAGAGTATATATATAACTTGCTTTTTTTTCCATCAAGAAGGGGGTTGCCAACAACCCTTTCTTAAGACAATTTTTTTTTCGGCAAGTCTTCTCCATCATTTCTTTGAGGGGACTTGTGAAATTCTTTTCACCAGACAGGGGTTTGCCGGTAACCCCTTCTTGGTGAAAAATTTTCCTAAGTCCTCGACTTTTTTTTTCACTAAATAGGGGACTATTGACAATCCCTTCGCAACCAAAAAAAATTTCACAAGTCCCCTCATAGAAATAAAGGAGGCAACTTGTGATTTTTTTTTACCAAGAAGGGGTTGCTGGCAACCCTTGTCCGATGAAAAAAAAATCATGTCTCCTTAGAGAGATGATGGAGGGGAGTTGTGATTTTTTTTTGAGAAGGGGTTGTCAAAAATCCCCTTCCTAGTGGAATATATTTTCAAAGCAAATCACATAATCTCTCTCTCTCTCTGTGTGTGTGTGTGTGTGTGTGTGTGTGTGTGTGTGTGTGTGTTAATGAGGAAACTACTACAACATTCAAGTGGATAAAGATTTGTTCTTCTAATTCATTTATAAGATAAAGAGAATTTCAAATTAGATGTCAATGATATTGAGTCTTAGAAGTCGTGCAAGGTAGCAGCATGAAGACTTCTCTACATGCATAACTTGGTATCCTTCTATAGAAGTATATTTGTAGTGGTATCTTGTTGATGTGTTCTCTATATGTAATAGCACTATGAATGGAAGGTTCATGATTGGGAAATTGGAGAAGGGGGTGTTGCAAACTTTGCTAGGGGAATGCAAGGATTAGGTGGACTTAAAGGAGGGGTATCTCCTCATGTATAAGGGTCACCAAATTGAGCAGTAGACTAAGCTAGCAGGTTTTCATGAGAGAGTCTAGCAATTTGTTAGAGAACACCCATTTCACTCTCTAACAATGAAGCTAGATTGATATTCAATGTTGGTAACAATAAATATGTTCATTTTCCTTATGCATAGTAGTTCACTAACTTGTAAATGCATTTGTGGATTTAATGTATGTTTTTGTAGTAAGTTCATGCAATACAATGTGAAATATATTAGTATATTAAAATATTTAATTGTTGAAGTTTGGAGTGTAAAATAAAAGGAGTAATAACTATAAGTAATAAAGCAAGTATACTACAAAGCTATATTTAAGAGAGATTGTGAAGCAATTGCTTGGAATGGTCTATTGTAAACGGGTGCATAACTTCAATCCATATGTAAGCCTAATCAAATGAGGAAGAGAGGCAGCAAGAGAAAGAGAGAGAGAAATATGTAAGTATAAGTGCATGTGTTTGTGGTTTGCTCGTATGTGTATAATTGAAGTATTAATACATAAAATACATGGAAAGAAGGGAGAGAGGGGGATGTGAATGTATGTGTACTGTGATATTGTTTATGTATATGTAACCGAACTACTAACATTATGATAATATTATCCAGTATAAGCACATAAGCTTAATCTATTGATATTAACAAGAGAGAACTACTAATGCATTGTTAGAGAGAGAGAGAGAGGTTGGGGGTGAAAAAGACAAAGAGAGGGAGGGAGATTTTTATTTAGGAGAAGGAGGAGAGGGAGATGCCATTTGTCCCCAATGTCTGTGTGTGTGTGTGTGTGTGTGTGTGTGTGTGTGTGATGTTTTTGAGGGGAATGGCATGTCGATAGTTGGTTCCCAATATCAGAGAGAGAGAGAGAGAGAGAGAGAGAGAGAGAGAGAGAGAGAGAGAGAGAGAGAGAGAGAGAGAGAGAGAGAATGTATAAGTATAAGTGTATCTAGTTTTGCTCATGTGTGCACAATTGAAGTACTAATATATCATGATGTAGTTGTAATATACATGTAAATAATTACGAGAGAGGGGATGTGAATGTATACGTGAGTGTGAAATTACTTGTGTACGTGTAATTCAAGTACTAACATTGTGATAATATTATAAAAAATAATCACATAAGCTTAATGTAATGATATAAAGGAGTTAAGAAGAGAGAACTACTAATGTGTTGAGAGAGAGAGAGAGAGAGAGAGAGAGAGAGAAAGAGAGAGAGAGAGGAGATTTGGTTATGGTTTTGATGAGGTGGAGTTGAGCAAGATGTGGTGGTAGTAGTGGTGGTGCTAGTGGTGGTAACGTTATTGAGGGGAGTGAGATGTCAATGGTTGGTGGTCTCCAACATGTGTGTGTGTGTGTGTGTGTGTGTGTGTGTGTGTGTGTGTGTGTGTGTGTGTGTGTGTGTGTGTGTGTGTGTGTGTGTGTGTGTGTGTGTGTGTGAGAGAGAGAGAGAGAGAGAGAGAGAGAGAGAGAGAGAGAGAGAGAGAGAATTCATTGTGGTTCTAATGAGGGGGAGAATTATATGTGGTGGTGGTGGTGGAGATGCTAGTGATGGTGGTGGTGGCAATGGAGGAGTAGTAGTGGTATTTAATATATGGCCAAATGAAAAAAATGACCAAATGGACTATGTGGAATAAAACAGGAGATTGCAAAAATAGGTCACTTTTCACACACTCTTCGAGTGCCTAGCCACACGTATATTATTTACACTGAGAGTACCTGCACACCTGTACAATGCAGGTAGCTCGAGTAATTCACTATATGTATATCCTCTATATCACGTGCGTTCAAGGCTTATTTATAAACATCCTTATTTGTGAAATTTTCCTTAATAAAGCATAACCCTTTTCTATTCAATCTGCAAGTAACCCCTTTATATGGGACCCTTCTATATTTAAAAATGTGTAAAAATGGTATTTTAAAAATCCCTTATGTTGAACACACATGATACATACATATATTTATGACTAACCTCCCCGGGGCAGGTCGCAGGTGCCCATCATTGTTACTTCATTTTTTTATTCTTTTAGTGACATTTGAATAACAGTCACACATCGTGCCTATTAGAATTCCCATATCTTGTGTCTCTTCCTCTCTTGCTCCTTCCACCATAGCTCTTGGTTTCGCTCATGAGCTTCCACTCAGGGCTTACTCCCTTCACAATCGAAGTGCATGGTGTAGATCACATTCCTTGGACTATTGGCTTAGATAGATAGTGAAATTGCGATGCTAGCTGAAGCACTGGGTAAGCCAATGTACAACCCCTCAGTGGGCGTTATGATACAATCAAGGCAGAGAAGAGGGCATGCGTCCTGTGGAAATTGGAAGCAATAAGTCCCAAAGGTCCTTGAGCTTCTGGATCCAAATGGCTTGGATATGTTAGTAGAGGTGCACTTTAGCGCTTTTCCTAATTCTTGCTTTATATGCAGCGAGCTTAGCCATTATGCTAAAGATTGTCTAAAAAAGGAGACCTTGAATGTAGGTGAGAGGATGTAGCAAGGGGAGCTATAGCACACGAAACTAGTGCACGAGGAAAAGAAGTAAGTTAATAAGAAAAAGCAACCTAGCCAATTTGAGATGGACAAATCCAAGAGCAAGGAGAAAACCCGAGGGGCCACCTAGTTACTGCATCTAAATCGAAGGCAAAGATGGCTACCAAGAATGCAACAAAGGGTAAGGAGAACATGCGCCCCCCAATTATGAGGGCAAGAAGACCAAGAGGAAGAAACCTTCCATGAAACAACTTGTGTGCAAACCATTGGTGGGCAAGAACATTTTCAACATCTTGGATGATGAGGATAATCAAGAGGATAGGGAGATCTCCATCTACAAGTAAAATGGTAGTAAGGCTCGCAACCTGATAGTCAAGAATAGTACATGGGGATTGATTAATCAAATATATAACAATAATAACTGCCTCAGCCCAAAAGTGTTGCGATAGGCTTGCTTAGCTAAGCATACTATGAACTTGCTCTTGAATCATCCTATTCATGCACTCAACCATACCATTCTAGGGTGGGGGGTACATTGCAATCAATTGATGCTTAATACCCCTCTCATCACAAAATTGCTAAAAGACTTTAAATACATACTTGCCCCCATTGTCAGATCATAGGAATTTCCATCTATACCGAGATTGGTTCTCAACAAAAGCAAGGCAATGTTGAAATGTAGCCAAGACTTATGATTTTTGCTTTATGGGCTATGCCTAGACCTTATATGAGAGATCATTAAAGAAAGTAATGAAATACTTTGCGCTACCTAAAGACTTACAAGGCATAGGTCCGCAAACATAAGAATAATGAACAATAGCTAAAGACTCACCCATGCGCATAGTGCCAAACTTCTTATGTGAATTATGAGTCTACCTACCATAAAGACAATGATCACAAGAATCAAAACACTTATAGTCAAGGGACATAAGATATTGCAAACGGGTAAGCATTTTCATTCCCTTTAATGACATGTGTCCAAGGAGGCGATGCCATAACAATATATATGATATTGCAACCGCTACCAAAACATGGTTGATATACCCAGATTCTTGTAAGGGGTAAATAGTACTAAACTTGGCACTTCGTGATAGGATAAGATTCCCATGGATAACCTTCCGTGAGGAATCACCAAAAGAGACATCATAACTTGCATTATCCAATTATCCAACTGAAACTAGTCTTTTAGTCAAAGCTAGAACATGGCCTACATAATGTAAAGTAAACATACTACTTAAAGGAAACTATGGTTGGACATCTCCAATACCAACAATATCCAATGCCAAACCAATTTGACAAATCTTGTCATGTTCTAGTAGGAGTGGAACCACTCTTGATGAGGGGTGACATGAAATGAAGCCCCTAAGCTATCACCACATAGAATGTGCCAGTCTAGGAGGGCCCCCCAAAAAGAGTGCGATGCATTGCCTTATCAAACAAAGAAAACTTGATGTACTTGCACTTTAGGAAGTGAAGATGGGGACCATCAAGATGAAGAACTTGTCATACATGGGGTGCCGTGTTTTGGGTGATCTATGTGAGTAGGGACATACGGGCACACTTATGATTATGAAGGAATTATTGATGGCCAAGGAAGTTGCTATTGATGGCGATGGTAGTATGCTTGCTGTCTCTATTGACCTAGGAGAAGAGAGAGTTATGATCATCTCTGTCTATGGCCCAAATGCCTTTGTGGAAAGAGCTACCCTATGGATAAGCTTGAAATGCATTAGCCCAAACATGAAAACAATCTATCTTGGGGATTGGAATATGACCCTATTGGATGGGGATAGATCACATGGCTTAGGAGAAATGTTGCTCTAGGAAAGAGAGGCATGGTAAACTTAGAGATTGAGTAGGACCTCATCAATGCATCCATTGCCTTTGGCAAAGATTACCAACCGCCCTTCATGTGGCATAACAACCAGGTTGGGGTGAAGTAGCCTACTCAGATCATATACCTTTCCTTTGTACACTGAGGATAGCTAGGGACCAAAGGGTGGGGGAGGCCCCCCTCTCTTCAAATTCAACATGTCCTTCTTACGAAAAGAGCCTCATCTACTCCTCATCTACAAGGAACTCAACCAAGCATGGAGAGAGGTGAAGGCCACTACTAGATGCCTCATCCATGGGTGGCTCAAAGGTATTACTGCTATTATCGAAAATGCTAAATGCCATGGCAAAGAACCTGGGTAATTCACTATATATATACCCTTTATATCACGTGCATTCAAGGCCTATTTATAAATATCCTTATCTGTGAATTCTTTCTTAATAAAACATAACCCTTTTCTATTCAATCTATAAGTAGCCCCTTTATACATGACCCTTTTGTATGTAAAAAATGTGTAAAAATTATATTTTAAAAATCCCTTATGTTGAACCCATGTGATACATACATATATTTATGAGTGACCTCCCCGGGGCAAAGAACAAGCTGCGAGCAGATGGGAGAGGTATGAAAATAGTAAATATGCCAAGGAAGCTATAATGAAGGTGCTGTAGATAGTGCCAAGTGACCCCATAATGCAATGGGTGCTCAAAAGCATAGAAGGTTTTCTACATGTATTGCAAGATCAAAGGGCGAAGGCTACCAAGGTGCAAATATGAAACTTGTAATATGTGTTTGGGGATGCCCCCAATGCCACCTATTTTAGAGCCTTGAAAGCCAAGGGACAAAGAGAGTTTATCACTATGATTAATTGGGGTGATGGGAGAATAGTCACTGAAAGTGAGGATATTGACATGGCCTTGATCAACCACTTATTGGTCATTGTTGGTTCAAAAGCTAAGATGCCATGGAACACAGAAATAAAGCTAGCAGAGTTTCTACAGCCGAGTAAAGACATTGTCATTGGAGATGAAATTTCCCTACTTGGTCACCCCTTCTTAGTAAAGGAATTGAATTACGTCATAGATAAGATGGCCAAGGGGAAATCATCGGGCATTGATGGAATCCCCATAGAAGTAAATTGATATCTCTCAAATGTGTGTGTGTTTGAGGGGGGGGGGGGATTCATCAGGCATTGATGGAATCCCCATAGAAGTAATTTGATCTCTCTCAAGTGTGTGTGTGTGTGTGGGGGGGGGGGGTGATTCATGCAATCTAATGAACTAAATTAGAAGGGAGGGGATCTTTCTTGCTTCATTGAACAAGGGGCTAATAAAGCTAGTTCCAAATACTTTGGACATAGCCAAATTGAGTAGTTGGAGACCACTCACCATGTTGGGAGTGGCCTGTAGGGTGTATGCTAAAGCATTGGCATTCAAGATTAAGCATATGTTGGGGAGAATCCTTCACCCTCAAGAGCATGGGTTTGTGTATGGGTGAGGCATCCAAGATGCAATTCTAAACCTAATGCTAGTAATCGATCATGCTCTTAGTATAAGCAGTGACTTAGTGCTTATCAATATGGATTATGACAAGGCATATGATAGAGTAGGCTGGAGACTTATTATGGAGGTTCTAAAGATAATGGGCTTTGGACAGACCTTTTTGCAAATGATCAAAGCTCTTTTCACCAATGTAACTACTATGGTACATGTAAATGGAATCTTATCTGTCCATTTCTGCATGAAAAGATTAGTATGTAAAGGTTGTCCCTTGGCCCCTCTTTTGTTTGTCATCATAATTGACCTTGTCTTATGGAATTCGGAGCTAAAAGTGCAACAAGGTGGTATCTGAGCCTTCCCTATCCTAGGAGGTAGTCACTTTATCTCGCAATTCTTTGTCGATGATAACTCAAACATGGTTGTGGTTGATCAACACTAGATCAATGGCCTCCTAGAGGTACGTGATGCCTTCTCGAATCTATCTAGATCTTAGGTGAGCAAGGCAAAGACAAAACTAGTGTACTTAGGCTGTGATGACCCTCCAAGGTGGTTGTCGGGCCTTGGGTTCAAGATGATTGAGTACAGACAGGTGTTTAGGTACTTAGGCTGCTTCCTTGGATTTGGCTTGATCATGAAGTAGAAGGTGGACTGGATGGAAGCCAAAGTGAGGATGAAAGTTGATGGTTGGAAAGGTCGGCACCTCTCATTTCTGGGTAGGGCATTGGTGGTCAAGACAATGCTGGTGGCATCTATGACCTTCCTTGCCATGACACTACACTATAGCAATGCTGCCTAGGGTAGGATTGAAAGAATATTTGTGGTGTTCCTAGACTAGCCAATAAGGCCCAAGCATTGCTTCTTAGCTTGCTCAAAAGGATGAATGGCCAGCACCATGGATGGCACTCACTCAGATTGATGTAGTTTGGTCAAAGCACACTGCGGATCCCCAATATGGAGTGGTTGGACGTAGTAGTAGTAGCTGGTAGGAAGATAGGCATCTCACAATCTTTGTAGGCAGCACAAGGGTTGGTTTCGGCATGGCAAGACATTCTCTCCAAGGCTAAGTGGGTTGGAACACAAGATAGAAGAGGAGATGGATCCCTCAAGCAGGTTATTTGGACCTTCAAAGATGCTTATGATCTGCCATATAGGCCTCCATAAGACAAGCCTTAGATGGCAAGAAGGCTTGGCCGCCACAGAGGCATACTCACGTGGAGGGATTTATGGAATCCTAGTGGTAATGTACTTCATAAGCCAAGAGGAGATGCCTGATGAATATGGTCTGACCAACTCTAAAAATGAGTTTATGGTTGGCATTATGTGAAGACTTGAACAGTTGTGGCCTACTTCAAGAAGGTGAGAGATGACAACATCACCACATTTATGATCTCCTAGAGAGGCAAACTACTAGGCAAATGCAGGAAGAGCAGGGACTTGGCCAAGGAAGATCCTTCACACATTCTATGAGTTGCAGAGAGTTGGAGAAAGTGGCACCCCCTCGCAAGGCAGAAAACTTGGACTAGTGGAGTGCTGACAATCGACAAAGCCACTCCATCCATGAGATTGAATTTCTTCTTGTGGAGTGTAGTAATGTGCAAGCTCCCCACAAGGGAGAGACTAAGTAAGCTGATGAACATTTCACTGCTTTGTGTCTTGTGCAAGCATGCAACTAAACCCACAAGGCACCTCATGTGGGAGTGTAGGGAGGTCAGAGGAATTTGGAGCAAGATCAAAGCTTGGATTAGGAAGGTAGTTTTCAATGAGCAACTGGATGCCAAGCTAGCCCTTTTTGGTGACCGTGGGAACAAGGATCAAGCTTTGGAATGTGGTGAGAGCCATGACTCTCCAACATATCTGGAAATACAAGAATGAACTTGCCTTTGGCAGATGGAACAGGAATGATGCGATCAGTGAGCTATAGGGAAGGATTAGGAGGGAAACTTTGCTAGCTGTACGTGGATGTCTTTTGTTAGATAAGGCCTTCAAGGTCTTCTACAAAGCTTTATCTAAGGCACGAAAAGACTTCTTGAGAATGGCCCGCTGGTGGCCCTGTATATAATTTACCCTGCTTAATAACATAGTTTTGCAACCGCATTATTAAAAAAAAAAAGAACACCTGAAGATTTCAATTTACTATGAATGGGATATCCGATATAGTCAATAAATAATTACGACATTGTACGAAGGTATCGTGTGGGCCGGCACTCTTGTTATTACCACCTTCTGATAGTTGGCGTTCTGGACTCCTGTCGTATTATCATCTCATCTCATGATTCACTGTTCATCGTTCATACAGAGACCCAAAGAGAGAGTGTGTGTGGGTGTGTCTGATCAGCCATGTCGAGAGATCCCCTGTCAGGCTTCTGCGCCAGCAAGGGCACCTTCTGCAGCAAGCGCCAGCCCGTGGACCTCCCCCAGGACCCTGCCCTCTCCCTCCCTTCCTTCGTCTTCCTTCGCCCCGGCTTCGATCCCTCCGCCGTCGCCTACATCGATGCCAGCACAGGCCGGCGCCTCTCGTACGGCCAGCTGCACGACCACATTCACGCCGTCGCTGAGGCGTTGTGGGAGCTCGTCGGCGTCCGCCATGGCGACGTCATCCTCCTCCTCTCACCCAATTCGATCCCCTTTGCGACCCTCATGCTCGGCGCCATGTCCATCGGCGCCATCGCCACTACCTGCAATCCCCTGAACACTCCTGCAGAAATCGCAAAACAGGTCCATGATTGCGCAGCCAAATTCGTGGCCGTTACACCTTCGCTCATCGATAAGGTTGCCGGCATCGCGGCTGGCCTCAACCTCCCCGTAATACTTCTTGACGACGAACCTGAAACATCAGCAAGCATACCATCGGCTGCAACTACAGCCAACCTTAGGGTTTTCCACTTCCTCGAGCTTCGGCGAGGCATCTTATGGACCCGGCATCATTATTTGGAACCCCAGAGACGCCATCACGTGCAACAAGATGACACAGCCGCCCTTCTCTATTCTTCGGGCACTACTGGTGCCAGCAAGGGAGTCATTATCACACACAGGAACCTTATCGCGCAGGCACTACTTCTTCTTTATGCCCCTAATGATTCGCCCTGGAATACACGCGTCTACATGTGTCTCATTCCTATGTTTCATGTCTACGGCCTGGCGTTTTTTGGGTGTGGGCTTCTCTACAGGGGCTGCACAGTCGTTCTGCTTCCGAAGTTCGACATGATAAAAACACTGGCTGCTATTCAAAAGTATCGTGTCACCCATTTGCCTGCTGTGCCACCTATCATCATAGCCCTTGCCAAGTTGCCTGTAGTTGAAAAATTTGACCTTTCCTCCCTTGTCCAGGTGGGCTCTGGAGCAGCTCCTCTCAGCAAGGAGGTGATTGTCGCTTTTAGAGCAAGATTCTCATCAGTCATACTTGTGCAGGTAACCCATGCTGTTCCCGGCTTTTTGATCTCCTATGTGAAAATTAATTGTGTACTGGATAGTTGTAGCTTTACCATGGCTTGAGGCTTACTCAGCTTAAATATGAGTACCACGAGCACTATTAACTTTATCGCAGAGGCTGCTTATGGCAGTATCTTGTCTGTGTTTAGGATGAGGCCTTGGCACTTCCAAGAGTTTTCTATAATTCACCACTATGTTGATCATGATGCTGTGTTTCACTGATTCAATTGCAGACATTTAAGGTCTTGCCATCACAATTGAAGGTGCCTGATGAAGATCTGGCATGTGACTTTGTTACAGTAGGCTGCCAAGACCACTAAAGAACTGGCACTTTGCTGTCTTCTTCCTTTACGACTGTGTTATGCATTATCAAGAGCGAACTCCAAATGCTTTTCTATACAACATTTGACACCACATATGTTATGTGCTTGACATCCTTGATTAGGGCTGAACATTTAGTCAGTGGCAGTAACCTTGTCTTAGGAGCTGGCTTAGTCTGAGGCTCAATCATATCTTTTTATTCTTCAAGTTTTTGTTCAAACTTACTGTATTCTATAGTACAGATTGAGTTTCCCGTTTATCTTACTAGTGAGGCTTTGTAGTTATTGCACTAGATAAATGCACAGGTGGAAAACTTATTTAACTGTACCAGATAAAGCTACAGCAATTTTGGAGGGAGTTCTGCATGTTACAAATGCTGTTGGGCAAAAATTGTTCTCAAGATTATCAAAATGCATAGTAATTGGATGTTAATTATATGATGCACCAAGTTCTGATGTAACACTCACTATTGAACATGAAAATGATTGAGTCATTGTTCCAAGGGACCCCAGTTTTGTCTTGTTTGAAAGAGTAGAGAGTTTAATCTGATTGATTGATCTGGTATTGGGCAGGGGTATGGTATGACAGAAACAACATCAGTGGGAGCAGTCACAGGTTCCGAAGAGGAAGCTAAGCACTATGGTTCTGTGGGCTTACTAGCCCCAAATACAGAAGCAAAAATTGTAGATGTGCATTCCGGAAAGCCATTGCCTCCAAACAGTCAGGGAGAGATATGGATTCGAGGGCCTACAATTATGAAAGGTTTCGTCAGTTATGCTTACATGTTGAAAAGTGCTGTTTAAGTTCTGCATTTTTATAGAAATTTTAGATTTTCTTCATCATGCAAACTTCTAGGACAATTCAGAGAGTATTCATGTGAGTGAGGAGTGAAGAAAATCATAGCCATATTGAAATGGGGAATGGGGAATGAGTAAGGTAACTGCAATGGGCAGGCCCCATCCTCTGTGAAACCAGCCTTCCTTCTAGGATAGGGTGGTAAATGTGATCGAGCACTTAATTACAGCAATTAATAATTGAACATAAGATGCACATTACCTTAGCAATCTTGGACAATGAACACCTGGTTGCCCCTAAAATTGACGCCCTTCTAAGTATTTTTTTAACTTTGATTGCTAATGGAATGAGTACAAGTTGAGATTCCACAATTTCTTTTGTTGTTCCAAAAGCCCTTTGTTGTAATGACAATCAACAAAAGCAATTTGGACCATTTACTGCAACCGGCCTGTTCCCTGGAAAGGGCGGTAGTGTACAACCAAAATACAGAAATGCTTTCACCCAATTTACAGTCGTCCACATTACTTCAAGACACAGAAGCAAGAAGAAATATAGGAAGCTAGAATGCTCCTGTTGCATCACAGACACCCTGTTGGCCCCTAAGTCAGGCGCCCCTTGCGGTATTTCTTTATTCATTAACAAAGGGATAATCCCACAATAACCTGCCTACAAGCTGTCCCTGTACAAAGTGGAGAAGGAAACACAGTTCCAACCCGATTTCGACACCATAACGGCAGTACAACTTGACCTGGTCATTATCCCTACTCAATTGGTGCCTCCATACACCTAAACACACTCAATGAAGTGCCTGGTAAGAAATTCAGCGCTGCATTTTCTGGTTTTTGTCTTTAAACTGCTCCAAAATACATGTACAGTGTCCCTGGAGCTTCCTTGAAGCTTCTGGAGCAAATAGACACCAAAAATGTCCAAAAACCCAAACCTGCAAAAATATACAGCAGGCTGTAATTTCCTGTTTTGGGCCCTCTTTTACCTGCCAATCACTTGTGTGCGTAGGCAGTGGGCTCCCGCACCTTATGGGCCACTTGCCCTTTGAATCCTGCGAGATTTCACGCGAGAAATCTCAGGAAAACAGCGTTTTCCACACAACTATCTGCTTGGGAATGCAATTAGCAAGCCCTGTACCTGTTCAAGAGGCTCTTGCCTCGGCAATTATGCATAACATTACAATTATTGACCCAAAACAAGTTGACCAAGAGGGGAAACTCCGCCCAAGTTTGAAACTTCTGATTGGAGTGCAGAATTGACCATTTCAGCCTGCTGAAATTACTGGTTCAGACCTGCAACTCTGCTGTAATCACTGGTTTTGACCTGCAATTCTGCTGTAATTACTGGTTCAGACCTGCAGTTCTGCTGTAATTACTGGTCAGACCTGTTTTGAAACCTGATTACAACTCTTACTGTTCCCTGTACTATTGAGCCCTCTGTAATTACTGGTTTCGACCTGTTCTGAAACCTGTTTTCAGTTCATATTGCTCTCTGCTCTGTCCTGCATCATCTGGGCCAAATGCCCCTTGATTCTGGCATCAATTGGGCTCTGAAATAGCCTCTGAACAGTTCAGACACTTACTTGGTGAGATTACCACCCTCACCTGTCCCTGCTGGGACAGCATACAAGTGCTCCCGTTCCTGGAGAAAGGCGGCTTTTGCCTCATGCAAAAACAACATATTCCATACACCTGTACCTGAATCAGAAGAAAAGCCCTTGATTCTGCAGCGTAACCATACTGTCAGGGAGAGAGAAAGAGAGTAGAGAGCAGGCTCAAGCCTCTGTGCATCATTGACAAGGAAGACCAGCTCTCAAGAGCTCTCCATCTGCAGCAATCCATCTCCCTTTCACAAAAATGAGCCCTCCATGCATTGAAACTCGTTTTTGTGCTGCCCTCTCTCTCTCTCTTTTGGGAATTTATGCCCAAATTGTGACACATGGCATGCATGTAACAATTTTCTTGTTTAAACCTTTCGGTTTAAAATTCTCCATCCTCGGTTCAAAATTTGACCTCGGCACAGACCAGAGGATTAATCCTCGTACAAAAACGAAGATAATGACGCGAACAGATTCTGAGGTCCAAAAATAGTAACTCCCTAAATTTTAGGAGTTGCTTCCATTGCATCCCACTAGTCTTCTGGCCATCTTTGCAGACTATGGCTACATCCAAATTTGTAATGTAGCTCAACTGAAAGTGATTTTCCACTGATGACCCCACATGGACTAATCTCTTCAAGATTTGTCCATCTTCACTTTGAGCTAGTCTCTTCCAGGCTAGTTCTTCAACACACTTGCCCATATATACTTTCACAAGTCTCTTCCAGGCTTGTCAATCTACAGTGCCATCAGTCTCTTCCAGACTTGTACTGGACCTTAACTGTCCAGTCTTGACTCACTAGACATTCCTGTCTGTTTCATAAACTGGCCATGCAACTCAGGCGTTTAGATTTCGGGATCCTTCCAAAAAGAAAATCCAAATAAAATATGTAATAAACAAATCAACAAAAAGATAACAGTTGTCACAGTCTTGTGACATACCTCCCTCTCGAAATCGCAAACGTCCTCGTTTGCATGAATGTCATACATGCTTCGAGCTAACCCAGTGAACTTACACTTGGCAGCACATGTACAACACATACATGCTATCAGTCAACATTGTGTACTGAACACACTGTTAACACATGTATGTTCTAACTGTGAAACATGGCAGACTATCATCATGTGACTCCACATCACTGTTTCCAGATATAGTGGCCGGTACACCACAATGATATCCCCATAGTGGCAGATTCTCATTTGATGACTCCACATCACCCTGACTAGAGATCTAGTGGCCGGTACATCAAAATAATATCCCCACTGAGTCAATTCACAGAATACATGCCCGATCGAGTAACCATTGTTACAACATGTATTCAATTCAATAGAAGTAGAAACTGTATTCTTGCAAGCAATACTTACTTCTTTAGCACTGAGAAAACCATATGGACACAATAAGTGTTAACCTGTACAAAATCTGTTTCTGTACATAATTTCTTTCTTAAGCAATTGTCACTTTGACAATCTATTTCAGCTTAGAGATACAAGGGGTCAAGGTAGGTTGCAAGCGAAATGCTTCAAGATAAAGTTCCAACACATTAGGTGACTCTGCAAGTTCACCTTCATCTATCCACTTAGCATCTATAGCTGGATAGTTCTTGAACTTAACCAAATACCTTCTAGCAACCTTGCCTTTCACTTTCCTTTCCTTGTGTGCCAGTACCTGTTCTGGAACAAGAATTTCATCAAGTTCCTCAACTTCGGGCTGTTCCTCAGCTGGCATGTCTTCTGGCACATCACCCACATAGGGTCTAAGAAGACTTACATGGAAAGCATTATGAATCTTCCAATTGTCAGGCAATTTCAGCCTATAGCTGACATCACTAATCTTCTCTGTTACTTGAAAAGGCCCATAGTATCGCATACTAAGCTTAGTGAAAAGACTTTCCTTGCCTTTCCGCTTCTTTAAGCGTGCCTTTTCAAACCGCAACAGTACCCCCAAACACTGTTCCTGGTACATAAATCTGGTTTCCAGGCGCATAACCAGCCATACTCTGAAATACAGATCCACCTCCAAAGTACCCAGGATGTACAGAGGTCGGTGGGAAAACCTGTGGTAAAGCCTGAAAACTGTTTCCCTGTCCATTTAAACCAACATTTGGCTGCTGTAAAGTGGCAAGCTGAACTGGCAATGCCTGTGTAACTAGCGTTTCCGGCACCTGTTCCTGGACAGTCGGAACCAATCTTGGAGTCTCCATTGACTCCACAAGCTGCCTTGGCGTTTCCACTGAATCTGCAGCATGCTTACCCTTATCCTGGACCTCTACTGGATCCGAAACCTTTGCAGATTGCCCAACTTGCTGTAAAGGTAGGGAGGGTTGCAAAAATGCCGAAAACCTTGGATTTTGCATCACTTGAGTAAACATACTCACAGCAGCAACTAACTGAGTCTTGAAAATGTCTTCATCCATAGAAGAAGCCGTAAGAACTTGTGGCTCAACCATAACAGGAGGAGTAACCAACTGTGGAGGTCTAGAAGACTCTCCCACCTCATGAACAACAGGGATCTCCTGTGATGAAGACGCTTCCTCTCTGGTGTCTTCCTTTCTATCAGCCATAATGCACAATTCTGTGTCTTGATCCCGGCGAGGGAACCATGCAACCGGCCTGTTCCTTGGAAAGGGCGGTAGTGTACAAACAAAATACAGAAATGCTTTCACCCAATTTACAGTCGTCCACTTTACTTAAAGACACAGAAGCAAGAAGAAATACAGGAAGCTAGAATGCTCCTGTTGCATCACAGACACCCTGTTGGCCCCTAAGTTAGGCGCCCCTTGCGGTATTTCTTTATTCATTAACAAAGGGATAATCCCACAATAACCTGCCTACAAGCTGTCCCTGTACAAAGTGGAGAAGGAAACACAGTTCCAACCCGATTTCGACACCATAACGGCAGTACAACTTGACCTGGTCATTATCCCTACTCAATTGGTGCCTCCATACACCTAAACACACTCAATGAAGTGCCTGGTAAGAAATTCAGCACGCTGCATTTTCTGGTTTTTGTCTTTAAACTGCTCCAAAATACATGTACAGTGTCCCTGGAGCTTCCTTGAAGCTTCTGGAGCAAATAGACACCAAAAATGTCCAAAAACCCAAACCTGCAAAAATATACAGCAGGCTGTAATTTCCTGTTTTGGGCCCTGTTTTACCTGCCAATCACTTGTGTGCGTAGGCAGCGGGCTCCCGCACCTTATGGGCCACTTGCCCTTTGAATCCTGCGAGATTTCACGCGAGAAATCTCAGGAAAACAGCGTTTTCCACACAAGTATCTGCTTGGGAATGCAATTAGCAAGCCCTGCACCTGTTCAAGAGGCTCTTGCCTCGGCAATTATGCATAACATTACAATTATTGACCCAAAACAAGTTGACCAAGAGGGGAAACTCCGTCCAAGTTTGAAACTTCTGATTGGAGTGCAGAATTGACCATTTCAGCCTGCTGAAATTACTGGTTCAGACCTGCAACTCTGCTGTAATCACTGGTTTTGACCTGCAATTCTGCTGTAATTACTGGTCAGACCTGTTCTGAAACCTGATTACAACTCTTACTGTTCCCTGTACTATTGAGCCCTCTGTAATTACTGGTTTGGACCTGTTCTGAAACCTGTTCATACTGCTCTCTGCACTGTCCTCCATCATCTGGGCCAAATGCCCCTTGATTTTGGCATCAATTGGGCTCTGAAATAGCCTCTGAACAGTCCAAAAACAGCACTGATTCAGTGCTGTTTCAGACACTTACTTGGTGAGATTACCACCCCCACCTGTCCCTGCTGGGACAGCATACAAGTGCTCCTGTTCCTGGAGAAAGGAGGCTCTTGCCTCATGCAAAAACAACATATTCCATACAGCTATACCTGAATCAGAAGAAAAGCCCTTGATTCTGCAGCATAACCATATTGCCAGGGAGAGAGAAAGAGAGTAGAGAGCAGGCTCAAGCCTTTGTGCATCATTGACAAGGAAGACCAGCTCTCAAGAGCTCTCCATCTGCAGCAATCCATCTCCCTTTCACAAAAATGAACCCCCCATGCATTGAAACTCGTTTTTGTGCTGCCCTCTCTCTCTCTTTTGGGAATTTATGCCCAAATTGTGACACATGGCATGCATGTAACAATTTTCTTGTTTAAACCTTTCGGTTTAAAATTCTCCATCCTCGGTTCAAAATTTGACCTCGGCACAGACCAGAGGATTAATCCTCGTACAAAAACGAAGATAATGACGCGAACAGATTCTAAGGTCCAAAAATAGTAACTCCCTAAATTTTAGGAGTTGCTTCCATTGCATCCCACTAGTCTTCTGGCCATCTTTGCAGACTATGGCTACATCCAAATTTGTAATGTAGCTCAACTGAAAGTGATTTTCCACTGATGACCCCACATGGACTAATCTCTTCAAGATTTGTCCATCTTCACTTTGAGCTAGTCTCTTCCAGGCTAGTTCTTCAACACACTTGCCCATATATACTTTCACAAGTCTCTTCCAGGCTTGTCAATCTACAGTGCCATCAGTCTCTTCCAGACTTGTACTGGACCTTAATTGTCCAGTCTTGACTCACTAGACATTCCTGTCTGTTTCATAAACTGGCCATGCAACTCAGGCGTTTAGATTTCGGGATCCTTCCAAAAAGAAAATCCAAATAAAATATGTAATAAACAAATCAACAGAAAGATAACAGTTGTCACAGTCTTGTGACATATCTCCCTCTCGAAATCGCAAACGTCCTCGTTTGCATGAATGTCATACATGCTTCGAGCTAACCCAGTGAACTTACACTTGGCAGCACATGTACAACACATACATGCTATCAGTCAACATTGTGTACTGAACACACTGTTAACACATGTATGTTCTAACTGTGAAACATGGCAGACTATCATCATGTGACTCCACATCACTGTTTCCAGATATAGTGGCCGGTACACCACAATGATATCCCCGTAGTGGCAGATTCTCATTTGATGACTCCACATCACCCTGACTAGAGATCTAGTGGCCGGTACATCAAAATAATATCCCCACTGAGTCAATTCACAGAATACATGCCCGATCGAGTAACCATTGTTACAACATGTATTCAATTCAATAGAAGTAGAAACTGTATTCTTGCAAGCAATACTTACTTCTTTAGCACTGAGAAAACCATATGGACACAATAAGTGTTAACCTGTACAAAATCTGTTTCTGTACATAATTTCTTTCTTAAGCAATTGTCACTTTGACAATCTATTTCAGCTTAGAGATACAAGGGGTCAAGGTAGGTTGCAAGCGAAATGCTTCAAGATAAAGTTCCAACACATTAGGTGACTCTGCAAGTTCACCTTCATCTATCCACTTAGCATCTATAGCTGGATAGTTCTTGAACTTAACCAAATACCTTCTAGCAACCTTGCCTTTCACTTTCCTTTCCTTGTGTGCCAGTACCTGTTCTGGAACAAGAATTTCATTAAGTTCCTCAACTTCGGGCTGTTCCTCAGCTGGCATATCTTCTGGCACATCACCCTCATAGGGTCTAAGAAGACTTACATGGAAAGCATTATGAATCTTCCAATTGTCAGGCAATTTCAGCCTATAGCTGACAACACTAATCTTCTCTGTTACTTGAAAAGGTCCATAGTATCGCATACTAAGCTTAGTGAAAAGACTTTCCTTGCCTTTCCGCTTCTTTAAGCGTGCCTTTTCAAACCGCAACAGTACCCCCAAACACTGTTCCTGGTACATAAATCTGGTTTCCAGGCGCATAACTAGCCATACTCTGAAATACAGATCCACCTCCAAAGTACCCAGGATGTACAGAGGTCGGTGGGAAAACCTGTGGTAAAGCCTGAAAACTGTTTCCCTGTCCATTTAAACCAACATTTGGCTGCTGTAAAGTGGCAAGCTGAACTGGCAATGCCTGTGTAACTAGCGTTTCCGGCACCTGTTCCTGGACAGTCGGAACCAATCTTGGAGTCTCCATTGACTCCACAAGCTGCCTTGGTGTTTCCACTGAATCTGCAGCATGCTTACCCTTATCCTGGACCTCTATTGGATCCGAAACCTTTGCAGATTGCCCAACTTGCTGTAAAGGAAGGGAGGGTTGCAAAAATGCCGAAAACCGCCGTAAGAACTTGTGGCTCAACCATAACAGGAGGAGTAACCAACTGTGGAGGTCTAGAAGACTCTCCCACCTCATGAACAACAGGGATCTCCTGTGATGAAGACGCTTCCTCTCTGGTGTCTTCCTTTCTATCAGCCATAATGCACAATTCTGTGTCTTACACCCAAACAAACCCTGGCTCACTCTTTAGGGAAAAAGTGATTCGATCTCGGCAAGGGAACAATGCAACCGGCCTGTTCCCTGGAAAGGGCGGTAGTGTACAACCAAAATACAGAAATGCTTTCACCCAATTTACAGTCGTCCACTTTACATAAAGACACAGAAGCAAGAAGAAATACAGGAAGCTAGAATGCTCCTGTTGCATCACAGACACCCTGTTGGCCCCTAAGTCAGGCGCCCCTTGCGGTATTTCTTTATTCATTAACAAAGGGATAATCCCACAATAACCTGCCTACAAGCTGTCCCTGTACAAAGTGGAGAAGGAAACACAGTTCCAACCCGATTTCGACACCATAACGGCAGTACAACTTGACCTGGTCATTATCCCTACTCAATTGGTGCCTCCATACACCTAAACACACTCAATGAAGTGCCTGGTAAGAAATTCAGCACGCTGCATTTTCTGGTTTTTGTCTTTAAACTGCTCCAAATTACATGTACAGTGTCCCTGGAGCTTCCTTGAAGCTTCTGGAGCAAATAGACACCAAAAATGTCCAAAAACCCAAACCTGCAAAAATATACAGCAGGCTGTAATTTCCTGTTTTGGGCCCTGTTTTACCTGCCAATCACTTGTATGCGTAGGCAACGGGCTCCCGCACCTTATGGGCCACTTGCCCTTTGAATCCTCGAGATTTCACGCGAGAAATCTCAGGAAAACAGCGTTTTCCACACAAGTATCTGCTTGGGAATGCAATTAGGAAGCCCTGTACCTGTTCAAGAGGCTCTTGCCTCGGCAATTATGCATAACATTACAATTATTGACCCAAAACAAGTTGACCAAGAGGGGAAACTCCGCCCAAGTCTGAAACTTCTGATTGGAGTGCAGAATTGACCATTTCAGCCTGCTGAAATTACTGGTTCAGACCTGCAACTCTGCTGTAATCACTGGTTTTGACCTGCAATTCTGCTGTAATTACTGGTTCAGACCTGCAATTCTGCTGTAATTACTGGTCAGACCTGTTCTGAAACCTGATTACAACTCTTACTGTTCCCTGTACTATTCAGCCCTCTGTAATTACTGGTTGAGACCTGTTCTGAAACCTATTTTCAGTCATACTGCTCTCTGCACTGTCCTGCATCATCTGGGCCAAATGCCCCTTGATTCTGGCATCAATTGGGCTCTGAAATAGCCTCTGAACAGTCCAAAAACAGCACTGATTCAGTTGGACACTTACTTGGTGAGATTACCACCCTCACCTGTCCCTGCTGGGACAGTATACAAGTGCTCCTGTTCCTGGAGAAAGGAGGCTCTTGCCTCATGCAAAAACAACATATTCCATACAGCTGTACCTGAATCAGAAGAAAAGCCCTTGATTCTGCAGCATAACCATACTGTCAGGGAGAGAGAAAGAGAGTAGAGAGCAGGGCCAAGCCTCTGTGCATCATTGATAAGGAAGACCAGCTCTCAAGAGCTCTCCATCTGCAGCAATCCATCTCCCTTTCACAAAAATGAGCCCTCCATGCATTGAAACTCGTTTTTGTGCTGCCCTCTCTCTCTCTTTTGGGAATTTATGCCCAAATTGTGACACATGGCATGCATGTAACAATTTTCCTGTTTAAACCTTTCGGTCTAAAATTCTCCATCCTCGGTTCAAAATTTGACCTCGGCACAAACCACAGGATTAATCCTCGTACAAAAATGAAGATAATGACGCGAACAGCTTCTGAGGTCCAAAAATAGTAACTCCCTAAATTTTAGGAGTTGCTTCCATTGCATCCCACTAGTCTTCTGGCCGTCTTTGTAGACTATGGCTACATCCAAATTTGTAATGTAGCTCAACTGAAAGTGATTTTCCACTGATGACTCCACATGGACTAATCTCTTCAAGATTTGTCCATCTTCACTTTGAGCTAGTCTCTTCCAGGCTAGTTCTTCAACACACTTGTCCATATATACTTTCACAAGTCTCTTCCAGGCTTGTCAATCTACATTGCCATCAGTCTCTTCCAGACTTGTACTGGACCTTAACTGTCCAGTCTTGACTCACTAGACATTCCTGTCTGTTTCACAAACTGGCCATGCAACTCAGGCGTTTAGATTTCGGGATCCTTCCAAAAAGAAAATCCAAATAAAATATGTAATAAACAAATCAACAAAAAGATAATAGTTGTCACAGTCTTGTGACATTTGCCCCTTAATTTCACCCAGAATTGCACAAATGGAACCACCAATTGGCCAAAGTTTGTCCCAATTCACAATGGATGGCTTGGCATTTTTAATTCCTATCAATTTCATGAATTTCAAGTGTTGATTTCAGTGTACAATGCCTTCTCTTGTTGGCATAGGTCCCAAGGTGGTTGCAAAATCCTAATTTCTATAAAAATTTTGGGTTTATAACAGAGATATCTCTCTGTTGTCCACCAAATTTGGTTGGGATCTCCTCAAAATGGCTGACAAATATTGAGATCTCCTGAGAACGGGTTGGGTGAGAGAAAGCCAAGATGAGAGAGAAATTTTATTTTCTTGTAAGATAACCCTAAATTCACCTTGTTGCTTGCTTCAATCTGCATTAAAATATTTTCACTTGATCAACAATGTTGTTGCCAGCTCCAGGATGGTGACTCTTTGCTGTCCCCTGTCTGTTGAGGCCCCAGATGGCTTTCTACAGAGCAAATTGGTGTTCTTTGATCAGAAAATGGATGAGCAGCTCTCTCTCTCTTTCTTTTTCTCTCTCTCCCCCAAGCTATAAATTGATTGAATGACTGATTCCCAGTCCCCAAAAACGTTTTCTCAGTTTGCATGGGTATTTGTTTCAAGTGGCAGTCTTCTAAACTGAGTTTTTAGCATTATCGAGCCATTTAATTAATTTTTAAAATTAAATAATCCTAAAAATTAATTTCAGTCCTTTTGACCCTACCCAAAATTAAATATGTCTATCCACAGTTAAATTGGCTAGGCCATTTGTAACCTGGAGTAGCCCTCAATCTATGTTGATCCTTAGATTTGCATTAATTAATTAATTAATGCTAGTTCCTAGTATCACCACCGACACTTATTGGCCAAATAATTGTCCCAAGGTAAAAACTTACACAAACTGACCCACAAAGCCCAATTGGCATAACTTATCACAACTTTTACCTTTGACACCCACTGCATCCTTGGGGTCCTTTGTCTATTACCATGAAATAACTGCCATGTGCATCACGTGTTAAACAACCTTACACATTTGATTAATAACTTAATGAAATGTTATCATCAAGACTAAAGCATCTCAAAATTTGATGCCCTCGTGACAAACTTCCCCCTCTCTATGAGCTGTGAGACATGCTAGGCACGGTGGATTTAATGCAAAAATCCCTAATTCCTTTGGGCAGCCTAGAAACATATTTTTCCACTTGCTCATGAAGGGGTATGGGGCAATAAGAAGTAATAGGTAGCAATGCATCCCAAAACTTCTTATTATATTGCTCTAAATTTTTACATTCTTTAGCACCTGTTTCAAGCTGTCATGATGTGCACCTCAAAAGTACTTATCAACCAATTCGATGCAAACATTTGCTTGAATTGTACCCATGTTGATGGTGCTCTACCTTGCATCAAAAGAGTGGACCACCACTGCGATGCATTTCCTTTCAAGAAAGTGGTTGCCTTTCGAATCTTCGAGGACTTTAGTGAAGTTTCCCCTTGAATAGGCTACATCAAATTGTTGAATAAAAGTCCAAGCTTTCAGCCTACTTGTGTACCATCATAGCAGCCAGAAACGTCAGAAATGTTTAGAAACGAAATGCCAGAAACGTTTAGAAATGAAACTTCAAAAACATGTTTCATTTGTTTCTTTCAAGAGGGGGTAAGAGAAGAAACGTGGGTTTTTTAATATAGGGATTTTTAATAGTTTTGACTGGGAAAAGAGGTTCTAAACCTCTATGGAACTCTCTTAAACAAAGAATGGCTAGTTGAGCTTGAGTGATAATAGAGTCAATTGAGAATAATACATTATACGTTACATATCCATGATCCATTATTGACTTGTCACTTATGTCAAAGTTAGTCTTTGGACAAGCTAAACTATGGTTTATAACTCAAAAATTATGATTCATACATATCATACAAAGAAAATTAAAATTAACATGTAAATAGCCTATCTATAATATGGACCGAGTCAAGTTGCAACATCATGATTCTCATTTCAAAACAAATTGACAAAATGTCAAAATCAAGAAGGAATCGTAATATATCATAAATAACTCATAAATGAGACTAAAGTTGTATAATATTCAAATCTCAAGACAAGTATAGATACTAGATTGACAAAGTTCAATAACTAAACAAAATCACAAAAAAATTAGTCTCTCATCCAAAATCTTGAGCCCTCACGAGTCATTACACATCATCATCATCATGTTTAGCATTGTCCATTAGTTTTTGTCAAAAAAACCATGTTTTGGGTTCCAACTCACCAAAAAAATAAAAAAAGTTAAAAACGCCCATGTTTTTTATTCTCAGAAATGTTTTGTACTTTAAGAAACGTTTCATAAGTTTCAAATTCAAAGAAACGCGTTTCTTAGCTGCTATGTGTAGAAAGGAGTCAAACTTCACTACTTTTCCACCCTCATCATAGTCTTTTGTTGCCCCTTTGGGTGTCAAGTTGTCATACACTAGTTGCTGCAAAAAGGGTACACTTATTGAATTTACATCAAAACCAATACCAAATGGAGCATTTGCATGATCAACATTCATTCCTTGAGCCCCATAAGCATTCGGGGGTATAAATGCATTACCGGACATGTTTCTTTGTGCCTCAAGTATCAAGCCAATGCTACCATACATAGGGTTTTGCATATTTCCAGCCATACCCGAATACATTGGGCCTTGCACACCATGCATTGGCTATTGCATACCATGGGGATTTGTACCATATATTCCCGTATGTGGTCCTTTTTCAACCATAGCATGAAAAATTGTGCTTCCACCAAAGTATCCTAGCTGCCCCATCATAGCATGCATGTCCGGCTGTCCAAAATCCATTGGATTGGCACTTCCATGATGGCCTCCCATTTGTATTCCTTGGCACCTAGGTACCAATTGTTTTGCTTCATTAGCATCTTTGGGAGCCTCAAGAGAAGGCTTTGGCATTACCTTCATTGCACCTTATTGTCTTGAAGGTGTAGAAGATGTTGAGAAACCCTTCACCTACAATTTTCGTTTTTGCGTTTCTGCGTTTTGCATTTAGGGTTTGCAGCCCCAAAAAGGGGCGCCATCCTAGACTGACTGTGCCTATTTATAGGCCACTTTCTCATTCATTCCTTATGGTTGATTCATTCAGTCCGTCACCTCTTCTCTCCAGCCTCTCCACTACCCTCACACCCCTTGAGGAGGACATTGCGGTTCGTGGTTTGTGGCTGTCTTCATCATCTTCCTTGTGCTACAACACCCTTGTTCCCTTGTATCACATTCACTCCATGATTCAGAACTTCATCATTCCATTCATCAGAGTTTTTTTCTCTCTTCTCTTCTCTTCTCCATGTTTGCCGAGTTCACTCCGTGTTCCTCCCCGCCAACCCTATTGTCTCGTTGGTACGTCATCTTTTGACATGGTATCAGAGCTGGATCTGTTGAAACAGCGGCAAAGATCCTCCACTCCAGTGAAGGCAAAGATCGATGGCGGGTTTGGCATCCACTTCTCTTCTTCTTCGGCTGCATCAAAATCTCATTTTTGCAGGTTTCTGGTGTTTTCAGCTTGCTGCCCACACCTCTTTCACGGAGGACATCGCAGTCTCAGCTGTCCCTTGTTGTCATCTATAATCTGGCGCATGTTTCAAGCCTTCCACCCGCAGTTTGCAGCTGTTTACAACAGAGCGACAGTTTGCTGATCACTCTCCATTCAGAAACAATCTCGTTTTTGCAGATTTCAGGTATTTCAGCTTGCTGCCCACATCTAAAACGCGGTGGACATCACGGTCCAAGCTGGCCATTGCTGTCTAGAACAGTTTGGTGCCTGTTTCCAACCTATCACACACTATTCGGAGCTGATTTCAGCATATTGACTGTTGCTGCTGTTTTTTTCTTGCGTTTTTAGTCTCTCTCTCACCTGTTGCCTACGTTTTTAGCCTTTCTCTCATCTGCAGGCTGCCCTCCCTGCATTTTTACTCTCTCTTACCTGTTGCTTACGTTTTTAGTCTTTCTCTCTCCCGTAGGCTATCCTGCCTGCGTTTTTAGTCTCTTTCTCTCCTCACCTGCATTTTTCTACTGGTTGCAACCTCTTACTGCTGGTCACATTCTCCTCCCTCCCACTTGCAACTCACTTCCAGCCCTTTCACTACCCTCCCACCCCTTGAGGCGGACATTGCAGTTTGTGCTTCACGCTACCCTCACACCCCTTGAGGCGGACATTGCGGTTCGTGGTTCATGGTGGCTGACCTCTTTCTTCTTCAGCAAGGCACACTGGTATCCATGGATTCTTTACCAACAGATGACCAGACTATTGGGTACTCCTACTGTGGCATCACCGGACACACCACTGATGCTTGCCAACTTTGACCTTTGCTCCACACCCCTCCGGAGTACGTGTCTTTTACCAGGCACTCCTTGTGCCACCTCTCCTTTCTAGGCCACAGAGATCGTTTTGCATCGGCTATTAGAGTACTATGCTCAAGGCAATAAGATGCATTCAATGCGCACTAAGTCCTTTCGAGCACATGGAGGATCGATTGGTGCTATGACCTCTTGGATATCGTCGCAATGCCAGCGGCAATTCTCTCCCACTTATTTTCAGGTAAAGTGACTCCCACGATGGGCTTTGCAGTCCGCTCCACCGAGAGACAGTGATTGTTTGATACCGTCTTCTCGTCGGTCTGCTCCTTCGAGAGACAGTGGCTGCTCGACTCCTTCTTCTTCTACCCAGTCTGCTTCACTGAGAGACAGCGACTGTTGCCCACCTCTTGCTCATTTTGAGCCCCGCCCTTCCCCACCCTCGACTACTCAGGTTCGAGAGGCTACCTTTGGGAGCTCTTTGGCACTCCAGATACCTTCTTCAGTACGATCGACGGCACTTTCTTCGTCTTTAGACATTTCGGAGTCTGTGATCCATGAGTTTTTGGATTCCCTATCTACTTTAGAGGGGGATGTTATTTCTTTGCCCTCAGAGGGGGCATCTACTTCTTCGACTTCAGCGGGGGCCTCTCCACCTCCCACCTCAGAGGGGGAACCTACTCCACATGAAGTTCTTCACCCATCCTCTACTTTCTTGGGGTGGCTGTCTTCAACCAGTCATCTCTTCTACTGATACCTAGGATCTTCAGGTACCACCTAGATCGGGACCTCAAAGGTTCAGCCGTGACTTGGTGACGAGGCCTTCGTATTCCTTCCAGCATGGATGCACAGAGCTAGTGGCTTCTCTCCCGAGGTTGTGTTTCGGGTTCTCCAATTCACTCTGTCTGCTGATCTTTACTGCAGGTTCCCTTTTCGGTGGAAATCTTGGATCTTAGGGATCCTCTACATCTTCTTCCTCCTCTTCTCTTCTTGCCTTGGTCACTTGGTTAGCATGGAGCCACCTCCCGAGATCAAGTACGGGCATATCCTTATGGTTCTTGGCACCACACAAAGTCCGACATTCCTCCTATGCATTGCATGTTTTCATCATCTTTGTACTAGGGCGCTTGGGCAAGTGAACAATTTCCCCACAAGGGACACTGTCCAAGTGGCACATGTTGCATAGGCATTGCATCTCCATCTCACTCTTCTCTTGTTCCCCTTTTTGGGCCTGAGAGGGGGTGTTGAGAAACCCTTCACCTGAATTTGCGTTTTTGCGTTTCTGGGTTTTGCGTTTAGGGTTTGCAGCTACAAAAAGGGGCGCCATCCTAGACTGACTGTGCCTATTTATAGGCCACTTTCTCATTCATTCCTTACGGCTAATTCATTCAGTCTGTCACCTCTTCACTCCAGCCTCTCTACTACCCTCACACCCCTTTAGGAGGACATTGCGTTTCGTGGTTTGTGGCTGTCTTCATCATCTTCCTTGTGCTACGACACCCTTGTTCCCTTGTATCACATTCACTCCATGATTCAGAACTTCATCATTCCATTCATCAGAGTTTTTTTCTCTCTTCTCTTCTCTTCTTCATGTTTGCCGAGTTCACTCCGTGTTCCTCCCTACCAACCCTATTGTCTTCTTGGTACTCCATCTTTTGACAGAAGATGTATTCTTCTTGCCCTTGTTGTCCTTCTTCGGAGCATTCAAAAATCGGGTAAACTGAGGATTCTTTGCTAATTCAGCAAAGAGATTTGCTGCTGTTCTCAACCGATTTTTAAATTGGTAATCAAATTCCTCTTCACTTTTTTGGTCATTAGTCTCATGATGCCTTAAGTGTTAAGAGTCATTCCCTGAATGCTACATTAGCAGGTGCCACGTGGCAACAGTCGACGGGGACTGCATCAGTTGGCTGCATTTAATGCAGCTGACCTGATCAATTATTGGCATTATTTTCAGCCTATAAATAGATTGAGTTTCCAACAATCTTGGCATATTGTCTCTCACAGATTCAGCCTGCTGACTGTGGAGATTGCTCTCGGGGTTGACAGAGATCGAGATTCTCAAGGTGGAGACATACGTAGATATTCTCTTTGCACCTATGTATAATTCTGCATCCTTATACAACATTCTTCACTGCAGATTTTCTGCGTTTTACTGTCTGTTTCTCTCTCTCTTCTGTCTCTGTTCACTCTTTGTCACGGTCGTTTACTTCCGCATTGCTTCGCTCTGACATGGTATCAGAGCGTTGAAGGATTGACCTAGGGTGGTTAGTCCTTCAATGCTTCCGGATTGCTTCGCTGTGATATGGTATCAGAGCATTGAAGGACTGACCTATTTGAAGAGGAGTTTTCAGCGTGACACAAGGCTGCGTTTTCAGCATTCAAGTGCGAGCAGGTGGGCTGCGCATTAGAACAAGGTTGAGGTGAGCATGGGCGTGCGAGAAAAGAGAAGATTTGCTGAAGATGTTGCTGTTTTTGCTGTTAAAGAAGGAAGAAGGTTGTGTTTTCGGCCTTCAAGTGCAGATTTTACATTTTCATTGCCTCCAGCAGGTGAAGAAGAAATGGGCCGAGTGAACCTTAGCCCTAGCAGGCTGTATTTTCATAGTCAGAGGGGGACTTCTTTTTTTTGTTTTGTGATTGTGTAGGCATTGTAGGTGAAGATGTCTTCTGGGGCCAAGATAGAGTTTCAGGCGATCGTGGACCGGAAGGTGCCTGTCCTATCGGCTCTTCCTTCAAATGAAAAACTCGATGGTGAGAACTACTACATCTGGCGGGTCATGAGACTTGCCATATTGGGGTCCTATGATTTGGTGGAGCTTGATACGGAGGCTCATTTTTATTTCTCTCATATACTACAGTTGTCATCTCTCATATAGAGCATTTGACGATGGCTAGGGAGATATGGTTGGAGTTGGATCAGATGTATAATCGGATGATCGTCATGAAGCGAGTTTCTTTGGAAGTGCAAATGAGGACTATGAGTGTCAACAAGCCATCATCCATGCGGGAGCATATCAACAAGCTAAGGCAGCTTCAGATGCAGGTTCAAAACACAGGGAAGGTGATCACTTCTGAATACCCACAATAACTCTTCTTTCATGGTTATCGCCTCACTTCAGTGGTTTTTGTTCCTCTTTGATTGCTTCAAGGTGGTCTGAGACTCTTTGGTGGGAAGAGTTGGTTCTTATGGTCTTGGACCAAGAGGAGCAACTGAAAGGAACCAATGCTTCGAAATCTGAAGCTTTGGTTGGTCAATCCTCTCAAAAGAAGGGGAAGGACCAAAAGAAGAAGAAGGACGACAAATCTAAGAAGGACAAAGGCAAGGAGTCTACTTGTCATATTTGTGGCAAAACAGGTCACTGGAAGAAGGATTGCCCCGACAAGGAGAAGAAGGAGAAGGAGAAATCTTCAAAGGATTCTAGAGCAGTGGCTACTCTCTCATAAACTGCTTTCCTCCATTTGGAGGTGGTTGAGGATTCGACCCTGTTGGCTTTTGATGTTGCGTTGACGGCCCCATTTACACGGGAGTGGATTATTGACAGTGGTGCCTCTAGGCATACGACTCCTTCTTCAGCAGGTGTTACTTATTTGCGGCCTTCTCATGGTTAGATTCTTATTGGAGATAGTTCTTCTATTCCTGTTTAGGGACGGGGCAACATGCATCTTATTCTAGATGGGCGTGGTGGTGCCCATGCATTTGAGGTTCTTTATGTGCCGGCTTTGGGTTATCATCTTCTCTCGGTGCTTAAGATTTGTACCCTCTGCCTTGTCTGATGTGATTTCTTTTTGGATTCTTGATTGAGGATCAAGAGCGGTTATTTCTTCAGGCTATGAGGAGAATGGAGTCTACAAGTTGCGGTCTTCTTCTGCCTTGACTTTTCATCTTCTTATCTCTCAAACTCAGTTTGAGCGGTGGCATGCTCGGTTTGGTCACCTCAATTATGAATACCTTTGGAAGGTGTCTAAGGACCAATTTGTTCAAGGTTTGCCAGATATTGTGGTGAGTCAGCAGCCTTGTGTATCCTGCATTCGTGGGAAGCAGACTCGTGATATTGTTCCCAGCAAGGCTTCGAGGCGGTCTTTAGCACCCTTAGAGCTTGTTTCCACCAATCTTTGTGGACCAATGCAGACGGAATCCCTTCGAGGGAGTTTGTATTTCATGCTCATTGTAGATGATTACAGCAGGATGACATGGGCCTATTTCTTGAAGCTGAAGTTAGACGCTTTCTCCAACTTTAAGGATTGGTTGCTCTTTGAGGAGAACTGATCGGGGCGGAAGCTAAAGACCTTACGATTGGATAAGGGCGGAGAATTTGTTTCTAATGAGTTTGCGCGGTTTTGTGCAGATTGTGGCATACACGAGGAGTTTGCCAATACAAATACCCCTCAGGAGAATGACATTTTGGAGCGGAAGAATCGCAGTGCGATCGAGATGGCCCATACCATGATGGAGCATCGTCAGACACCTCAGTGTCTATGGTTTGAGACTGTGGCTACTTCAGGTCACATCCTTAATCGTTCCCCTACTTCCATTGTTGTTGCTATGACTCCTTTTGAGGCGTACTTTGGATCAAAGCTCTATGTTTCTTATTTCAGGATTCTTAGGTGTGATGCTTATGTTCACATCTCGAAGACACAGCATAACAAATTTGAAGCGAGTTCTAGAAGATAGGTGTTTGTGGGCTATAGCTTGCAATCTCAAGGCTACTAATTGTATGATCCTATTAAGCGGGATGTCTATTTGAGCCGTGATGTTCGGTTCATGGAGGTTCCAGCCCCAGAGGGGGATGAGGATCACCTTGTACTTGGAGATCTCGGTGATAGCTGGGTCCCAACGACTGTTCCTCTCGAGCCTGTGTCTCTTGAGAACTCTTCTTTGGATGAGGAGCCTACTTCCCAGCCACCGGCTTCACTGATTGGTCCTTTGTTGACGGTGGACGTTCCAGAAACTTCAGTAGATAGAGAGCGCCGAGGCAAGATTTGGCCTCCTCCTCGTTGGGCCCGTGACACGCTCCGAGACTTAGGGATTGAGGGGGTCCTTGAGGAGTGGCAACCGCAGGATGGACCGCGGAGGTCATGGCGGCACTAGGCACATACTATGGAGCTTGTCTGCTCTAACTACTATTTAATGTCCTATGTTATGCAGGATAGAGAGCCTACATCAATGAAGGAGGCTTTACAGTCTGATCATTGGCGGAAAGCGATGGAAATTGAGTTGGATGCTATTGAGCGGAATGGCACTTGGTATCTTGTGCCTTGTCCCTTTCAAGAAGGTGATTGGTGTTAAATGGGTCTTCAAGACCAAGTACCATAGTGATGGCTCTTTGGACAAGCACAAGGCTCGCCTTGTTACTAAAGATTTTGCACAGCACTGAGGTGTTGATTTCCATGATACTTTTGCCCTTACTGCTCGCATGGCGACTATTCGTGCTGTTCTTGCCTTGGCTAGTCATAGGAGATGGCCTGTCTTTCAGTTGGATTTGAAGTTGGCCTTCTTGAATGGTGATTTGAAGGAGGAGATCTATGTAGAGAAGCCTCCAGGCTTTGGTTCCTCAGATGGGAAGGTTTACAGGTTGAAGAAGGCATTGTATGGCCTGAAGCAGGCTTCGCATGCTTGGAACGAGAAGATTGATTTGTTTCTCCAGGCCAAGTTGGGATATGGGCGCTCTAGGGCCGATCCACAGCTTTATGTGCACACTTTAGAGGGTGGTCGTGTGTTGTTTGTTTTGTATGTTGATGATTTGATTGTTATAGGTGATCATGCCCAGAAGGTTGAAGAGACGAAGGCAGATCTACATCAGAAGTTCGAGATGACGGATTTAGGATTTCTCCATTTCTTTTTGGACCACGAGATCTCCATCTCTCAGCAGAGATATTGTAGGAGCTCTTGGTGACTTTTGAGATGGAGGATTGTCGGTCCATTTCTACTCCTATGGATCCGAACTCGAAGGTCACTTCACAGGCAGATTCTGCTTTGGCGGATGCTACCTGCCACCGTCAGCTGATTGGATCATTGATTTGGCTCCTTAACACACGAGTTGATCTATGTTTTGCTGTAGGTCTCTTGACTGGGTTCATGAGTGCCCTCAGCAGGTGCATTGGTAGGCTACTCAAAGGATACTTCAATGTCTGAGGGGGACCTCTGACCTTGGGATTTCCTATCCAGCAAGTACAGATGCTTCTGATCTTGCTCTTGCAGGTTGGAGTGATTCGGATTGGGTTGGCGACGTGGACCAATGGCAGTCTACTATAGGTTATTGTTTTACCTTGGATGCTGGTGCTATTTCTTGGAGAAGCAAGAAGTAGCCCACAGTAGCCCTATCTTCGACTGAGGTAGAGTATCAGGCTGCGTCTTCTACCACATGTGAGACTGTCTAGCTTCAGCGTTTGTTGGAGGAGCTTGGCTGCCCCCAGACTCATCCTACTATTTTGCGATGTGAGACTGTCTAGCTTCAGCGTTTGTTGGAGGAGCTTGGCTGCCCCCAGACTCATCCTACTATTTTGCGATGTGACAATGAGAGTTGCATTGCCTTGGCTTGGAATCCCATATTCCATGCCTGGACGAAGCACATTGAGATCCAGTACCACTTTATCAGGGAGAAGCTTCTGGATGAGACCATTGATATGGAATACTATAAGACCGAAGACAATCTTGCCGATTTGTTTACAAAGGCACTTCCCAGGGCTTTACTTCACCGACATTCTAGATCCCTCCATCTGTTGCCTTGTTCAGGATTTGAGAGGGGGTGTTAAGAGTCATTCCCCAGACGCCACATCAGCAGGCTGCCACATGGCAGTAGTCGAACTGCAGCAATAGTCGGCTGCATTTAGTGCAGCCGACGCCGACCTGATCAATTATTGGCATTATTTTCAGCCTATAAATAGGCTGAGTTTCCAGCAGTCTTGGCATATTGTCTCTCACAGATTTCAGCTTGTTGATTGCGGAGATTGCTCTTGGGGCTGACGGAGATCGAGATCCTCAAGGTGGAGATATATGCAAATATTCTCTCTGCACCCGTGTATAATTCTGCATCCTTATACAGCATTCTTCACTTCAGATTTTTTTTGTGTGTGTGTGTGTCTCTCTCTCTCTCTCTCTCTCTCTCTCTCCCCCCTTCTCTCTCTGTTCACTCTTTGTCATGGTCATTCGCTTCCGCATTGCTTCACTTTGACATTAAGGCCCTACATCTTGCCCAACGGCAACATTTTCAACTTGCTGTCCATGGTCTGAGCCTTGTCCAAGATTAGGCATTGCATTTCCTTCATTCCCATGTGAATGTTCATAGTCAAAGGCATCGTCACTGCTTTTCCATCCCACTATATAAAGACATATTGCCGTAATTTCTCAGCTGAGAGCAATAATCAGCACTAGCACAAAGCTTTGGCTTGCAATTAGGTGCCTCGGGCCCACCAAATCAAGGGATTGAGTGATCTCTCGGCATTGGAACCATGAAATCAGCCTTCTTTCTAGGATAGGGTGGTAAAACCTGATCAAGTACTTAATTACAGCAATTAATAATTGAGCATAAGCTGAAATGCACGCATTACCTTAACAATCTTGGACAATAGACACCCGGTTGGCCCCAAAACTGGCTCCCCTTTCGGTATTTCTTTAACTTTGATTGCTAATGGAATGAGTACAAGCTGAGATTCCACAATCTCCTTTGTTGTTCCAAAAGCCCCTTGCTGTAATAACAATCAACAAGCAATTGGAGCCATTTGCATCTTGATTTTCACCCAGGAATTGCATAAATGGAACTACCAACTGGCTAAATGTTGCCCCAATTTTCAAGTGCTGATTTCAGTGTACGATGCCTTCTCTTATTGGCATAGGTCCCAAGGTGTCCAAGAGAACTTTGGGGGTAAAAAGCAACAACTAAAGAAAATAAAAGAAAAATATTTATATAAGTAAATAAGGAAAGCACCTGTAAAAAGTATCACCACCTGGTGACAGGTCCCCTCTTGTGATCGGGCTCTAGGGTGGCATGCCATCTCCCATCTATATCTTCTCACTGGCAAGTATGTGCCCCGGCTCTAGTGTGTCTCTATATAGAGGATAATGTCCTTGTTAGTAAAGGTCTCCTGGAATAGCCCTGCATCCGTCCTCATGGTCCCATTATAGTTCCATACAGTGAACTTCCAAGTATGTCTTTTAGGCCGTGCCTGATCATTGGCGCCTATCTGTGATAATGATGCACCGGTCTTTGTATATTGCCCATTTGCTCGCTTTTGGGCCTCCATAATTTGCGGTGTGCACTCCCTGTGGTGGGATACATGGGCGGGTGTGAGATCATTCTCAAGGTGTACTTTTTCTCCTTTGAAAGCTTTCCTTTTGGAGAGAGAAGCTCGCCGTGATTCCAAATCAGCAAATTTGATGGTAAGGGGTTGGCCCTTTTCTAGATCCTTCTCTACAGGAAGCAAACTTCTACTATCCTGTTACTGGTTTGAACATGCTCGATGCTAATTCTGCGATCGAGTTCTACCTGCAGGTAGGACAAATGTTTAGCACTCCTTGGGAAACAAAATCTCTCTCTCTCTCTCTCTCTCTCTCTCTCTCTCTCTCTCTCTCTCACGGGCGTGTGATGGGCGAATGCTGACGGGGGTGTGACAGGCGAATGTTGACGGGCGTGTGACGGGTGAATGCTGATGGGCGTGACGGCTGCTGTATGACGCTGACATGACGGACGTGTACCTGGCGTGACGTGACTTGCCGTGTGCCAGGCGTGACGGACGTGGCTATCGTGAGTGACTGGACTGTTAAGTCCATCCTCCAAGAGACGCCTCTCTGGTGTAAGGTAGACCTGTTGTGAGCAGGAATGTACTTGGCGTGAGATAGACCTGTCGTTAGCACTATAGTGATGCAGAGATGTACTGAATGCATTGACGCAGGCGTACTGTATGCAGTAATGTACTAACACAGCATTGTACTGACACAGACCCAGATGCCAATGTATTGAGATTGCAGACGTAATCAGATTGATATGACACGAACGTACTTAGAATGACATGAATGCAGACCTGGGTGAATGTATTGATGCACTGGCTTGTGGACTAGGCAATGATGCATTGACTTTGATTTTTGATCATGTCCTGGAGTATGCAGTAATGTATGACTAGGGCTGCAATTTGTATTTTTGCAGCGATTGTAAAAAGTGTGAAGGCATTTGGGCTCGTAAAAGATTACTGGGCTTGCAAAAATTTAGCGAGGGGTTAGGGAAACCCTGGAAATTTGCAGGAATCACAAAATTGCTCTGATTTGACAGTACAAAGTACAAGCTGAGTGGCTTTACACATAGTGTGTGAGAGATGGATAATGTAGACAAATGATATATGGATCTATATTGGATCATGAACTCAGTGAGTGGGCTGAAATGCAAGGCAAGAGAGCACAAGGACAGGCAAGTTTTGGACGAGGATATACCACGCTGGATCGTATACTCATACTTAGAGCCATTATTGAGGAGGGTCGAGCAGCCTGAGACAAGAGGATTTATAGTTTCTTTGTAGACATTCGCAAAGCTTTTGATACAATGCCTCGTACACTCATCATGCAGAGATTGCAGGACATTGGAGTACCAGAGGTATACGATGGGGTATCTATGCATTATATGAGGCAGTGACAGGTCATGTACGAGCACCTGGGGGGCTATCAGAGAGGATTGACAGTACCATAGGAGTGAAACAAGGATGTCCACTTTCACCCACATTGTTTGGTCTATACATAGATGAAATGTCTGATTACATAGAGCGAGGAGGAGGATTTGGAGCCAACCTGGCAGGGGTGTTGATACCAATATTACTGTATGCAGATGATATTGTTCTCATTTTAGATTCATTGGAGGGATTGTAGTGCCATCTAGATGCTTTGCACATCTTCTGTAGAGATAAAAACCTCACAGTGAACCTTGGGAAGTCCAAAACCATGGTTTTTAATACTTTGGCAGCATGGGTGACTAGATCTATGTACTAGTTCACATTTGGGGGAGACATATTGGAGCATGTGAGGAAATATGTCTATTTGGGAGTCATGTTCTCTGGCCCACGTTTTTCGTTGAGAGGGGCATTAGAGGCACTTCTGACACGTGGATACGCAGCACTAGGGGCACTCAAGAGTCAATGTGCTGACATACAGCTCTAGGAGCCCCGCACCAAACTCTGGTTGTTTGACACCATAGTCATACCTACATTACTATATGGAGCAGAGGTATGGGGTTGCAGTTTGTACCACAGGTGTCTTAGCCCACTCACTGATTAGATTGGCGTAGAGAGGGATTATTATGATGGTTGGGATAGCATGGAAAGGCCATTGATCATGATGATAGCACACATGATTAGGAGTAAGCCCTCCACCCCACATCCCATTGTCAGAACAGAGCTAAGGGCAACACCTATAGTTACGGAGGCACTCTTCAGGGCAGTGACCTTTTTGCACAGACTATGGAAACTTCCACGCCGTAGATACTCTAGATTGGTACTAACCTCATCTAGACAACTAGCAGGCAGGAGGCGAGAAGAACTGTTTGTTTTTCATAGATGGCTATTTGGACGAGCCTACATGGTTTGGATTTTGATCCCGTCTTTCACCTTTGGATTATAGCCTTGACTACCCTAGACTTTCTCTCAGCCGATCAGAGTTGAACCAGGTGATCAGAGCTGATATCTTGAGGGTTGAGACAGCAAAAGGACATGGATCCATCCACCGCTCCCTCTAGGATCGAGGATGGAGTTCTATAGGAGTCATTTCTTGTGTCTCTCTGATGATGATTTCACTATTCGGCCAGCATATATGGACAATCATCTCTCCCATAGCATATGGGTTGCTATTGGACAGATTCGCACCTCCCCACATAGGCTTCAGATGGAGACATGCAGATGGACAAATACCCTGGCAGAGGATAGGACTTGCCAGTTTTGTGGTCGAGAGCCTGAGACAGAGGAGCACTACATATGCAGATGCATAGTATACTATGACATACGAGGACGGTACCACTGCCTCTTCCGTGATGGATTGGCCCTTCGTCGCATCATGGAGTACAAGGACCAGAGATGCCTAGGTCTTTTCCTGCTGGAGCTTGAGAGGCGCCGAATTGCACTACTACGAGACAGGAGAACAGCTCACCTAGAGGGACACACATAGATAGCAGTGATAGACTTCTTCTACAGAGCTGACCCTATTGACACTACCAGCCTAGCAGAGACAGAGCCACCCCGCCAGACACCTTATAGGCCACACTGTGGAGTCACAAGACTCACCATCAGGCATATCAATGAAGCAGCTAGGGACTGCATCATAGCTGAGATCATGTGCAGATGTTGAGATCAGCTACAACCCATAGTCTCCACCACACTTTTGTACATGGTTCTATCAGATCTGGTTCTCCTTTCCTTTCCTTTTTCTTTTCTATCGATGGAACAACACTACACATGGTTCAACCCTAGTATAGTTCCATCGTATAGTTATTTTCAGTATTGTTTCATAGGCCACCGACTTACTTGTAATGTTATCTTTACCTTACTGATGAGATGACATTAGACATGGATGTACTCTGGATTTTGTCTTATAGGCCACATTGGCCTTATGTAGGTAATATATATTTCTTTCTTTTTCTTCTTTCTACACGCCATGTGTTTTCCATCTTGGAGAGGTCCTCCACTCCCATTTTTTCACATATGCTCTTGGCATCTTCTAGAGGGCTGTCCCCCTCTTTCCAACCGACCACTCGGACGTACAAGGCTCTAATTTTCCTTCTCTCCTCCTCTTCAAGTGCCACATTCACAAGCTCTTCCTTCTTTGTTGGCATCGTCTTTGCCACTTCGATCCATTTGGAGTTTTCACCCACCTCCGCTTGTGCTTGTTTTAGAGAGATTAACCTTTGCAAAAGGCCAATGTGGCCTACGAGAGAATACCAAAATACATGTCCAATGTCATCTTATCATGAAAAAGAAAAATGCATCCTAACATAAGGCTAACATCTAATGATCTCTGAGTCTAAAAACTGTATGCACAAGATATCTAGCTACAATAGCTCCTCTCTAAGGTCAGTACATGATCCCAAGTATGATGTGGTCCAAGACCACTCTACTTGATGTGTCAACTCGCGAGGGGTGAGTCTCCTATGCCTTGCAATGATGGCTTTGATCTGACTATAGTAGGGGCCCCTTAGTCATTGACCAGGTGGTCGGGGTTGCCGTGCTCAGCAAAGTGCAATGGCCCCGTCTAGTGTGACTTTGCCGCATGGGGTAGGTGTAGTTTGGCAGGATTAATTTGTTTGCTGAACTAGTAGTTTTTGTGGAATTTGATTTGTGGAAGAAGTCTGTCATTGCTTTGTCCTTGGGTTCCTCTAGGAAAGCTTGTCTCTTGTCTGGTGGCAGTGCTATGCAGCATCTCTGGAGCTCCAAGAGGAAAAATTGATCCTCATACTCCATGAGATTTTGTAGAGGTCTAAAGCCCTCATGGAAGAGGCAATGGTATCTCCCTCGTATGCTGCATACATTTCTTTAATTGTAGCTCTTGTAAGAAATCGGAATCATCCAAGCCCCCCCTGCACGTTATCTTCAATAGTATTGCGACCTTAGAGCATCTTTTGATGTTTGGGGGTGTGAGTGCATCACGTCTGCGTCTCTGGAGAGTTATGTTGGGTTTTGGAAGGGTTGCTCTTCCATTGGGATATTATCTTGTTTTCCTGGTGACACTGGTTCATCCATATATATAAACATATGATTCCCTACTACTACTAACTCATTCACAATTATTGGTCAATTACGGCATGCAATGCTCACTGCTGTATTACAATAGTCGAGCTTAAGCCAAGGTTATGGTCACACTGTTTACTGCTGTGTCTTAGTAATGTCGTTTAAGATTGGAATAATTAGAGTCAGTTGGCAATGTGCATCACAGCAGTCACTGTTGCCTGCATAGCCACGACCTGGATCACAGCATAGCCAAGATCTCATTACATAGCCACGACCCACATAGCAATGACCTCACTACATAGCCGCGACTTGGAGGGAGAGCCACAACATCACTACATAGCCATGACCTGATCACTGCATAGCCATGACCTCAGTGCTAGAGAGAGAGAGAGAGAGAGAGAGAGAGAGAGAGAGAGAGAGAGTATATTAACGTCTCTAAAAGACCAATGTGGCCTATGAGACCAAAGCAATACATACAATGATGGTGTGTTTCTCATCTGGAACAAGAAAAGATGAAAAACATGCCTATAAGACTGAAAAAATGAAATAGTGTCCTATAAAAGGGAAACATGTCAATGATCTAAAAGTGAAAGTAGAAAAAGGAAAACTCTCCATCAATGAGATGTTTGTCCTCTAAGGAGGTGTATCTCTGCATGGCTGAGGCGTCTCGGTATTTGTCTCCTGTGTCAGGAACGGGCAGGGCAGGTGGATGCATCTGACCTGCAGGTATTTTCAGGGCAGCAGGCAGGTGCATGTTAGACGTGCAGATTGTTGTGAGGAAAGGGTAGGGCAGGTAGGCATGACTTTAGGGCTTGACGGGCAGAGCTGTAACGCAGCACACCTGCTCACGTGACCCTGGATGATGGACTGAGACAGGTAGACCTACAAATGTGGCAGCGTGGGTAGAGCAGTGTAAATTTTCAGGTAGCTGATTGTGGGGAACTGTCTGTGAAAACAGCTGGGTACAGGCTGCTGTGACTTAAGAACAGCTTCTATAATACAGTCAGTCCGGGCAGATCTGTATGATCATTGCTTCTTACAAGACTATGGCTGGTCTTGATATGGCGTTCATTGACCAGGCAGTGGAGGCTGTGGGCCCTAATTCAGAAGTGGACGAAGAAATGGTGCAGTGCATGGAATTATAGCTGGTTGTCGAGTGTAGCAAGCATGATGTAGATGATCTCATGCAGGGAGCTGATGGTCCGCCTTCTCAGGCTCCTCCGGAAGTTCACGATGTATTCTCAAAGATCTCTAGTGTGTTCATATGCTCAGGCTGCTAGCTAGCTGGAGAACTCTCAAGAGTTGGATTGGGAGCATTTTCTAGACTTTGCTAATACTCTTTTGGGAGAATATGTGGAACACAATCTGACCTTATCTTGGGAAGATCTTCACCCTGGAGGAATGTCCTATTTGGTAGATGTAGAGGGCTGCCCAATGGTTTGTTGGTCCTTATTAAATGATGCCATGGCTGCCATAGGCAAGGTCTTTGTACCTCTGAATCTTCGAGCAGCCAACTAAAATCGGCTGTGTATGCTTTGGGAGACCACGGAAAAGACATAACTGGCTGGGTATTAATTCTATTGGTATGCATGGGTCATTGCTTTTCTTGTGGGCAATTGGGTCACTTTATGGTTGAATACCCCAATAAAATGGAACCCACCTGGATTTAAATAGGGATGTAGATATGGTTTATGATGCTTCTGGCATGGATTCTCATCTTGTTGAGCAGAATTTGGATAAAGGTAAACAACTACTGTTGACATCATTTGAGGAAGAGCCTGGTTGGACAGATGTGCACAAGAAAAAAGGTAAAGAAGCAGGATGCAGTGTGACAGGTTAGCACTTCAGTGGGTCCTCACTAGTGCTTTTGCTCATATGTATGCCAAAAGGACAAACCCTCCCCTGAGAAAGATAGATGACAAAGGACCATTGGGATCAAAGTTAAACAATGGGGGAGGAAGGAAGAAAATTGGAGTTTCTGGTGTAAGTCTTGAGCAAGCAGGCCCCCTGATAAGCCAATAGACCCCCTACCAAGCTAGCAAGATCTCTGTGTGTGCAACTCTTCAAGTAGGCAACCCCATTCTTCCTTCATGGTAGCCTTTCCAAGAAATGTCTCTTACCGTTGTTTCTACATTATTTGATGTGATCTTAAAGCTATGTGAAAATCCTCCATGGTCTCATGATCGTACCCTTTTATGTGTCAATTTGGAAAGGAGGTGAGTGAAAGGCATCTAAATGATCTACAAATTTTGTGTGCTGGTAATATTTGGTCACTTCCGTGACATTTGCTTTTTCTGTAAAACTTCAGGGTACTTTGGAAGGCCTGGAGAGACAGCAGCAACAATTGACTCTGAGGGATGGCTGCATACAGGAGATCTAGGGTTTATTGATTCCGAAGGGTTTCTCTTTGTTGTAGACCGTTTGAAGGAACTTATCAAATACAAAGGCTTGCAGGTACACTAAATCTGGACATTCTTGCATGCATGGCTGATCATTCATTTTGTGTTTTTATGGTCCCTGTTAAAAGGTGCTGCTCAGTGAGAAACATAATTATATTGAAAGTTTTTATCAAATCTCATAAAATTGTAACCATTTATTTCTCCCAACATGCTTCAGGTAAAACAATCTGGGCGTAAAAGAGATAAAGATCTCCATGAATTAAAAGCATTACCACTTTTCCAAACATAAGCTCTGGGGCTTATATCAAAGGACTTACAATGTTTGAGTGCACTAGATAAATGTTAATACAAGCATGCATAGGATTAGGCTCAAAGAGGGTATATCATTTGAGGGAGTAGAAAAAGGAACTTCATTGTGACATTCAAGGGGAATTTTTTTGAAGCAGCCCTATGCGCATGTTGACATGCATGGAGTACTTAATCTATCTTTTAACAATTTCAACCATTTTGTTTTTAAGTAGAAATAACATCTCTCATGAAGTGTCTTTTAGCTTCTTACACTTGCTTTGGGAAGTCCTCTGTTCTTGTCATCCTTGAATTTTTCTCATGCACTAAAAAATGCTCGAAATTCCAACAATTATTGGATATTTTGAATTGTGACAAGTAGTATTTTGGATAGAAGTTGTCATGAGGATGTGAAATTTCGAGATGTTTTAATCTTATTGATAATATTTGATTAAGTTATTAATCAAATGAGCAAGGCTATTTAGCACATGTGATGTATATGGCATTTATTTCATGGTAACAGGCCAAGGACCCTGAGGATGTAGTGGGTGTCAAAGAAAAAAGTTATGACAAGTTATGCTAGCTGTGCTTTGGGGATCAATTGGTGTTAGCTTTGACCCTAGGACATTTATTTGGCTAATAAGTGTTTGTGGTGACACTAGTGACTAGCATTAATTAATTAATTAATGCCAATCTAAGGGTCAATAGAGGTCGGGGACCACTCTAGGTTGCAAATGGCCTAGCCAATTTAGTTATGGATGGGCACATTTAATTTTGGGCAGAGTCAAAAGGGTTGAAATTAATTTTCAGGATTAATTAATTTTGAAAAGTAATTAAATAGCTGGATAATACTGAAAAACGGGTTTAGAAGGTTGCCACTTGGCAAAAATGCCCATGCAAACTGAGAAAACGTTTTTGGGGGGGATCGAGTCTCAGTCATCTAGTTAGTTTACAGCTTGGAGAGAGAGAGAGAGAGAGAGAGAGAGAGAGAGAGAGAGAGAGAGAGAGAGAGAGCTGTTGTTCCATTTTCTAATCAAAGAACAACAATTTGCTGTCTTCTACAATCTGGAGGCCTCGACAGGTAGGGGACAGTAGGGAGTCACCTTCCAAGGGCTAGCAATAGCATTGCTGATCAGGTGATAGCATTTGGAAGTGCTTGGCAATAGGTGATTGCATTAAATGCAAGTTGAAGCAGGCAGTAAGCAAAATTTAGGGTTTTCTTGTGAAGAAAATTAGATTTCTCTCTCACCTTCTCCAACCTATTCTTAGAAGATCTCAGCATTTCTTAACCATTTTGAGTAGATCTCAATCGAATTTGGTGGACAGTAGAGAGATCTCTATTGTAAATCCTAAAGTTTTGCAGAAATTGGGTTTGACAGCCACCTCGGGACGCGTACCAATAGGTGAAAGTGAAGGCATTGTTCATTGAATTCAGCACCTGAAATTTGTGTAATTGTAAGGGAATTTAGATGCCAGCCCATTCATTGAAATTTGGGGAAGCATTTGGCCAATTGGTTGTTCCATTTGTGCAAGTCCTGGGTGAGAAATCAAGGGGCAATGGGCCCGAATTGATTGCTAATTGTTGCTACAGAAAAGGGGCTTTTGGAATAGCAAAGGAGATTGTGAATCTTAGTTTGTACTCATTCCATTAGTAATCAATTTAAAGAAATACCGAAAGAGGTGTTGCTATTGGGGCCAACAAGGTGTCCAATGTTCGAGATTATTAAGGTATTTTGTGCAATTTAAGTTATGGTCATTTGCTAATTGCCATAATTAAGTGCTTAATCAGGAAATTACCATCTTGTCCAAGAAGAAAGGTTGGTTTCATGGTTCCCTTGCCAGGATACCACTCAATCCCTTGATTTGGCAGGCCCGAGGAACATGATTGTAAGCCAAAACTTTGTGGTAGTGCTAATTTTTACTCTCAGCTGAGAAATTACAACAATATAACTTCATACAACGAGATGGACTCAAGCAGTGATGATGCCTCTCAGTATGAACATTCACATGGGAGTGAAGGAAATGCAATGCTTGACCTTGGATAAGGCTCAGACCATGATAGCAAGCTGAAAATGTTGCTATTGGGCAAGATGCAAGACCTTTAAGGCATAATGAGGCTAATGACTAGCAAGGTGAAGAGGAATTTGATGACCAGTTCAAGAATTGGATGAGGACAGTAGTAAATCTCTTTGCTGATTTGGCAAAGGATCCTCAGTTTACCCGATTTTTGAATGCTCCGAAAAAGGATAGCAAGGGCAAGAAGAAGAAGACATCTTCTACACCTTTGGGATAGCAAGATGCACCGAACGTAATGCCAAAGCCTTCATTTGAAGCTCCCAGAGATGCAAATGAAACAAAACAATTGGTATCTACGGGGCAAGGAATACAAATGCAAGGCCATCATGGAAGTGCAAATCCAATGGATTTTGAACAACTGGGCGTGCATGCTATGATAGGGCAGCCAAGATACTTTGGTGAAAGCACAATTTTTCATGCTATGGTTGAATAGGGACCGCATACAGGAATGTATGACATAAATTCCTATGGTATGCGGCAGCAGCCAATGCATGGTGTGCAAGGCCCAATGTATTCGGGTATGGCTGGAAATGTGTAAAACCCTATGTATGGCAGTATTGGCTTGATGCCTGGGGCACAAAGTAGCATGTTTGGTAATGCATCTGTATCCCTGAATGCTTATGGGGCTGAAGGAATGAATGCTGGTTATGCAAATGCTCCGTTTGAAGTTGGTTCTGATGTAAATTCAGCAAATGCACCCTTTGTGCAGTAACCAGTGTATCACAACTTAACACCCAAAGGGGCAGCAAAAGACTACGATGAAGATGGAAAAGTAATGAAGTTTGAGTCCTTTAGTGGTACACAAGATAGGCTGAAAGCTTTGACTTTCATTCAACAATTTGATGTAGCCTATTCAGGGGGAAACTTCATTGAGTCCTCAAAGATTCAAAAGGCAGCCACTTTCTTGAAAGGGAATGCATTATAGTGGTGGCCCATTCTTTTGATGCAAGGTAGAGCACCGTTAACGTGGGTACAATTCAAGCAAATGTTTGTATTTGAATCGATTGACAAGTATCTTTAAGGTAAACATTATGACAGTTTGGAATAAGCTGGATGCTAAGAAATGTAAGAATTTGAAGCAATATAATAAGAAGTTTGGGAACGCATTGCTGCCTATTACTTCTTATTGCCTCGCACCCCTTCATGAGCAAGTGTCAAAATATGTTTGTGGGATGCCCAAAGGAATTAGGGATTTTTGTATTAAATCTAGAGTGTCTAGCATGTCTCAGCTCATAGGCTTTCTAGAGAGTGGGGAGAAGCCAAATAAAAAGTTGTTTAAGGCTAAGAAAAGGGGTGGATCTGAAAATCAACCTGAAAAGAGACCAAAACAGCAAAGAAAGGGCTCGAAAACCTTGGCACAACGTAGGGAATTGATGGTTGCAAATAAATGTTTTATTTGTGAAGAGGAGGGTCACATTACAAGGGATCGTCCCAATAGACAGCAAGGTGGAAAATTAGAAAATCAGGGAGATTCTAAAGGAAAGAAGCCGAAAACATTAGTGGAATTGGTGCTTGATGTTGTTCGTGATCAACCCAATGATGATGCTACTAAGTTGTGCAGAGCATGGGGCAAAATTAGAGGCATCAGAGAGAGGATGAGATGGGACGTATGGGGGAAGTTGGAATGGCATGTAAAGGCCATGTAGAGCCTGTCACACCGCTCATTGGAAAGCTTCGGTTGCATATACAAGGATATGTAAGCAACGAAGAGTTCTTCATTGCTCCACTTGAGGGTTGTGATGTATTGCTTGGTATGCCATGGTGTTGCCGTATGCATACTGTGATTGATTCTTGTGCAAAAAAGATCACTATTCAGCATAAGGGAAAGATTCTCACACTTGATGTAAAGTTGAAAGGTGAATCTATCCCTGTTGTATTTGCAGCTGCCATTTCTAAAGTAATGAAAAATCGTATTTCAGTGTACTTGGTTTTTACTAAGGATAAAGATGATAGTGAGAATGTTGGGAACATGTCTAAGTTATAGAAGGATCATATATCATTTTTGAAAATGTATGCCGATTGATTCTCTTAGTCACTTCCAGGGCAGCTACCTCCTGAAAAGCCGGAAGATCATGGCATAGATCTTATCTCTAGAATTAGCCCACCTAATAAGCCATCATATAGAGTCAGTACATCTCAATAGGAGATTATGAGCCAGGTGAATGAGCTGTTAGAAAAAGGGCAGATTCAGCCCAACTCATCTCCCTTTTGTTCTCTAGTGCTTTTGGTGCAAAAAAAGGATAGTTCATTGCGAATGTGCATTGATTATTGTGCTTTGAATAAGATCACAATAAATAATCGCTTTTCCATTCCTTGGGTCGGTGATGTTATGGATAGATTGCAAGGGGCAGCCATATTTAGCTGTATAGATTTGAAAAGTGGGCATCATCAGATATGCATTAGACTGGAAGATGTGTCTAAGTCAGCTTTTAGGACATCTTTTGGATTGTATGAGTTTCTTGTTATGCCTTTTGGACTTATGAATGCTCCTGCCACTTTTAATTGGATGATGGATCGCATCTTCAGGCTACATGAAGGATTTGCGGGTACTTTCTTTGATGACATGATTGTCTATTCAAAGAACGAGGCAGAGCATAGAAGACACTTGGACATTGCCTTCAATGAATTGTGTGAGCATAGGCTGGTTATCAATGACAAGAAAAGTGATTTCTTCTTGTATGAAATCCACTTTTTGGGACATATTATATTGGTTGATAGTATTCACATGGACTTTGCGAAGGTTGAGGTAATATGATCATGGCCACCTTTGAGAAATGTGCATGAAATCCACAGCTTCTTGGGTTTATGTTCTTACTACAGGAAGTATGTACGCAGGTTTGCTGAAATTGCATCTCCATTGCATGCTTTGCATAAGAAAGATGTGCCATTTAGATGGATAGTAGTGGAAATTTCAGCATTTGAAAAGTTGAAGGAAAAGATGACTTCAAGGATGGTTGAGTTGTGGCTTATGAGAGTTGTTTTCCACGGTATAGAAAAGAATTTGCAGGTCTATGAGAAAGAGCTCTTGGCTATAATTCATGCACTGTCTACATGAGGAAGAAAATAAAGGCTGATTATATGGTACGATTGTTTTTGCATCACATCTTTAAGTATCATGATACGCTAGAGTTGATCGTTAGTGATCGAGACCCTCGGGTGACCAGTTTATTTTGAAAGGGTTGTTTGAGAATATAGATATCACGCTGAAATTCTCATCATTTTTTCATCCGCAAACAGAAGGTGAGTTTGAGGAAGCAAATTCCATAATGTTAGATCTTTCAAGGTGCTATGTTTCGGACCACAAGACATAGTGGGAGCAATATTTTCCCCTGGTTGAATTTGCTTACAACAACATAGTGCATAGTTCCACTGAAAAAGCTCCATTTGAGGTGGTTAAGGGTGGCAAGAAGTTACCATAAAAATATGTACTTTAGAGATCGCAAGAAAAGAAAAGGAGGGTTGTTGATCGCCGTAGACGTGCTTTTTTATAGTTTGCAGAGGGCGATTATGTATTGCTGTGTTTTGAAAAGGCAAGGCTGAAAAAGATGAAAGGAAGAGAAGGATTGTATTTGAAGTTGAGTATGAGATACTATGGGCTCTTCTAGGTGTTAAAAAAGATCAGCAATGTGGCGTATTGGCCGAAACTACCTCCACATTATAGGATACACAATGCCTTTTATGTCAGCTTGTCAAGCTCTTTTTATGGTGATGTGCTAGAGGATATGTTATCTGAAAGTCAGCTTGAGGTTGAGGAGCTGGATGAGATTCTGATACCCCAGTAGATTTTGGCACATAAGGAAAGAAATGTCAAAGGTAAAGTTTCCAAGAGATACTTGGTGAAATTTCAGAATTATTCACCAATGGATGCCAAATGGGTGGAAGAGGATGACTTGACAAACCATCCTCAGTTGTTGCAGCTTTACATAAATGCCTTTCAGTTAGAGCTCACTTTAGTTCGAGCTCTGTTAGGTTCAGCAAAGTAGGGGTTCGGAGTATTGCCTGATGCTCAAGGGGGAGGTAGCACTTCCACTCCTCCAGTTATGGACAGCTCTTGTATGTAGTGGATCTCGGATGTATTTAGCATGTATCCAAGGTACTGTGCTAACAATATGTTTGCCATGAGGTCACTACTTAGTATACTAGTTATCACTGCGAGATGTATTCAGATGAGTATGAGTTTCACCCGGGCACTGGAACCATACTTTTGCATTAGGTTGTGATCAGTTTGGCATGAATTTCGCCTCAATTTTGAGACAAAAATTCTGATCAGCTTCAACTCAATTTTTGATCAGTTTGAGAACCATTTATGGTCACTTTGGGGATCAATTTTGCATTAGTTTTTAAATTGATTGCTGTCAGTTTTTGCAATGAGTTTGTGATCAGTTTGGGGTCACATTTGCAGTAGTTTGTGATCAGCTCTCAGATCAGCTAGTGATCAGTTTATGATCACATTATGCTCATTTTTCAATGGTTTACAGTTGGTTCCATGGACAACAGAATGTTAGTAAATACCATTGATAGTTTCAGCCATGCTTTATGTTGAATTAATGCTTTTCTATAGTTGAAAGTGAGAACAATTGAGATACATGAGCTATCGAGGTATCCAATGGGTTTCTAGCAACAATTGTGGATTGTTTATGCTAGCTGAAAATTTTCAGCATGGTTTGGGGCACGTGGCATGGTTGGACAACAGTGGCCAATGTTGTGACTGTGATGCCTTATGAGCTTGTGAGAGAGAGAGACAGACCTGTTGTTTCATTTTCTAATCAGGGAACAATAATTTGCTGTCGAAGACAACCATCTGGGGGCCTCAATAGGCAGGGGACAGTAGGGAGTTGCCTTCCAGGGGTTGGCAATAGCATTGTTGATCAGGTGACAGTATTTGGAGGTGCTTGGCAGTAGGTGATTGCATTAAATGCAGGCTGGAGCAGGCAACAAGCAAAATTTAAGGTTTTCTCGCGAAGAAAATTAGATTTCTCTCTCATCTTTGCTTTCTCTCACCTTCTCCAATCCATTCTTAGGAGATCTCAGCATTTCTCAACCATTTTGAGCAGATCTCAGTCAAATTTGGTGGACAGTAGAGAGATCTCTATTATAAACCCTAAAGTTTTGCAGAAATTAGGGTTTGATAGTCACCTCGGGACCCATGCCAATTGGTGAAGGCATCGTTCTGAATTTAGCACACCTGAAATTTGTGTAATTGTCAGGGAATTTAGATGCCAGGCCATTCATTGAAATTTGTGTTGAGCTCAGAGGGCGCGGAGATCGAGAGATATAGTGGTTGCTAGTAGCGGAGAGACAGAGAGAGAGTGCAGAGTTGAGAGTGAGAGTGAGCACGACTTGTGGGTACAATCGAGAGTGTACCTCTTTAGGTTTTTAGATAGATATATATATATGAAAGTACAAGTGCTAAGGGTGTGTTCACACCCAAGCATATTTAAAAGGCACGAGGGCCTTTATTCCCAACAACCTCCCACCTAAAGGCAATGTGCCTTAAGAGGAGAAAAGAATCAGCTAAGTCTAGGTATGTACAAATATGAAATACATATATCTATCCAACTCCCATCATCTGTCGGCAATGAGCAAACTGCTCTGTTGGAAGACCCTTCGTGAGAAGGTCTGCAGGATTATCATCTGTATGCACTTTGACAAGCTCAATGCTCTTGCTGTCAAGTACATCTCTAATGAAGTGGTACTTCACCTGTATGTGCTTCATCTTTGCATGAAAGACGGGATTCCGTGCTAGCATGATAGCACTCTGACTATCACAATGGAGAATAGGTAACTCTGTAATGCCGAGCTCTCCCACCAGACGTGAAAGCCATAAAGCCTCCTTGCATGCCTCAGTGGCAGCCACATACTCTGCCTCTGTAGTAGACAATGCAACACACTTTTGTAGCCTGGAGATCCAAGAGATTGCTCCTCTTGTGAAGGTAAACACATATCTAGAAGTGGACTTTTTGCAATCCGCATGACCAACATAGTCTACATCCGTAAAGCCAATGACAGATGCCTTCTACTTTCTAAAGAAGATGCACAACTCCTTTGTGCCTTTGAGGTATCTCATAATTCCTTTCATTGCTTCCCAATGCCTTTTACCAGGGTTTGCCATGTATCTGCTAACCACTCCCACTGCAAAGGCAATGTTAGGACGTGTAGCAACCCTAGCATACATCAAACTGCTAATAACTGAAGCATATGGTATCTTGGCCATTTTAGCCTTCTCATCATGAGATGTAGGGCTGTCCTCTGCACTGAGTTTCACATATGGAGGCAATGGAACCCCAATTATTTTCCCCCCCTTCATATTGAAACACTGTAAGACCTTGGAGATATATTCTTGCTGAGATAGATAGAGTAATCCTTTTGACCTATCTTTAAGTATTCGCATGCCAAGAATGTGATTTGTATCACCAAGATCCTTCATGTCAAAGTTGCCATGAAGACTTTGCTTTAGTGAGGACAAGGCATGAGTATCCCTGCCAGCAATCAGCATGTCATCAACACACAGAACCAAGATAGTCAGGTTGCCATCTATTGCCTTCTTGGTGTATAAGCAATGATCCACTTATTTCTATGGAAACCTTGAGACTGCATAAATGTATCAAACTTATGATACCATTCTCTTGGTGCTTGTTTCAGCCCATACAAACTTGTTGGGAATAAAGGCCTCGTGCCTTTTAAATGTGCTTGGGTATGAACACACCCTTAGCACTTGTACTTACACATATATATCTATTTGAAAACCTAAAGGTACTCTCTCGTCATTGTACGTGAAAACGTGCTCACTCTCTACTCTGCTCTCTCTCACTCTCTCTGTCTCTCACTGCGTGCAGCGACAGTCACTCGATTGCCGTGCCTAACCGGTCTCTACAAACTGGTATTAGAGCCATCAAGTTCTGCACGCTTCTTGAGCAGTTGACGGGCTCAGGCTACCGATGAGACGACAGTTGACGAGATGGCAGCCAGATGTTAGACGGAGTAGGCGACGTGACGCTGCTATGCGATGGGGCTGCACCACGATCTGGGCAACGAGACTGCGTGGCGTGTGTGGTGGGCGATACGGGCCGAAGGACAGGCGATGTGACATTGGCAGGTCATGCGACCCGCCCCACAGGTCAACGGGGTCACAAATTTTTTTTTCTTCAAAATTCTTCTTGAATTTTTCCCTTGGCCTGACAAGGGTTCGCGCGCATAAGCACAAAATTCAGATTTGTGCATATTTTGGCCCGAAATTTGGGGCTTTTCCCAAATTTGAGGATTGTGATGCAGAACAAGACAATTTGTCTTAGAAATTGCAGGAATTTGTGACATTCTGCCTCTGACATTTGGGGCTTTTAATGTACATGCGCAAATTGGGCTGAAATTTACCCAATTTCTCGACATTGATGCAGATTGGACCCCGTGCAATTTGGGGCTTTTGGAGTTTGGGCAAAATTCGTGCAGCATTTGGTCATTTTATGTACATGCAGGTTGAATTCCGCGCAATTTGGACATCAACACTTGGTAAAATTTGGGGATTTTGCTGAAATTGCTCTATTTTGGAAAAACTGGCCTGTCCTATGCATGACAGAGGAAATGTAGATGTGTGTTTGATGCTTTGAGCATCATTCCAGTTTGACTCATATGTCTCAACCGGCCATGCCACAAAGAAATACTTGGCTGCTCAGTCATGGCAACAACACGATCACTCACACTAGATACATGGAGAGGATACAAGATATCACTTTTATAACCTCTGGCAATCACTCTAGATCCCTTACAGATCTTTCATTTTCCATTACCAAAGGTGGTATGAAATCCATCGTCATCTAGCTGCCCTGTGCTAATCAAGCTCTTCTTGAGCTGAGGTACATGCCGTACATCCTGAAGTGTGAAGACAGAACCATGCTGGAACTACAATTGCACATTGCCAATACCTGCAATGTCACATGCATAGTTGTTCCCAAGATGAATAACGCCATGTCGACCCCCTGTAAGGTCAGAGAACCTCTCACGATGAGGGGTGACATGAAAGGAAGCACCTGAATCGAGAATCCAAGTGTGCATATCCTCATTTGTATTTGCAAGTAAAGCATGTGGACTAAAGGTGTAGAGACCAAGAGTATGCCATTCCCATTGTCATTGTCATGAGTGACTACATTCACCTCTTCAATTTTAACACTGCTCTTCTTAGATGACTCTCTTTCTTCTCTTCCTTGCTATCATCTATCTTCTTGCCCTTTTCTTTCTCTTTCTTCCATTTGTAACAATCACGTTTAAAGTGACCCTTCTTGCCACAATGATGGCATTCAACATCTTTGCCATGTGATTTATTGCGTCCCTTACTATCAGATTTGCCTTTTTGTTGTGATCTGCCCCTAGTATATGCAAAGCACTTGAAGACTTATTGGATGCATTGTTCTGCCGATTCATTTCTTCTATGAGTAGAGCACTCTCTACATCAGCATACAAAAGGATTGCATTAGAATTGCTCATAGCAGTCATGAATGTATCCCAACTCTCTGGTAGAGTGCAACACAAGAACGTAGCCTTAAATTCTTCATCAATCAAGAACTTCAAGGCAACCGACTGGCTGAAAATGGAGTTAAACTCACTCAAGTGAGTAGACATTGCTGTACCCTCTTTTATATGCAAATCCATAAGTTTTTTCAGCCAATACACTTTGCTTGCGGCACTCTTTTGTGCGTATAGTTCTTCCAGTTGAGTCCAAATAGCATATGTAGAATCCAAACCTTCAATGTTAAGCAACAAGGCATTAGAAATCGATAGTTCGATAGTTGAGCGTGCAAGCTCATTTAACTCATCCCAATCTTCCTGTTCCATGTCTGCGGGCTTTGCCCCTTTGGTTTTAATTGGCTTTGCCTACTTCTTCTGCAATAGGATATTGTAGCACTGTTTTTGCTAGACTGCAAAGTTATGTGCTCCTTCAAGCTTCTTAATGTGCACGAGATTACTGCTGTCACTGTTGCCAGCCATGATTTTCAGCCCAAATGTGACCAGAAATTCAGCAAATGTAGGCCCCAACTGTCACACAAGTGACCAAGGTACAAACAAGTACCAACCAGCAATAAATGATCGCGTAGAAGCAAAATTTCAGATCTGTAAGTAAATTTTCAGAAGCAGCAAACCATGTGCTACAACATTCCACAATTGATTACAGCTGTTCTAAGGGCAAATACATCACATTATATGAGAAATCCCAAATTTTAACTGCAATATCTGTTGTACATGTACCCACGGGCATAAAATTTGACACGCACGGTCAAAAGCCCCAAAATTTTGTGCTCAAAGCATCAACCGTACATCTGCACTATCTCTGACATGCATAGAACAAGTTTTGCCAAAATAGAGCAATTTCAGCAAAACCCCAAATTTTCCAAATGTTAGGTGTCCAAATTGCATGCAATTAAACCCGCATGTACATAAAATGACCAAATGGTGCACAAATTTTGCCCAAACAGCAAAAGCCCCAAATTGCATGGGGTCCAATGTGCATCAATGTCGAGAAATTGGGTAAATATCAGCCCAATTTTGCATGTACATGAAAAACCCCAAATGTCGGAGGCAAAATGTTACAGATTCTTGCAATTTCTGAGACAAATTGTCGTGTCCTGTATCACAATCTCCAAATCCGGGAAAAGCCCCAAATTTTCAGGCCAAAATTGCACAAAAATGGAAATTATTTTTATGCACGCGAACGCCTGGCAAGGGAAGAAGGAAAAAATTCTAGGAATTTGCTAGAAAAATGACGAGAAGAAAAAAAAAGTCACGTTTGACGCCTGTCCGGGTCCGTTGTCAACGCTCACTGCCCATCAGTTGCTGTGCGTTAGTTGCCACGTTGGTCCCGTTTGACGTTGACTTGTTAGGTGGTTAGGTCGTGCTGGCGTGAAGTCGCCTGCTGTGAAGTTCGTATTGCTCGCTGGTCCTGTTGCGCGCCGTGAAGTCGCCCGTTGGTCCCATTGCATGCTGTTGCACGCCTGCTCCCTCGCTCGACTAGTCGTCGACTTTCCACGCCTCCAGTCAATGCAGTAGTTGTGCACCAGTCGCTTGTTAAACCTCTTGCCTACAGAAAACGTGTCGCACGCTGTCCAGCAGTCTGTTGAATTGACTACTAGCCTTCGCTTGCAACTTGACGTCTCCTCCTCAACTCGCCCTCTGCACACGTGGTCTTCTGCCTCAGCCTGACACATAGGTCGCTCAGCTGTTTGCTGGTCTCGTCAGATCTTGGGAAGTGTGCAGAACTTGGCTCTAATACCAGTTTGTTGAGCTCAGAGGGCGCAGAGATTGAGACATGCAGTGATTGCTAGCAACAGAGAGATAGAGAGAGAGTGCAAAGTTCAGAGTGAGAGTGAGCACGACTTGTGGGTACAATCGAGAGTGTACCTCTTTAGGTTTTTAGATAGATATATATATATGAAAGTACAAGTGCTAAGGGTGTGTTCACACTCGAGCACATTTAAAAGGCACGAGGGCCTTTATTCCCAACAATTTGGGGAAGCATTTGGCCAATTGGTGGTTCCGTTTGTGCAAGTCCTAGGTGAAAAATCAAGGGGTGCCCGAATTGATGTGGTTGATTGTTGCTACAAAAAATGAGCTTTTGGAACAACAAAGGAGATTGTGAATCTTAGCTTGTACTCATTCCATTAGCAATCAAGTTAAACAAATACCGAAAGGGACACTGGTTTTGGCGCCAACAAGGTGTCTAGCGTTTGAGATTATTAAGGTAATTTGTACAATTTAAGTTATGCTCATTTGTTGATTGCTGTAACTAAGTGCTCGATCAATGAATTACTATGCTTTCCAAGAAGAAAGGCTAGTTTCGGGAGCTTGTACGTGGATTAAACCATGTACCAACAGAATCCTTTCTGTGCATAAGTTTCAGGTGACAACTTTTCAATCCATTGAAGACTTCCTAGCGATTTCAACTATCAATAGGAGTCTGAGTATGCAATGGCATATATGAAAGCTAGTAATCTATGAAGAGTCCAGCATCGTATTACTCATTTGCTATTATACAATCGAAAGTCTTATCTCTATCTAGCCAATAAATGATTTGTCACGTCATCTCTCCAAAGCTATCACAAACAATCTTTGCTTCGAACCAAACAACTGGCATTGGAGTCATAGGATACCGATCTTTGCTTATCATCCACAATAAAGTCTCCGTCAAATCATTCCAAAATGCATGGAGAAGAAAAAACAATTCCACACTAAGGTTCCTCCAATTAGATGATCTCTATTTTTCTAAAACTGATCATCTACTACCCTAGCCAATTTAATTACTAGCTAGTCAGATTATTTTTTTGGGCACTGAAATAATTATTATATTAATTTTCAGTAATTTTAGACTGAAAATTAATATAATAATGTGGATAACGCTGGAAATTCAGTTTAGAAAGCTACTACTTGGCAAAACTTTCCCATGCAACTTTGGGAAAGCTGAATTGAGCTGAAGGGAGAAGAAAATCTTGTTTTTGCACTTTGGAGCTATTGGAAAGAGAGGTTGGGCTATTGCTGCTTGCTTTTGGGGCCATTTCTCAGCCATTGGAAACCATTTTGGTGAAGGAAGTTGCATATTCCTGACTAGGGGAAGCAAGTGATCACATCTGATACACTTTCTCCTGAAGATTATAGCCTCTGATGCACCCTTTGTTGTTGGTGAATCCATTTGGGTTTGGAAAACTGGGTCAACAGCTCAATTTCACTAAATTTCCGCGATAAATCTCTCTGAATTTTCTCTCTCTACTGCATTCTCTCTCTTTCTCCAGCCATTTCCCAGCTTTGCTCCAAGTTTTACAGCAATCCAACCATTGGAGGTGGAGATTTTGTGTGAATCTGTGTGGTAAACCCCAATTTACAGCAGAAATTAGGCTTTAGCACGACCTCGGGGAGTATGCCAGACATTGAAGACTGGAGTCCAAGACCTGAATTATTCAAGGTTGAAGGTGATTTTCAGTTGAAATTAGGTGGAGGACTAGCCAACCATCAAATTTGGTGCATTTCCACTCTTCTTGAAGTGGGTGAAGGCCAATTGATTGCTCAAATCAAGGGGCAAATCAGATTGAAGACTCGTTGGTCACTTTGGATAGCAAGGGGAGTTTGGCTTGCGAAGGGGATTGGGAGAATCCCATTATAAATCCTTCTACTTCAATAAAGCTAAATAAATACCAAAAGAGGTGCCAGTTTGGGGACAACGAGGTGTCCATTGTCCAAATATTAGTAGATAAGTTTGTATTTTTAGTTTTGCAATAATGTGCTGTAATTAAGTTGTAATTAGGAAATTACCACCCATCCACTAAAGGACAGCTGGTTTCATGGTCCCATTGTTGGGATACCATCAAATCCTTTGAATTGGTGGGCCCGTGGCACTTGATTGCAACTTAGGATCATTGCAATCTTGCTGAAATTGCTCTCAGCAGAGAATTACAGCAAGCATGTCTTTACATGGTATTACGAGATCAAGTGGAGAGGATGCATCACTCCTTGGTCATTCACGTGGTGAAGGGGGAAATGCAATGATTGATGCTGGACATGGTTCCCAGCATGGACAGCAAGCTGAAAACGTGGGAAATGACCCAAATATTGGCACTTCTATGCATCAAGAGGCTGGTGACTAGCAAGAGGATGAAGAATTCGATGATAGCTTCAAGGATCGGATGCGAATAGTCTTTTCTGTTGGCAAAGGATCCCTAGTTTACTTGATTATTGAACGTTGCAAGGAATGACAACAAAGGCAAAGAGAAGAAGACCTCTTCTAAAGCTTCAGGAAAGCCGGAGGAACCAAACGAGCTGCCTAAGCCTTCTTTGGAAGAGCCCAAAAAGCTTGATGAGCACAAATAGTTGGCACTTGTGGGAGAACAAGTGCAAATGCGTGGCCAATTTGGTAGTGCCAATCCATGGGAGTATGAATAGCAATGTATCCGTGCAAATGTAAGCATGGGGCGCAAGGATAATTTGGTGGAGGTACCATGTGCTATGGTTGGATAGGCACCGCTTGCGGGAATATTCCATATGGCACAAATCCCTATGGTATGCAGCAGCCAATGTATGGCTCACAACATCCAATGTATCCGGGTAATATAAAAGGAATGCATAACCCCATGTATGGCAGTATAGGCATGATGCTTGGGGCACAAAGTGGGCCATATGGACATGTATATGTACCCCCTGGGATTGTTAGAGTACAAGCATGCGGTGCTGGTCATGCAAGTGCATTTGATAGTGTTGGCTTTCATGTAAATATATCAAATGTACCCTTTTTGCAGCAGCCTATTTATGATAATTTGAAACCCATAGGACTGCCAAAGGACACTAATGAAGGTGGCAAAAGTGTGAAGTTCGAACCTTTCAGTGGTGCACAAGATAGGCTGAAAGCACTTACTTTTATTGATAAGTTTGATGCAGCCTATTTTGGAGGCAACTTCACAGAGGCATCTAAGACACGAAGGCAACCACATTTTTGAAGGGAAATGCATTGCAGGAGTGGTCTACACTTCTCATTTAGGGAAAGGCACCTACCACTTGGGTCAAGTTCAAGCAAATGTTTGCTTCAAATTGGTTGACAAGTACCTTTGAAGTAGATACTATGACAACATGGAATTAGTTAGATTCCAAGGATTGCAAGAACTTGGATCAGTATAATAAGAAGTTTTAGGATGCTTTATTGCCCCTTTTTATTGGTCGATACCCCTCCCTGAGCAGGTGGAGAAGTATGTTTTTGGTTTGCCAAACTGTATGCGAGATTTTCGCATAAAGTCCACTGTTTCTAGCTTGTCTCTGCTCATAGATATTGCTATAATAGCTGATGCATTGCTGTGTGGAAAAGATGCAAGGTTCCAGGACATTGATGCCAAATCATATGTCAAAGAGGCTAAGGCTGAGAAAAAGGCAGATCTGAAATAAAGGCTGAAAATTAGAGCAGATTTGAAAATAGGGTTGGAAAGAGGAACAACTGGCAGAGAAAGAGTGGGAAAAATGATACACGATGTAAGGAATTGATGGTTACAAATAAATGCTTTATTTGTGAGGAGGAAGGGCCCATGGCAAGGAGATGTCCTAATAGGCAGCAAGCTGAAAAAGATAAAGGCTGATCATATGACACATGTTTTTATGCAGCATGTATTTGAGTATCATGGTGTGCTAAAGTCGATCATTCCATGCCGAAGTAGGAGACCTGTTGCGGATATGTGCCGTGGTAGCCATGACCTCATACCAAAGTGAATGGGGGAGACTCATATGCTCCGGGCCATTTCGAGCATGGTTCTATTGGTACGCTGAACCACACTATTCTCGAATGGTGTGTTTAAATGGAAATACTCCACTTGAATACCGTGATCTCTACAAAATTGAGAAAATAGGTTAAAACAAAACTCCTCGCCATGGTTTGCTTGTACCAAGAGGTTTATGTCTTTACAAACACCTTCCACTTGTAGAAGTGGGAGTATGCCCCGCTCTTGTACTCCAAGAAGTAGGGCTATAGATAATGACTAAAGTTGTCAATAATCAGTATGAGATACTTGGCCTGTTCAAGGGAGGCCATGCCTATAGATATGCAAAGGTCAGTGTGAACCAACTTGAGTGGTGTCCAAGCCTTCCAAGTAGCAACGTGAGAATAAGATTGTCTATGCTGCTTGCATCCTCAAGCAGTTGGGGCATAGAGTGTGAATGGGAGGGAAATCATGACATCCCTTTGTAAATGCAAGAAAGAACGTGAGAATGACAATTCTTTGAACTAATCAACTTGATCAATTTTTACTATGAAAATTAGAAGAGAGAGAGAGAGAGAGAGAGAGAGAGAGAGAGAGAGAGAGAGAGAGAGAGAGAGAGTTGATACCACTCTGAGAGGGGAACCGAATTGTCCCCCTTTACAAGAATTTATTGAAACAAACCCCGGGCATTGAGTGCCTGAACCATATACAAAAGGATTGATGTGTTGCAATTTTGAAAATTATGGTTTTTGAAACCTTAATTTGTGCAAACTCCATGTAGCAAGCTGATTTTCTTCTTTAGTGCTTGGATTAGATTGAGCTAAGTAGAAAGTGCTTCTTAGATGAGAGATAGATAGGAGAGTACAAAGCATTTGGTTGAAATTTCAGTATGAGAGCTTATATCAAATGAAAAGAGAGACCTCTAATATATAGGTGTGGGGCTTGGATACTCAAAAGTGAAAAGTAGAGGATACAGATGACAATTGTTTGTTGAAAATGACCAGTGTAGAGACATAGTATACTTGTCTCTTTAAAATGAGACATGTCCTATTTTAGATATCACGTCACTTTTCTAAAGAAAGAAGCTTCTAAACCTTCTACTCTAAAAATCTCTCAAATGATTAAGAATTTGAGATAGTTACTAAAGACAAACTGGTTCTTTGTGAAATTTCGAAGCCTTTGACGCAAATAAAGTTTCCATTTGAGCAACTTTTAAAAATAGTAATCTCTAAAATTTTAGGAGTTGCTAAATTTAGCTTCTGGAGAGCTTCATTATATAGGTTTATCGGTTCATGGTTTATTTCTTCAATCATGAGCATCCGGTTTCACTTTTTGAAACCACTCATTATATAGGCTTCGAGTCAATGTGACTATTTGAGTGTAAAAGTCTTAGTTATTCGAACTTTCTGGTTAATTTGATTGTCGGACTAAACTTTAATTTCTCTTGGATATCTTGTCAATGACGATCCAAGTATAATTATAGGGCATTCTGGCCATTTGCCACCCTTAAATAGAAAAATGAATATTTAATCATATTTTGAAATACCCACGTAATACAAATTGCCGTTCAAAGTACACTAGCATGAAATTAATTTGAATCATGAGCCAATATGTCTTGGTAGCAATTTATATACAAAAGGTTATTCACATCCCTCCCTCTTAAATGTTGCTTGAAGTATTTTTGATTCTACATGTTCTTCATAAGTTATAAGTACTTTTGGATAGTCTTTAAAATACTCTTTTGGCATCATTTAGAATCTAAATGAGAGTAATTTTTAAATTTGAAAAGAAAAATTTTAAAAATATTTATTTCTTGTTTCTTGGTCATATGAAAGGCTATATGCTTTGGTTGAAGTATCTTCTCCTGTTCATCTACTTTAGATGGATCCTCTATTACAGGTGCCAATGGTAGACGCCCTTCATAAGGTTGCAAAAGATGGATATGGAAAGCATTGTAAATTCTCCAATGCTCTGGAAGTTGTAACCTATAACAAGCATCATTAATTTTTTCAGTGACTTGAAATGACCCATGATTTCTTGCTATGAGCTTATTGACTTGGAATGAAGGCTTGTTATAGCTTTTTAGATGATCTTTGTTAAATATCAGCCACACCAATTTTCTCTTTGTAAAATCAAATGCCTTCGATGCTTATCTGTTGCTTTCTTTTGGTTTTTTTTGTTTTTCTTAAGATCTTTGGATAGCTCGTTTAACTTGGGCGAAAGTTGTATCTATATTACCCACGAACTCATCGCCATGAAATATCTCCTCCTTTGCTTTGGGAATAGGCACTAAGAGTGGCTTTGCATATATGATCTCAAATGGTGCTTTACTTATAGAAGTATGAAGTGTGTTGTTATAGGTATATTCTACTAAAAGTAAATACTTTTTCCCATTGTTGGTTAGTTTCATAGTAATAGCACTTCAACATATCCAATATTGTGAGATTGGATATCTTACTTTTGACCATTTGTTTGAGGATGATAAGAAGAAGAAAATGTAAGCTTTGTATCCAAATTTTTAAAAAGAGCTTAACAAAAGAGACCAGAGGTTCATCGATCTCTATCATCCACGATGGATTGTGGTAACCCATGATACTTAAAGATTTGTTGAATAAATATTCTAGCCATATATTGAGACTTAATTGCCTTTTAGCTTGGAATGAAATGAGTCAGTTTGCTAAACTTGTCAATAATAATCCATATGCTATCATTACCGTTTGTTGATTTTGACAAGTCAAAAATTAAATCCATAGCAATGCTTTTATAAGGTTAGCTCCAAATTGGTAATGGTTGCAAAAGCCCTGCAAGCTTTTGGTGATCAAACTTAATCTTTTGGCATACAATACATTATTTGATAAATTGTTCAATGTCTCGTCGAAGACTTGGCCAAAAGAAATACATTTCAAGTACCTTGGTTTTGGCCAAAATACCATGATAAGCTATGTAAGGAGTTGCATTGCATTCTTTTATTACTTTAGGCTTGAAATCTTTAGTAACGCATAATTTATTCTCCATTAAAAGAAATTCATCTTTAATAAGATAAGATTTTATCCTTTTATCAATTTGTAAACTCTCCTAATTGATTTTAAAATCTTCATTAGAAGTATACATGTCCCTCATACTAGTGAAATCTCTATGATAAATCATGTATACTGCATGAATCTAAGATATTCTTGAAAGGGCCTTAGCTACCTTGTTTTGCCTCCTAGGAATATGTTATAATTGAAAGTTAAATTAAGCTAAATAATTGGTCCATCGAATATGCTTCTAAAAAATCTTTTGTTGGTTGAGAAAATGTCTCAGGCTGTCATGGTCTATCTTGATGAGAAATTCTTAATCTAAAAGATAAAGTCTCCAATCTTTTAAAGCTTAAATGATGGCCATTAACTCTTTTTCATAGGTATAGGTAGTAGTATTCTTTTTCTCATTTTGTAACCTTTTGCTTGTATAAGCATTTGTATGCTATTCTTGGTTTAAGACTATACCAATAGTCTCGTGAAGCATTACATTCCACAAAGAATGGTTTTGACAAATTAGGTATAATCAAAATAGGTCCTTTGCTAATATAGAACTTTAGAGTCTCAAAAGATTACTTCTCTAGTTTGGTCCACTACTGGAATGTCAGTGTTTTCTTGGTTAAATCATACAATGGTCCAAAAACCACTGCAAACCATTCAATGAATCTCTTGTAATAAGAGCATAAGCCCAAAAAACTTCAAACTTCATGAACATTAGTCAATTCTGGCAATTCTAAAATAGTCATGACTTTTTTTGGATTCATTTGAAGCCCATCTTTGGATACAATATGGTCAAAGTAGTGAATCTCTTTTAGGAAAATTTCACTATTTTTGCCATTCACATAAAGTTTGTGTTTGTGGAGTTCTTGAAATACTATTTTCAAGTGTTGTATACGCTCTTTTTCATCTTTTGGATGAATCAAAATGTCATCAAATAAAGTAACTCTAAACTTCTGATGTGCTCTAAATATTCTTTCTATCATTCTATTAAAGGTTGAAGGAGCATTGGTGAGACCAAATGGTAGCATAAGAAACTCATATAAACCAAAAGTTGTCTTGAATGCTCTTTTATGAATATCTTGCGAAGCAATTCTTATCTAATGATAGTCGTTCATCAAGTCAATCGGGCTGAATACTTTGGATCCATCCAATCTATCCAAGATATCATCAATTCTTAGAATGGGAAACTTATTCTGAATTGTAATTTTGTTAAGGGCTCTTTGGTCCACACAAATGTGCCAAGATCCATCTTTCTTCTGCACTAAGAGGACTGGAGAGAAAAAAGGTGAGGAACTGGGTCTTATTAGACCCTTCTCCAAGAGCTCATTGTGTTTCATAATCTCCTCTTGTTATGTTGAACTCACACAATAGGGTGGCCTATTTGGAGGTGAGATCCTAGGAATGAGATCAACGTGATGATCTTCTAGCCTCTCTGGTGGTAACTCCTCAGATAAAGCGTCTGCAAAACAATCTTCATACTCCTTTAAGAATCTCATTTGCTTCCCATTCATATTTGAGATGGACTCTTTAATTCTAAACTCTTTGTTAGAATCTTTGACAAGAATCAAGTATGAGAAAATAGACGTTTTTATTGCTTTAGAAATTTGTACATGGGATAAGATGGGAATAGAGTTTCCTTCCACTCCCACATTAAAAGATACATGTTTACCCTTGAAAGGGAATCTGAACTTACTTTGATTCCAATCAATGGCTAGATCTATTCTTCTATGCCAAGGTATTCCTTTTACAACATCACAATGACCAAGATCTCCTATGATAAAACTCTCACGATCTACATAATCTCCTATCTCAATTCGTAATTTTTGTTCTCGATCTTTGTGAGAATCATTGTGATAATCTTGCCGTCTTTCAGAGGAATGATGAGAACACTCATCCTCTGAATCATCAAAGCTTGCAAATTGATGATAAGACATCTTTTGTGACTTGCAAAATACCCAGTAAATCTGCGTTTGTTGAAGACAGCCCCTCAAACAGTGAAATCAACTACAGGTTTGCGATAGAAACGATGTAGATGGTCTACCTAGAGTAGGTGAGCCATTGCCTGCACAAAAAAACAATTGCATTTGCTGAAAACACTGATGTAGACTGTCACCTACGGAAGATGTGCTGCATTTCAGCAAAATGCTGACGTGACGGGCTGCGTTTGCAGTCTGGGGGGGGGGGGGGGTTGCCTCAGTTCTAGTCACCTTTGTGTCCTCTCGCTTGGTGATGATACCATGTGAGAGTGTGCAATGAAAGAAGAACGCGAACATAGAGAGAAGGGAAGAGAGAGACAACGGGAGAAGGAAGAAATCTGCATTGATTGAAGATGAATGCGGAAGACAAGAGTGTGGACTAATCAGTTCTTGCATGCAGTGTGAGACGTCAGTGCGGGCACCTGCAGAAAAAAAAATGATGCTGTACAGCCAGCCCAACAGCTATAAATAGCTGAAAATATGACAAACTGGCTGACCTGCATCTAGGGCCCAAAAATGAGCCGACCTGCCAACAAAAACTTGCCAATTGTAGTAAATGCAGTCTGATTACAACAAAAGGCTGCAAAAATGATGACATGGCAGTCTAAAGCAGTTTGAGTGTGGCAAAGGGCAGCAAAATGACTGGAAAACATAGAAAACACATGAGAAATGCACACTAAATTGTTAGAGCTCCATTGTCTCCGTCAGACTCTAATAGGAGCTCACAACCAAGAGAATAGATTGACAAACCCTAAAAGAGGTAGGCTATCACAAACATGGGCATCACCCCAAATATCAATTTGATACCTTTACTTCCAATGCCAAGAATCCGGTCTAAGTGTGATGACTTAGTTCATACCCCCCAAAGAAATTTAACTTCAAATAAAGGTAAGAAGAGCTGAAGAGGTGCCATGCACTAAGATTGCACCTTTTGTGCAAAAAGACAAGCTAAACTAACTAGTTGTCTAAGTTCAAGCAAGGAAGAAGGATTTGACAAAGAAGCCAAAGAAGATAGCCCAAGTACTTGACTTGGCAATGAGGGAAAAGTCTCTTGGCAAACAAACCAAGAGACCTAAGTTCCCAAGGCAAAGGCTCGAAGGAAGGGAGGAACTGTGCAAGGTGCAACCCAATGGATTGTCTCCCTTAGGTCGTGGCGCTATATGGCGACAACTAAGCCACCACACCTTGACTTGAATGGCGCAACAACTTGGTATTGCGTCTACAAAGTTTGGCTTACAAAGCCATAAGAGTCAAGCGAAATAAAGTTAGAACTTTGAAGCCTTCACTTCTCAAATATAATTGAGTGAAAAAACAACAAAGGAAAAGAGTCTAGATGGGGAGATATTGGCTAGGTTGATAAGAAAAGTTGTGTTAAGATCCCTAAGTTGTAGTGTGACAGACATTGATTAGCTTGGTAGAAAAGATTGAGTTAAGACCCCACTAATGAGTCAAGTGTCGACAGACACTGATCAGCTTGATAGAATGAATTGTATTAAGTTCTCGAAATGCATCAAGACAGCCACTCTTAGATTGTGGAGGACAACAATCCATTGTGCAAGGGTAAGTGTAAGAGAATTGTAGGTATACCATGGTATTGCCTATGGATATATCTATAGAGGAGTAAAAGTCACTTAAGCTCAGCTTGGGATATGCTTCTACATGTGATTTCCTATGCTTAATGGTGAATCCTCACATGTGTGGCATCATGAGGTTGTAGTCCTGAGATATGCCTACGTGTTGTATCTTTCTATTTCATGAATACAAGGATTCATTATTGATATATTATGTGTCCCTTTCCACTGTGACATTTCTATGCCTTATGAACAAGTTACCACTTGAAGTCTCATGAAGGTTTGTAATACACCCTCCCCCCTTGCCTCCCGATTGAAGGAATATATTTTTCTCAACCCAACTCCCTTAGGGATAAGCTTAGTTACAATGTACTTGACAGTGAGAAGTTCTCATTCTTGTAAGATCATGGAAAAGATGTACATGCTCGTATGCATCATATACATACACTTGCTATGAAATAAGGGAACTAATTTACAAATTGAGAGTAAGGTTGAACAGAAATAGCCCTTCTATATGGCGGATTAGTAGTACATCAATATGGCTTTCTTTTTGATCTTGTAATGGAAGAAGAGCTTGAGAAGGAGATGTTGTAATGAATTTATAGATCTGTTGCCCTAGAAACTATTAGTGAAAGAAGAGGGAATATGAAAATATTTGAGAATGATGGGCTATTTCTGTTCAACCTTACTCTCAGTTTGTAAATTAGTTGCTATGAAATAAGGCAACTAATTTACAAACTGAGAGTAAGGTTGAATAGAAATAGCCCTTTTATATGGCGGATTAGCAATACATCAATATGGCTTTCTTTTTTATCTTGTAATGAAAGAAGAGCTTGAGAAGGAGACATTGTAATGAATTTATAGATTTGTTGCCTCAGAAACTATTAGTGAAAGAAGAGGGAATATGAAAATATTTGAGGATGATGGAGCAAAGGATGATAATAGAGAGAGAAGTGTGTACCATCTTTCTTCTTATCCACTATATGGATCCACCTTTTTTTTTTTTTGCAAGTAAAATGTGGCCGATTATATTACTCAAAAAATTGATTACAACAAAGTGCTCATGCTCAACAGAATAATTGGAGCTGATGTAAAGTTATCACTACATCATGTATACAAGCCTCTCAAGGCGGTTTAGGGGGGATGGGGGCAAGAAGCCATGGGAAAGTGGTATATCGCCAAACGGGACTTCCTGCTTGCATCACAAAGAATAGGCCCTGGCCGCCCCAGGTACGCATGAAGTGACCACGGAGCTCCTGACGAGCCCTGGACTCGCCCTGCACCTGATCCCATCGGCCGCAGAGGGAGTGAATGATGGAGGTCCATAGCTCTGCTAAGGTTGCAAGTGCTGAAAGTTTCTCTCCGCCGAAAGCCACCTGGCATTACGCCTTCCAGATATGCCATCCAGTAGGACTCCCTATGATCTCCCATATCTCTGAGCGGTTTGCTGTGGACTCCAGTACCTGGCGGATGGGTAAAGCCTCCAAACCAACCACTGCGCATGACCCTGCCTCGATCATGAAAATTGTGTCCTGCATCCCGGCCTCATACAAAAGGTGACGGCCCTGGCTAACTGCTTGCCAACAGAAAGCTCCCCATGAAATACACCCGAGGCTAGGGGCTATACGTCGAAGGATACGGCATGCTCCTCTCCACACAAGCTGCGCCTCACAAGACCAAAGGCAGTGCTTTGGGGTTTCTAGAGGCTGCTGTGTGCAGCGCTTACAACCTCCCTCCTTCTGCATTTGGGCAAGTTAGCTTCCCACCTCTAAACCTCCATGTGCCACCAACCATAAAAAATACGACACCCTCCTCGGCCTCAAGCTATCCCATAGGTGGCACCAGAAGGTCTGTTGGAAGGGCTCCGTGACGCTGTGCTCCGCCCAGTGCCTGCTACGTGACGGCACCCAGTCCATATCCTCCTGCATCAGTACATGTCTGCCAATCCTGGCAGTGTATTCTAGGAACCTGGGTGGCTTTTTGGCAACCGCAGAGGCCGGCCATAACCACTCTCCTTGATCCCACTCCAGCTCATCAAGTGGTCTACCCTCCCAGATCCAAAGGCGCCACTCCTTGAGCTCCATCCAGAAAACATAGGGGTCCAGTCGCCAAGTCTTCCCCTGAAGACCCACCACCTGAATCCTCCTCCATGAAAGGGTGATATGGATCCACCATAATTAGAGACTACTCGCATTAGTGACTAGCTCTAATACACTTTTTTGTATATCTAGCATCTAGTAATTACAAAGGAAATAAATTTTAAGAAATTATTGACTATATAGATATACTAGAAAGGATGTAAGTTCTTTTTTTATTGTGTTTTGACAACCCTTTGGCATTTATTCAACTGTCATTAGTTGAAAAGCTTCTTCATATGGTCAAAGAATGTTTAGATAATCTCGCATAAATTTTTCATCTATCCATTGTGTATTTGTCATGGGTAAATCTTTAAATTTCAGCAAGAATTTGTGTGTCACAAGGTCATTTCTTGTGATTCAATCCTTCTGAAACAAGATCTATTCAAGTTTCAAGAATTGTTATTTTCTTCAACTTTTAGAGGATCTTTAGCAAAAGGGATTCCTCCAGTTCTGGTCCTATGTAAGGCTTAAGAAAACTTACATTAAAATCAGTGTGTATTTTACAATGAGCTGTAACTCAAGTTGATAGGCTTAAGGAAGTTGTCTATACTTCTAAAAAATAAAGCACACCAAAAGTTACTTATGTTTTTGGAATCTCTATGTGAGATGATTTTAAAAGGTATATCATTTAGACTAAAGATATGATGAATGAAAAGTCTTATAGCTTTTGAGGATTTTAATGTTTATGACATGGAATAAAATGTCTTTTTCTATTGTGTTTTGACAACCCTTTGGCATTTATTCAACTGTCATTAGTTGAAAAGCTTCTTCATATGGTCAAAGAATGTTTAGATAATCTCGCATAAATTTTTCATCTATCCATTGTGTATTTGTCATGGGTAAATCTTTAAATTTCAGCAAGAATTTGTGTGTCACAAGGTCATTTCTTGTGATTCAATCCTTCTGAAACAAGATCTATTCAAGTTTCAAGAATTGTTATTTTCTTCAACTTTTAGAGGATCTTTAGCAAAAGGGATTCCTCCAGTTCTGGTCCTATGTAAGGCTTAAGAAAACTTACGTTAAAATCAGTGTGTATTTTACAATGAGCTGTAACTCAAGTTGAAAGGCTTAAGGAAGTTGTCCATACTTCTAAAAAATAAAGCACACCAAAAGTTACTTATGTTTTTGGAATCTCTATGTGAGATGATTTTAAAAGGTATATCATTTAGACTAAAGATATAATGAATGAAAAGTCTTATAGCTTTTGAGGATTTTAATGTTTTATGACATGGAATAAAATGTCTTTTTCTATTGTGTTTTGACAACCCTTTGGCATTTATTCAACTGTCATTAGTTGAAAAGCTTCTTCATATGGTCAAAGAATGTTTAGATAATCTCGCATAAATTTTTCATCTATCCATTGTGTATTTGTCATCGGTAAATCTTTAAATTTCAGCAAGAATTTGTGTGTCACAAGGTCATTTCTTGTGATTCAATCCTTCTGAAACAAGATCTATTCAAGTTTCAAGAATTGTTATTTTTTTCAACTTTTAGAGGATCTTTAGCAAAAGGGATTCCTCCAGTTCTGGTCCTATGTAAGGCTTAAGAAAACTTACATTAAAATCAGTGTGTATTTTACAATGAGCTGTAACTCAAGTTGATAGGCTTAAGGAAGTTGTCGATACTTCTAAAAAATAAAGCACACCAAAAGTTACTTATGTTTTTGAACTCTCTATGTGAGATGATTTTAAAAGGTATATCATTTAGACTAAAGATATAATAAATGAAAAGTCTTATAGCTTTTGAGGATTTTAATGTTTTATGACATGGAATAAAATGTCATTGCTTGCTAAGCTATTAATTCTTGTCCAAATCATGGAGCTTATCTCCAAATAGGCCACCCTATTGTATGAGTTCAACATAATGAGAGGAGATTATGAAGCAAGTGAATGAACTCTTGGAGAAGGGTCTAACAAGATCCAATTCCTCAACCTTTTGCTCTCCAGTCTTCTTAGTACAGAAGAAAGATGGATCTTGGTCCATTTGTGTGGACAAGAGGGCCCTCAACAAAATTACAATTCAGAATAGGTTTTTCATTCTAAGAATTGATGATATCTTGGATGGATCCAAAGTATTCGGACGGATTGACTTAAAGAGCAGCTACCATTAGATAAGGATTGCATTATCAAGATATTCACAAAATAGCATTCAGGACAACTTTTGGTTTGTATGAGTTTCTTGTGCTACCATTTGGTCTTACCAATGCTTTTATAACCTTTAATAGAATGATGGGAAGAATATTTAGAGCACATCAGAATTTTAGAGTTACTTTCTTTGATGATATTTTGATTTATCCAAAAGATGAAGAAGAGCATATGCAACACTTGAAAATTGTGTTTCGAGAATTCCACAAACTCAAACTTTATGTGAATGACAAAAAGAGTGAATTTTTTCTAGAAGAGATTCACTATCTATGAAAAGGAGTTAATGGCTATTATTCAAACTTTAAAAAATTGGAGACACTATCTTTTAGGTGGAGAATTTCTCATCAAGATAGACCATGATAATTTGAGATATTTTCTCAACCAACCAAAGATTTCTGAGAAGCATATTCGATGGGCCAATTATTTAGCTGAATTTAACTTTCAAATACTGCATATTCGTGGGAAGCAAAACAATGCAGCTGATGTTCTGCTAAGAAGAACTTAGATTCATGCAGTGTCCATGATTCATCATACGAATTTCACTAGTATAAGGGACATGTATGCTTCTGATGAATATTTTAAAATTATCTGGGAGAGGTTATAACTTGGTAAAAAGGTAAACTCTTATGCTATCAAGGACGGATTTCTTTTGATGGAGAATAAGTTGTGTTACTAAAGATTTCACGCCTAAAGTAATGGAGGAATGTCATGTGACTTCTTGCATGGATCATCGTGGTATTTTGTCCATAATCAAGACACTTAAAATGTATTTCTTTTGGCCAAGTCTTCGATAAGACATTGAACAATTTATTAAACAATATCTTGTATGTCAAAAGAATAAGTTAGATCGCCAAAAGCATGCAAGGCTTTTGCAACCATTATCAATTCCAAGCCAACCTTGGAAAAGCATTGCTATGGATTTTATTTTTGGCTTGCCAAAACAACAAATGACAATAATGGCAAATCGACTATATTGATAGGTTTAGTAAACATGCTCATTTAATTCTAGTAAAAAAGACTATCAAGTCTCAACATATGGCTAGAATATTTTTTCAACAAATCTTTAAGTATCATGGGTTATCACAATCCATTGTGGGTGATAGAGATCCACAAATCACTAATCTCTCTTGGCGAGCTCTTTTTGAAAATTTGGGTACAAAGCTTACCTTTTTTTTTTTCTTACTATCCTTAAACAAATGGTCAAAGTGGGATAGCCAATCTCATAAAATTGGATATGATGAAGTGCTATTGTCATGAAGCCAACCAACAATGGGAAGAGTATTTAGCTTTGGTAGAATATGTTTATTACAACATAGTTGATACTTCTATAGGTAAAGCACTATTTGAGATCATATATGGAAAATTACTCTTATTATTTATTCTTAAAACAAATGAGGAGATATTTCATGCCGATGAGTTCATTCGTGATATGAATAGAGCTTTTGCCCAAGTTAGACGAGCTATCCAAAGATCTTAAGGAAAAAAAAACAAAAAAAAACATTAGATAAGTATCGAAGCCAATTGATTTTACAAGGAGGAGATTGGGTGTGGCTGAAATTTGACAAAGCTCATCTAAGAAGCTCTAACAAGCCTTCATCCGAAGTCACTAAGCTCGCACTAAGAAATTATGGGCCATTTCAAGTCATTGAAAAGATTAATGATGTTTGTTACAGGTTACAACTTTCAGAGCATTGGAGAATTCACAATGCTTTTCATATCTATCTTCTGAAGTCTTATGAAGGGCCTCCACAATTAGAACCTGTAATAGTGGATCCACCTGAAGTAGATGAATAGAAGCAGATGCTTTAACTAGAGAAAATAGCCTTTCATATGATCAAGAAACGAGCAAGAAACATTTCTAGAAAATTTCTTTTGAAATATAAAAATTACTCTTATTTAGATTTTAAACGGATGCCATAAGAGTATTCTAAAGACTATTTAGAAATACTTGTAGCTTATGAAGAAACTGTAAGATAAAAAATACTTCAACCAACGTCTCGAGGACAAGATAGATTTCAAGAGGGAGGGATGTAACAAACCTTTTGTATATCAATTGTTACCAAGACATATTGGCCTAATGATTTCAAATTAATTTGATGCTCATGTACTATAATTAAGTATATATTCATTTTTTGTTATAAGTGTTTGAAAATTTGATTAAATGCTCATCTTTCTATTTAAGGGTGGCTAGTGGCTAGAACATCCTATAATTATACTTGGGTCGTCATTGACGAGATACCCAAGAGAAACTAAAAGTTTAGTCAGACAGTTAGATTGACAAAAAAGCTTAGATGACTAAGACTTTTACACTTAGATAGTCACATTGAATAGAAGCCCATATAATGAATGGTTTCAGAAAGTGAAACCGAATGCTCATGAAGGAAAAAACAAACCAAGAACCGGTGAATCTATATAATGAAGCTATCTAGAAGCTAAATTTGGCGACTACTAAAATTTAGGAGGTTACTATTTTTGAAAGTTGCTTAAATGGAAGTTTTACTCACGTCAAATGCTCTGAAATTTCGTAAGGAACAAATTTGTCTTTAACAGCTATCTTAAATTCTTAACCATTTTAGAGATTTTTAGAGTAGAAGGTTTGGAAGCTTCTTATCTAGAAAAGTAGCATATGGCATCTAAAAGAGGACATGTGTCATTTTGAAGAGAAGTGTCCCTACACTTGTCATTTTCAGCAAACACTTATCCACTTGTAGCCTTTTTTTTTGCAAATAAAGAGTGGCTAATTATATTACTTTAGGAAAAAAATCTTTGAATACAAGGAAGTGCTCATGCTCAATAAACTAACTGGAGCTGATGCAAAGTCATAAATATATTAAATGTACAAGCCTCTTAGGGCGGCCTAGGAGGGATGGGGGCAAGAAGCCATGGAGGGGGGGAGGGGGGGGAGGGGCATAACGCCATTTGGAGCTGCCTGCCTGCATCGAAAAACAGGGCCGTCCCAAGTGCGCATGAAATGACAGCGGAGCTCTTGACGAGCCCTGAGCTCGCCCTGCACTTGATCCCTTCGTCCGCGGAGGAAGTGGATGATGGAGGTCTAGAGCTCTGCTAAGGTTGCCTGTACTGAAAGTCTCTCTTGGCCAAAAACCTCATGACACCGCGCCTTTCAGATATGCCATCTAGTAAGACTCTCTATAATCTCCTATACTTCAGAGCGATCTGCTGTGGGCTCCAGTACCTGGCGAACAGGTAGAGCCTTTAAACTGACCACTGCGTACGACCCTGCCTTGATAATGAATATCGTATCCTATATCTCGGCCTCATACAAAAGGTGACGGCCTTGGCTGATTGCCTGCCAGTAGAAAGCTTTCCAAGAGATGCATCCAAAGCTGGGAGCCATGTGGCGAAGGATGCGGTATGCTTCTCTCCACACTAGCTGGGCCACCTCGCACGACCAAAGGCAGTGTTTTGGGGTTTCCAAAGGCTATTGTGTGCAACACTTACAAACTCCCTCCTGCATTTGGGCAAGCCAACTTTCCACTGTCAAGCCTCCGTGTGCCACTAGCCATAAGAAGTATGATACCCTCCTCGGTCTCCAGCTATCCCATAGGCGGTGCCAGAAGGTCCGTCGGAAAGGCTCTGTGATGCCATGCTCTACCCAGTGCCTGCTACGTGACGGTGCCCAATCCATATCCTCTTGTATCCTAGCAGTGTACGCCAGGAGTCTCGGTGGCTTCTTGGCGACAACTGTGGCCGGCCATAGCCACTCCCCTAGATTCCACTCCAGCTCATCAAGTGGCCTATCCTCCCAGATCCAAAGGCACCACTCCCCTGAACTCCTCCCTGAAGACAAAGGAGTCCAGTCGCCATGTCTTCCCTTGCAGGCCAATCACTCAGATTCTCCTCCATGCAAGGACAACGATCTCCTCATTTTGCTGCCCCCTGTCAAGAGCTAGACGCCCCCCCTGCTGTATGGTGAAGAAGGTCCCAGGTGGAGTGCCACACCCACTCTACTTGCCACCTAGAGGGGGATACCTGTTGGAGAAAACCTAGCGGGCCATATCTCCCCGGGCTCTATTGGCTCTCGTATCGGGGGAGCAAGTCAGTCCTGAGAAATTGCTGCATCTATCTCCCTTCTCCTCAGCTCCACTCCTCTTTGGCAGCCTGATACTCACCGCAATACCTCCTCGTCCACCAACCTGTACACCTCTTGCCATGCCCTTATGGTACGAGCCAAGCCGGCCTTCCACTCATAGCCCACTGGATATGGGGGCACCCGCCAATTTGAGCCCCATCCTGATCTTTGATCTGGGGGTTCCAGATCACCGGTTGACGGTCTATCTCCTCCTGGTAGCTTGGGGGGCTCTAGATCAGGGCCTTATGGAGGCTCTGCCACACTCGGAGCAAGTTGCGTAGGAAAGGTGATCTTGGGGGAGGGGGGTGATTTGGGCTGATGTGAAGATCCATCTCAGGGATGGCCTCCACTCACCACTGAGCCTCGATCTGCACTCTTGAAGACCCTTTTGTAGTAGGATCTTCCAAGTCTTCCCTCCTGGTGTGAGACCACGGATGACTAGCTTGCCCAAGAGGGCCATACTCTGATACTCTGGGTCTATGATCTCGAGCCCTCCCTTTGAACGATGCCGTATGATGGTCGCCCATCCCACCTTGGCCTTAAAATCCCTGGAACCGTCTAATCCGGACCACAAGAAGTTGTGCACCAAGCGGCGAAGCTGTCGTGCACAGGATGACGAGAAACACCAACATGAGGCGATGTACCAGGCCGTTGCTAGGAGGACTTGATTAACCACCAGGGCTCGGCCTGCTAGTGAGAGGCGAGCCGTGCTCCAATAGGTTAGCTTCCTCCAAATGGAGTTGAGGACTGGAAGAAACTGCTGGGCAGGAGTGATGTCAAGTCCCACTTGGAACCCTAGATAACGGACGGTCTGCCATTTGCTCACTTATCTGAATCCCAGATGGACGCCCCACTCCGTGCTAGAGTCCGGGTTTGTGAGAAAACCAACCGACTTCGGCGAGTTGATTTTTGCTCCCGCTGCAAAACAGAACACCTCAAGAGCCAACCTCACTCTCTCTAGCATCAACACATCATCCTCAATGTAGAGTGATGTATTATCTGCAGACTCTAAGTCTAGCAACTCCGTCTCCCCCCTTGCGGGAAGGTGGAGACCGCGTAATCCGCTCACCCGAGACCTGAGGAAGTGGGACATCGCCTCTGCAAAGAGTAGGAACAAGTGTAGGGCAGTGGGCAACCTTGCCGGACCAATCTCTCCAGCCGAAACTCCTCCCTCCGCCTACCACCTATGAGAACCCTGCTCGTGGCCGATTTGTAGAGTGCGGAGACCCCGCGAATCCAAGCCTGGGGGAAACCCAACCTCACCATGGTGCCCTCTAGGAAATCCCAGTCCACCCTGTCATAAGCTTTCTCGAAATCCAAGATTAGTACGGCCAGTCTCTGCCCACTGTGCTGGGTCTACTCTGTCACCTCAAAGAAGGTGAATACATTATCAAGGATGCTCCTATCCTGGACAAAGCCTGTCTGTGTGCCATGGATAATGTTTGGAAGCACAGGACGTAGTCGCCTACCAATCATCTTTGCTAGTGCCTTATAGGCCACTGACAATAAGGTGATCAGTCTCCACTGGGAAAGCTCCGACTTGTCTCCCCCTTTAGGGAGAAGACTGATAAGCTTGCCGAGAGACTCCCTGGCATCTGTCTTGAGGTCAAAATCTCCTGGAATACCACCAGTAGGGGGTCCTTCACCACCTCCCAAAAGGTAGTGAAGAAGGCCTTAGAGAGGGCATCCTCTCATGGGTATTTCTGCCCCCATCGTGTGTATGGAAGGCCTCCTCAAGTTCCTTCTTTGTGAAGGGGGCTAGGAGGGAGCGTCCCATCTCCTCTGTGATGAGGAACGGGATGTGATTCCAAATCTGCTGTCTACATCGTTGTTCCCTGGTCGCTAAGGCTGTCTGCTGCTGGAATAGGCGCCTGTAGTAGTCGGTGGCAGATAATGCTCAAATGAGGAACCTTGGCCCCTACCCACCAGTTGATGTCCATCATACAGCCTGGCCACTATTGGGAGAAGAGTGTTAAACCCCCTTCTCCCATCCACAGGGAGATGTGGTCTGCCACTTGGCTCTTCACCTCCTTCTCTACCTGAGTCGTCATCCATCCTCCTGTGTGAGAGGTCTGGCATAGGAAGGCATAATTTGGTCCATCCGGTGGTGCTAGTAGATGGACCTTGCTGCTCCTAGCCTTGCGTACCACGAAGAGTCCCACCTCTAGGGGTAGTGGGAAGACTCCCGCTCTGCAACTCTCAAATAAGACCACGGCCCACTGCGAAAAAACTCGTGGTAGCAGTTGCGCCTGTCTCGAGTAAGTGTGGCGTGCGGCATGGGTAGATGAATTGGTGGCTTTGCAAGGGGGGATAGGAGGGCTGGAGAGCCGATGGATGGAAGATGTCGGTGTTTGGGGTTCCTCATCTCCTGGGGGGGGGGAGGGTGGGGATGGGTGGGGGAGGGGTCGCTTGAACTGGGTGGATATTAGTGGGGGGAGGGCAGGGCCCGAGGGGGGGGGGTGGTGAGGATCGGGAGACGATAGGGAGGGTGGAGGCACCCGGCGGATGTGGGGAGGGGGCCGTGTCTCTGGGGGAGGGGGGGGTATATGCTAGAGTTAAGGGAGGGGCCGAGGGGGATGGAGGGTGTGGGGGCTGTGGGCACTCAGGTGAGGCGGCTTGAGATGTCTCTGTGGGGGGTAGATGTGGAGATTTATGGACCTTTCGGGCAGGGCAAGGAGGGGGGTGGTGCGTGGTGCTTTGTCGGGGGGGGGGGGGAAAGGGGGATGCTTGCTCTCCATCACCTTGCTGTGGCTGTGTTTGAGGAGTTCCCTGCGATCCCCCCTGCCGTCTCCCTCTTTGTCGTCTTTGTACTCGTGTAAAAACGTCCGCATCCACCTGTGGGCTTGTAGGCGGGGCCGCCCTCGCACTGAAGCGCGTGCACTCTACTGCTTGGTGCCCAAAGTCGTGGCAGCGCAAGCACTGCCTTGGCTGCCCTGTCACAATGACCTGCTTTCTAAAGGAGTGCTTGCCCACCTCAATCTCTAGGAACTGTGGGATATTCTTGACCTCTTCCACTGCCACCCGTACCTTTGGAACTCGTGCTGCTGTCACTACATCCATGAAAGACGCAAGGACAATGCTGAAGAGCTGTCCAAAGTCTTCCACCAACTGGCGATACTCTATTGCCAGGCCAAGGAAAATAAGGGTGACCGAGTGTCGAAGAAACCTATTGTGGAGTGCAAATGCCTCCGCAGTAAAGCCACTGTACCAAGGGACCATGTATATGACTCCCTTCGTGGACGCATAAGGTGAATTGGCAAGTAACTCGTGAGCTGTATCTGCTGAAGTGAGTTGGACTATGAAGATCTCTTGGCCCATTAGGACCGCCTCCACGATTTGCGCTGTGCCGACGCGTAGGGTGGAGTGAAGCCAGTCTCGAAGTTGGGCCCTTCCTGGGACTGTCCTACTACCTGACCATAAATTGCTGTTTCCTTTAGCTCCAGCTCCTTAGCTCGGACGGCTAAGAGCTGCTCCTCAAAGAGGACGACGCGCAAGGTGTTTGACTAGGGGGCACTCCCTGAGTGCGTCGGCGTCTGACTAGAGGTTTCCATTGTGTTTGCCTTCTGAGAAGACTGCCAATCACGTCGCGGTGCTAGCTGAGGGGGAGAGTTGTTGCAGATAGAGGGAACAACTGGAGGGTCGGGGGGGAAACGATGGCCAGAGGGGGGGGGGGAGGGGGGAAGGTTGCTGTTTTTGGCAGTTGGGAGGGGTGTTGCACACCACGGATGGTTGGGATACGACGGGCGCCGTACGGGGGGTGGTAGGCTTGCCGGACGGCGGAGCCAAGATCGCGGACAGACGCAACGCGCTGGAGGGGAGGGAGGAACAACAGGGCAGGCGGGCGGGCGGGCGGGGGAGCGGGGGTGGATGTGGCGGCAGTAGACAAGCCGGCCGCGATTCGTTGGGGCGGAAGTCGGCAGGTAGGCGTGGACGGGCTGTTGCGAGCCATTGGGACGAGAGGGACTTAGCGTGGGGAGCGAGCTAATGAATAGGCGCGATAGGTCTGGGGCCGGTGCGATTAGACGGAGCGGGGGACAGCCTATGACGTGACGGGCGTGAGCTTGCAACCAATTGCCATAGAGAGCCAAAGATTTGGGGTAGAAGATAGACTCGTTTGTAGCCTTTACTTTTCACTTTTGAGTACCCAAGACCACACCTATATATTGGAGGTCTCTCTCTTCATTTGGAATAAGCTCTCATGTTAAAGTTTCAGCCACATGCTTTGTACTCTTCCATCTGTCTCTCATCCAAAAATCACTTTCTACTTAGTTTGATCTAATCCAAACACTAAAGAAGAAAATCAACTTGTTGCTTAAAGTTTGGAGAAACTAAAGTTTCAAAATCCTAATTTTTAGAATTGCAGCAAATTAGTCCTTTTGTATATGGTTTAGGCACTCGGTGCCCGTGGTTTGTTTCAATAAATGCTTGTAAAGGGGGAGATGTTGGTTTTGGACCCCTTCGTCGCGTGATGGAGTACGAGGACCAGAGATGCCTAGGTCTTTTCCTCTTGGAGCTCTGGAGGCACCGCACAACACTATTGCAAGACAAGAGGCCAGCTCGTCCAAAGGGACCCACACATAGAGCCGTGACAGTCTTTTTCCGCAGACCTGACTTTTTAGACACTACTAACCTAGGAAAGACAGAACCATCCTGCTAGACACCTTACATGCCACACTGTGGAGTCACATTGGATAGAGCCGTTTCCCCTTGTCAAGCACGATGGCCCTGTCTACCAGGACCATGTTCGAGGATGCTGCACCACAGTCGGATTAGAGCCATTATTATGAGACACTGAAGACTCACCACCAGGCATATCAATGAAGCAGCTAGGGACTGCATCATAGCTGAGATCATGTGGAGATCTTGAGATCAGCTATAGCCTATTGTCTCCACCACATTTTTGTACATGGTTCTATCAAATCGGGTTCTCCTTTTCTTTTCTACCGATGGGACAACACTACATGTGGTTCAACCCTAGTATAGTCCCATTGTATAGTTATTCTCAGCATGGTTTCATAGGCCACCCACTTATTTTTAATGTTATCTTTACCTTAATGATAAGATGACATTAGACATGGATGTACTTGGGATTTTGTCTCATAGCCACATTGGCCTTATGTAGACACTACTCTCTCTCTCTCTCTCTCTCTCTCTCTCTCTCTCTCCCCCCCCCCCCCCCCCTAAATGTCATGGTGATAATTGATCGAGTTGGTTAAGTTCAAAGTATTGTCATTCCCATGTTCTTCCTCATGCTTATAGAAGAGAGTTGAGTTTCCTTAAGCACCTTCTATTGAACAGGATGAGTGACACAAACACAATTATTCATGAAAAAAGTCTTTAATGGAATAATTTGGTTGAGAACTTCTTTGCTGTAAATTGGCCCAAATTGTTGCAAAATCAACATCTTGGTCATAAGTATTCCTCATTGCTTGAAAATCTTCTGCTTTTAGTTTTCAACATTCATGTTATCTTTGAAATCATTGACATAAAGCAAACAATGTTGAATACAATCCTTGATTACTTTAGAGACTTGCATATGGTTTACAATTGGATGGTATCTCTAGACACTCTAGCTTGAATCTTGTATTTAAGGATGTTGGCATAGCTAGATCACTCATAATGCCTTTAGTTTTCACTCCAATTAATGTCACATTGCTCAATTGAAAGGCCTTCTTCAGTGGGGGCTTGATATGGTACAACATGCATGGCTTGTCCCTAGGAGGATTTGGTCTCATGGCATAGCCTCATTTTCCTCCTCCACTCTCCTGTCCTCTTAGCTCATCTGTGGCTCGTGTACTTTTTCAGTAATTAATATAATTACCATTTGTTTGGAGTCTACTTTTGTTAATCAGATTTATCACTTGCTTATTAGGGATCGTCATTGGTTGGCAACTAAGGGTAATTTTGTCTTGAGCCTTCGTAAAAGCAGGACATGGTGGTCATCGACTATTATGGAGAGCTGGATCGATAAAATCCATTCAAATGCAAGGTCTTTCTTTGGAGAATGCTGATCGGTGGCTTGCCTCTTGCTTCAGCCCCTCTCTAGATGAAATATATCTAATGGCTCTTGCTTCTTTTGCACTAAAACATGGAGTCTTCTTGTCATAAGTTTCTTTCTTGTCCGGTAGCAAGAAAGACTTGGTCTCTTCTGTTAAAGATTTGGCGACAATTGGTGGGACTTGTACTACGTCCCTATGATTGGGTGTTAGCCAAACATGAAAATAGTGTTTCTCTTTGTGTGTTTCTTGGTATGTTGGCATAGCTAGATCACTTGGAATGGCTCTTTTTTTCACTCTGGTTGATGTCACATTGCTCGAGTGAAAGGCCTTCACTAGCAGCTTGATATGGTGCAGCATGCAGGGCTTGTCCCCGGGGAGGATTTGTCTCATGACATACTGCATTTTCCTCCTTGGCCCTCCTGTCCTTTTAGCTCATCTGTGGCTCTTGTACTTTTTCAGTAACTAATATAAATATGCACAGAGAGAGAGAGAGAGAGAGAGAGAGAGAGAGAGAGAGAGAGATTTACGAAAAAAAAAAAAAAGAGAGAGAGAGAGAGAGTACAACAACAATTCAATTATCTTCACGAAGAAAAGAGAGTACAACAAAGTATTTATTCTCAACAGGTTGCACCAGCAGAACTAGAGGCATTACTTCTGTCACATCCTAAGATTGTTGATGCTGCAGTGATACCGTACGTTAATCACAGCGCCTTTTCTGTTATGGTCAATTTTTTGCCATATTTTGCAGTCTTTGGATTTATGGCGATAACTTTACTCCTTATGCAGGTACCCAGATGATGAAGCAGGTCAGGTTCCTATGGCATTCATTGTGAAAGAGCCTGGGAGCGTATTAACAGAAAAGGATGTGATAAAATTTGTGGCAGAACATGTAAGTAGTATAAAAGAAAGAGAAAATAGTGTAGGGAGGCAACATAGCTATATGTATAGTCCAATCTAAACCTATTATCATTTCATTGGGTGATCATAGGTGGCTCCTTACAAAAAGGTCCGGAGGGTAAGCTTTGTCAGCAGCATCCCAAAGTCTGCAGCAGGCAAGATACTGCGGCGTCAGTTGGTCAATGAAGCCATGTCCAAACTATGACACACAATTGACGGGCTTGCTATTGTTTGCAACCATTTCCTAGTGCAAGCAAAGAGTGTAATCCTTAGATGTACACAGCCAGGGAGCATTGTAAATATAGTTCTGCCTACAACACAATATTTCCCAGCCTCAGCAATGATATTCACTTATGCCCTAATTATGGACTCTTGTTTGCGGCCATTTCATAGTGCAAGTGTAATTCTTACAAGTACAGACAGCTAGGGGGACATTGTTTGTTTAAAACAGTTCTGTTTGCAGCACAACAATTCCCATCATGAGCAATAATATTCACTCAATATAATCATATCTTAAGACTAGCTAGATTTGGCTCACAGCCATTGTGTGTGTGTTTCTTTTATCTCCACCTGTTGGTTTACCCTCCTCTCCTTTGTGTAAGCATGTTCTCTGATCAGTTTCATACTAGTGCAGGTTCAAGCTATTGCAGATGGCCACAAAAGGACATGGAAAACGTGTCTGTCACATGCAAGGTATGGCCTCACAAGTGTGGATAAGGCAAGTAATTGCAAATCTTAGGATCCCAATTCAAGATTTGAACTGCGCTATCAATCAATGATTCTGTGCGCGCTATGGAAACCACCCACCTGCCCAACTTCTTGTGACTGATAGTTATTGAAGACTATTGGTGTTTGTGAGAAACTTTACCTTCTTAAAGGAAATATTTTCCTTATTCTCTTTCAGCAATTGTTTCCATATGCACACACATACGTGAACGGAAGCATTGAAGACTATTAGGTGTTTGTGAGCAATTATTAATAGGTTTGCCTGGTCTAAAGTCTGTGTCTTCTTCTGAAGAAAGTATTTTCCTCATTCTCTCAGCAATTGTTTCCATATGCATACACATACGCATATGGAAGCGTGGAACAAGTATGGTTGGCTATTTTGACTAAACCATTTGCAAACTTAAATATAGGTACTAGATTCAACAAGATCTACCATGTGAACATTCCAAGAATGCATCTTTAAGAGCAAATAGATTGATTGCATAGTCAAAGATTTTTAGTTGCTAAGTAGATCAATTGTCCTGAATTGGTGAGGCTTAAGAGACAAGTTTTCAATGTTCTAGGTTCTCATTTGTCTTTTGTATGGCTTGCACACTCTTGACCAGTTTTCCATACGTTCTTGGCAGTTATTTGTGGAGTTGCCAGTAACACATGCACACGCACACGCACACACAACCTATAATTTTGTATCACATATTCTTATACTTATGAAGATTGATATCCCTCTAACTCTTCCTTCCTATCTAGGAGTATGGGTGTTGCATACTTGGATTCTAAGAGTATTGGGATACTAAACTTGGATAGCACACTAGGATTTGCCACTCCTAGTGGTATAATGCTTCCACATGTAAATACATATCACTTTTCGGCTTGTTAACCTATGACAGTCCCCCCCCCTTCTGCCCCCCCCCCCCCCCCCCACACACACACACACACACACGCTATTGGTCCTCCATCTCTTTTACAAGCCATATACATGTAACTACTTGAATTGTGTCCAAGCCTTTTTCTCTTGCACAACTTTATTGTCTCAAAACATGCACGTGATATCTACTGAGCCTAACATTTTAACCATGCACATTTCTCCAATTACAAAAACCTATACTACTCTAGGAAGTCATATATTCCTACACACAACACTTATCCATGTTTCCCTTTGTTTATTCATACATATATACATATGCTCATATTCTTGCTTATATCACATGGATATGTTTTCTAATTAACTTTTTTTCCCCATGATCTATTGGCTTACACTAGCTCACATCTTACACCTACTACTTTTCTCCACTCATACTTAGCAGCACTTTGATCTATTGTCTATATGTAACACACGCACTCATAGACGCTCCTACATCTTAGGTCTATAAACAAAACATACACATATTTGCATCCTATACATACTTTTTTCACCTTTTATACACATTTCGAGGTTGGAACTGATTCTCTCCATTTTTACACTTTGGCAGACGAATACTTGGGGAGTAGTTATACCTATTGAATGGTATGTAATGATACTCTAATACGATGATTGTGGGAAGAATATTTGCCCAAATCAAGGCTAGTATGTAGGGGACCGCATCTCCTTAACTAGATATTAGCATGCACACATCTATCATACATCTCCACTATCTAATGTTATGTTTCTCCCTCTCACTGGCATTGGATTTCTTAGCTACTTTGCTACTTGTAAAGAGACCATCCAAGAAGATTTACATATTGCAAAGCACAACAATGCTTGATCTTGTCAGTGGTGCGATGAATTAGGTCCATTTCTTAAGTCTTTTACTCCATAACTTTGATAAAACCTTCTCCACCAAAACTTTAGAGGAACATGATAAGTTCATAAGTTAGCGAAACCTTCCCCCCCCCCCCCCCCCCCCCCCCCGCACCATAGGCATACCAATCCCCAAATGGTAACAAGCTTAGAGCCTTGCAAAAGGCTTCAAAATTTGCTCTAGAGAGAGCTTTTGTAAATACATATGCTAATTTGTCCTATGTAGGGACATAAACCAAGTCAACCTCCCCTGCATGGAGCCTCTTTCTAACATAACGATAATGCACCTCAATGTACTTAGTGCGAGCATGAAAAAACGAATTCCTCGTCGCAATTGCTATGGCACGTTGACTGTCAATATAGATAGGAGCTAAGATCGATCAATAGGTATTTGAGCCATACAAAATTTAATGTTGTAAATGTTAATTTGTATTTAGCCTCTCAACTAGATGTGGCCATTGTAGACTATTGCTTGCTTAGCCAAGAAATAGATGAATCACCAAGCATGAAACAATTACCACTAGTGGACATTGGTGTGTTAAAACAACTAGCCCATGTGTGTGAATGCATGCACACAAAGAGAAGTGCCTTTAGGATAAAAAAGGCCCAATGTTTGAGTGCCTTTGCGATAACCAAAAAGACATGTTTAACAGCTTACCAATGTGTAGTACCTAGACTATGCATAAAGCATGTCAATTGGGAAACCCCAAACTAGATATCTAACTGTGTATTACACTAGTAAAATAAACAACCAATAGTTTGCTGATAAAGAGAAGCATCAAATGTGTCTTCTGCATCCTCAAGTGTAAACCTATGGTGTGTCTCAATTGGAGTAGAGATAGACTTGTAGCCTTGTACGTGACATTAGGGGAAATATGGACTCAAAGGGCCTTGTAAGAAATTGATTAGGAATTCTTAATCTTGGATTAATGCCTCTTCAATGGTCATGATTGTATACCTTTTTGTCCCTTGGTTCACCTACATTCCTAGGCTCCACCCTACTTTTTGTGGTGGACCCACCTAAAAAGGAGGGGGATCTCCCTTTCTTTTCACCTTTGTAACTAGCATTTTTTATCCTCCAAGATGGGATCACCACTCGTCCAAAAGTGACACATCATCAACTCATTTATTTTTGCCCCAAAAATGTATTTTAAAATTTTTACAATAAATAAATCTCTTTTCCTCAAAAGATGTACGTAATCATATCACAAGTTGAAATATTCATTTTTTGCATAATTTTTTTGCATTAAATGTCCTCTAAATTAGTTCATCCTCCAAGATGGGACCACTACTCTCTTTCAAAAGTGCCACATTAGCAACACGAATTTATTTTTTCTAAATTATTTTTTTCACAAAAATGATATTTTTTCCACAATAGGTACCGAATCATATTGACAGTTGAAATACTTATTTTTTATTCATTTTTTAACATTAAATACCCTCAAAATTAGTTTATATTTTTAAATATCCACACATGGTATCTAGGACCTTGTAGAGGTAGTTACGTACCCACTTTATGCTCCACTACTCATCCTAAAGTACCACATCAGCAAATCAAACTAATTGTAACCCCAAAAAGTGACATCTTTTCCTTCCCTCTCAAAACATGGTATTTTCCATCTCTAGTAGTGTTTAACCACATTATATATGCAACAAAGCATTTTTCTCTCTTTTACCCTCTAACCTTTCTAAATCATGCTCTCTTTTGCCTCTAACCTTTCTAAATCAATAGTATATTGAAAAATTAATTTACTTCATTATCTCTTCTGTCTTGCATTTTCTAATGGAACCACTTAGGGACATAAGCACTCATAAGAGGAAGGTGGATTTGCATGTTCATTTAGATAAAGAGTACGCTGTTAAAAAGTCCTCTTATAGCAAGTGATCTAGATGAAACAATTGATTCTCAATATCGTTTAGATGGAAAGGAAAATATTGATTTTTGGGTAGATAGTTCCTTATATCCTAATGACCCTAGCACTAGGTTAAATCCACCTTTTAATTTTACTTCTTTGTTGCTCACTTTTGTTGGGATTGGTAAAATGGTCTACTAGATTATTGCAAATTCTTAGGTGAAAATATTCATATGTATCAGCATTATCAATCAATGTTAATATAGCACTCATTAGTCTTTGTTACAATCCGAATGTTCATTAAATATGTTGCAAAAAGATCTACAAGATCAAGAAATTAAAGTGCGGAAGCTTGAATAAGAATTGAAGTAGTGTAAAAACAAGGGACAAGAGTTTGCAGAGGATACATAAATAAATTCAACCTCAAAGGAGGAGAAGACTAAGCAAATTGCCATGGGCTATAAGGAAAGGAAACATTGATTACTACCAATGCTATCACTATCCTTGAATGGTACGAAAAGGATGCGTGAAAACATTAAGATTTGCCATTTCTTACTGAAAGACAATCTAACTTTACTACATTCCCTGAAAATGTCTATTTTTTAAAGGAAATTTTTTGATGATGCTAGAGACCAAGGTAAGAGTCAACATATGGGGACTTTATCTGTGGAAGAAGTTCAAATAACATATGTATAGTCAGGGATAGTCAACAAGGCTATGAGGCCATACACAGTATGATAGCAAATGCATTGACTTGCAGTAAAATAAAGCACATTATTTTACCTTGTCTATTTTGTCTTAGAGCTATAAGACGAGCACAAAATATATCCATTGCTGATTCAATAAGAGAATATATTTAAATTAGTGACGAAGTGGAAGTGGAAGGGACTAAAGCTACAAAGATTTCTTATAACTATGATAACTTCAACAACATTTTTGTTGACCTCATTAATTTGTAATGTGCCATGGCTCGTTTTTATAAGGTGCAATGCTTGAAAAGTATTATCCTAATATAACATTATGGATTCAATATAATACCCTTGTTTCTACTAAGTTTATGCCAACTATAATTGTTAGGTTTTGTTTGAACCTTGGAGTTTGTTATCAAGCTTGTTGACGAATGCCAAATCGTAAAAGGACACAAGTTGGAGAGGATTGGACTTACATTGATGAATTATACCATGGCCTATGCAAAAGTAGCATGCTTGTCTGACCATTTAGTGTGTAGTTGGAGAAGAAAATTTGGTGGTTAGTAGTAGTTGAAGTGCTTAAGGAGACCCATAATGTTCTCTCTTGAATATTCCAACATACTTTATATTTGGGCATAATTTCCAAGAAAACAAGTGGCAAGAAGCTCTATGTGGAAGGAGCAGATGTTCAACTATCATAATAGTGAAGTTTTTTATGAATCTGCATTGCATGATATAAGTGTTCATATTTTCACAATACAAAAGATTATAAAAATATAATTAAAAATTTATAGTTTAAAAAAATCTTGTTTGATAGACCAGATAGCTTATTTTTGTCTCAAAATGCCAAGATGAGCTACCCAAGCATGTGTAGCCAAGACCTCCTAGGCAACTCATTTGGCTTGTTTTTTTTCTTTTTTTGGCATTTTGAGACAAAACTAAGCTATCTGGCCTATCAAACAATAAATTTTTTTCACTGCAAAATTTAGTAAATTTTGCTCATACTTCATCACTTAGATAATGCATGCTATGTTGTTGTTTGGTAAGGCAGAAAGGCTAGGTGGCCATCCACCTCTAACTGAGAGCTCATTGTACTTAATCATCGAGTTTTCAATTGATGTTGGAAATTTTATCAATACACCATCATATAAAAATACAATATGAGACATTCAAGGTAGAATAAAAAGCAAAGGTTTTTCATTACATATCAAAGTTTACAAAGTGCATTGCTCTGTAGTATATACTAAAAAAACTCTAGGCCCTTTGCATCACTAATCTCTCTCCCCTCTTATCCTTCTCATTGATCACATGTCTCTCTACATGATGGTCACTCGCTTGGCATGAAAAATATGTGTCCTCAAAAAGGGTGACAATGTATGCTTCTGCAGCTTTCTGGATAGTTGTCAGTGCAAGTTCTCACATGTGGAAATGATCTCCGTAGTAATAGTGAAGAATTTTCTTCACTAAGCACACAAAGGACACTTTCTTGATTAGTAGGTTTGTGCGCTTTCGATACCTGCGGATCTCTTTGAGAGGGTTGCCGCGGGTGATAGCTCTTCCTTCGCTTTAGCCTTTTCTCCTTGCCTACTGGGGACCTTGCCATGGTTACTATCTATGTGCTTCTTGGGGTTGAGGTTGAGCTTAGATGCAGGTTGCTTGACAGGGTCTTGTTTTGGAGTAGGGAGGAGGGGTACTAGAGGAGGAGGAAGTGCTCTGGTTCACTTGGTTGGTAGCTTGGGGTGTTGCATGGGGCCCTTGCCAACTTTTGAGTGCCCTTCAATTGTATCTATACTAGCCTTAGGCTAATCAATCATGTTTTAGGGTGTATTGATGTCATCATAAATGCTATCCTCAACATCATTGTTGCTACCTCCTTCATCCATAGAAGTGTTACCCACATTGTTCTCTAGCCAGTTGTTGTTACCTTCCACATCTTTGCTTTCTTCTTTGTCTTCAAAATGGTCTTATTGCTCATGAGGAGCTATTTTCAAGGTTTCCAAGGCCCATCTAGGGAGGATCTTCAAGCCTCTGGATGGATGGGGGAAAAGGACTATGAAGATGACGAAGGTTGCACTATTGTTCAATTCATCAAACTGGCTAAAATTGGGGATCTCTGTGCCTTGCCATAATGGACATATAAATACTTGCCCTTGCCCTTGGCTTGGTAGTGGATGTCGTTGTGTAGTTTTCTTTATATGGGCCATGAGGTGGATCAGAATAGGAGAAGAGAAGACAATAATAGAAGTATGAAATAAGAAATGCACTAAAAGAGCTCTATTTGTATGACACCTAGTATTAGGATTCAAGGCAGGTTCACATGTGGTTTTATATACATGCTCATTTGACAATTCCCTTCACCTTGTCATGCACCATGCTGTATGTGTATTCATTGCAAATGTGTTTCGACACCTTTCCTTATTATGCTCTTGAATTTCTTGCATGAAAGAATTGGCCAATGTGGTAGCCTTAGCATTCTCCAATGTGATAGAGTAGCCAAAGGTACATCTATAAAACCAATCAAGGTAGATTTTCTTAATGAAACCAACTCCATTGCAAGTGTTCTTAAAATATGCACCATGAGCTCAGTAATGAAACTTCTTCATACCTTGGATGCTCCACATTTCCAACGATCCATACTTCTCCAAAAAATATGTTCCATGAGCATGTTATATGTGCTGCTGCAAAGGTATGTAGCATTGACATTAGATTTGAAATGTCAAATTATACAAATATAAAAGAACATGCAAGTAGTAGAGTTGAAGACATACCATGTAGTGGGTAATATTGGTTTCTTCCCATGCATTGACAAAATTGACTACTGTATGAAAATATTTTTTGTGGTATTTCATAAGCTAGGATTGTCCTTTTAAACTTAACCTTGCCTCCATGTACACCTAATGAATTTAGTAGCTTCTACACTTTCTCAATGGCCTCTTTACATGTGGAGAGAGGCTTCATTGTGTATATAAAATTGACATGCAACTTCAACATCTTGTCAAATATACACATGAGGCAATGCAAAGTGCAAAAATGGAAATTATCTATCTTAATTGAAAATATGGCTTTCCAAATCTTATCAAGATGTGACTTATTCAACAACACCTTTCTATTGTAGATTAGTAAGCCTCCCTTCCATACAACCTTATCCATGGCCTTAAAATAATTATTTATTTTCATGCAAAATGGACAAGGAAGATTGCAAGAAAAATATATTTGTACTATATTGGAGAGTATAAGGGTTTTTTAAAAAACAAGGCTTTGCTTGGTATTACAGGCTTAATACAAGTTTTAGGCAATTTTCAAGCACTTGATTTTCTTGTGCGCCTACTTGCATCTCATCTTCGCCTTCAATAGCAACCCAACCTTGATGCTCTCTTGCATGATTGCCTTGCTGGTACCAATGGATTTTTCAATGCCCATAGATTGTAGTACCCTTTCACACAAGCTTGTACCAAATACATGCTTCACCAACACATTTTTCACTAGAATTATCTTGTGCCTGTAGGGCCTTCCAATTCTCATCAAGATATGACCTATTCAGTGGAAAATTTCTATTGTAAGTTAGTGAGCCTCCCTTCCATGCAATCTTATCCATGGCCTCAAAAGAATTATTTGTTTTCATGCAAAATAGACAAGGCAATGTTTGAAAGATAGATTGCGATAATTTGTATTATCCTGGAGAGTATAAGGGGTCTTTTTAAAACAAGGCTTTGCTTGGTATTACAAGCTTAATACAAGTTTTAGGCCATTTTCAGGTGCTTGATTTTCTTGTGGGCCTACTTGTGTCTCTTCTTGGCCTCTAGTAGCAACCCAACTGATAGTTTCCTTTTGCACAAGCTTGTACCAAGTACATGCTTCACCAACTCCTTTTTTTCTAGAATTATCTTGTGTGCATTTGGGGTTCTAACGATATAGGGAGAGAGAGATGAGGCAACAGGGAGCAGTGAACTCCCACATTCTCCTTATTTCACATATTTTACACACACACTACATTACTAGAAAGAACTAGGTCTAAGTGACCTGATTTAAGTGTACGTGACTTATCGACTATGACTCACATGCTAGAGACACTTGGACACTAGCTGTCATGTTGGCGTACATGAGATGAGCTTGAAGTCCCAACACTCCCCCTCAAGCTCAGACTAGCTGCTGTACTCCAAGTAGCTCCCTGAAACAAATTGATTTCTCTTTACCAAGTGATTTAGTAAATATATCTACTACCTAGTCTTCTATCTTCACATGAAGTAGATCAATTTGTCTTGTAAGTACCATTTCCCTAATGAAATGGTAATGAACCTCTATGTGTTTGGATCTAGCATGATAGACGGGGTTGCTAGGTAGCCAGCATCACACTACTGAGATTGTCACAATGCAATGTGACTTTGCTATCCAACTAGATACCCAAATCATGTAGCAGTTTCACAAGCCCAACTGCTTCACATGCTGCTAAGGCTACACCCTTGTAGTCTACCTCTGTACTAGATAAAGCAATGATGGGCTACTTCTTACTACTCCAACTAATTATATTGCTGCCCAAACTGAAAGCATAACCATTGGTTGATCTCCTGTCATATACACAACCAACCCAATCAACATCCATATAACCTGTCAAGTCAAATGATTTCCCATGCTCATAAAGCAGCCCATAATCACTAGTACCCTTCACATACCGCATAATCCTCCTGACTACATCTAAGTGTGGCTTACGAGGTTTCTGCATAAACTGGCTAATTAGCCCCACTGCATAACTCAAGTCAAGACGGGTAATAGTAAGGTAAATTAGACTGCCCACCATCTGTACACAGTGACATTCTCAATTTGAGTCCCAACATCAACTGTAAGTTTAATGATCCAATGGTGTTTCCATGGCTTTACACTCCATCACGCCATATTTCAACAACATATCATGAGCATACTGTTTTTGCAACAACCATATACCTTGAGGTGTAGACACAACCTCAATCTCGAGAAAGTACTTCAGCTCACCAAGATCCTTGACTTTGAATATAGCCTGTCACATTGCTTTAATTTCAGCAATTCCATGATCATAATCTCCAATCATGATCAAATCATCAACATAAACCACCAAAAAAACATAACCATGCTCTATCTTCTTTGTAAACAGGCTATGATTTGCATGACCTACCAAGTTGCTGCAAATAAGTGCTTACGCAAGCATTCCATGCTCTCGGTGCTTGTTTCAGCCCATAAAATGCCTTTTTTAGCTTACATACATACATATGTCAGATAGTCAGGGTGTACATAACCCTCAGGCTGCTCCATATACACCTCTTCAAGTAAGTCACCATTCAAGAATGCATTTTTGACATCCATCTACCATAATTTCCGGCCCTTAGAAGCAGCAAATGAAATGATTGTTCTCACAATTGCCATCTTGGCAACCAGGTTGAAAGTCTCCTCATAATCTAGGCCGTACTGCTATGCATATCCCTTTGCAACCAGCCGGGCTTTATATCTTTCCAACGAACCATCTAACTTTCATTTCATTTTATAAACCCATTTGCAGCCAATGGGTACTTTTCCTTTAGGTAGATAGACCAATTCCCATGTCTCATTTTCAACCAATGCTGCGTATTCCTCTCCATGGTAGCACACCAATTCTCATTTGTAACTCAATGAACTTCGTAGGCTCTCTGTAGCTTGACACTTTAGTCATATATGCATAATGTTTGGCTAAATACCCAATGTATGTTAGCCTATCAACATTTGTTTTTTTGATCCTTTCAGACCTCCTCAATGGTGGCACTCCTTGGGCTTGCCTCTCATGAGGCGGCACATACCTGCTTTGCCTCTTGCACCAGGCCTCATCATTGATGGTATGCCCAATTCACTATTAAGATTGTCATTGCCAGGTGACTCATATCAGTTGTAAGTAAGCCTATCACATTGTCAAAAAACTTTTCTTTTCCTTTATTCAATCTCCCCCTCATTGACATATCCGTGTCAATGGATGCAGTAGCACGACCGTGGAGTCCTTGTGTCCAGGGACTAGCAGTAGAGGAACCATCACCTGTCGGGGGTCCACATAGACGTACTTGCTGAAGGATAATTTTCAGCATAAGCAGGGTCGGCTGGTCCATCAGAGACCACTACATTCAGATTACCATACCATGAGGCCAGCTCATTAGAAACGACATCCTTGCTGATTAAGGTTTCTCACGTGCACAGATCATAGCATTTGCAAGCCTTTCTCTCTTGTGCATAGCTAAGAAAAGCACTTTTGACAGCTTTTGGGTCTAACTTCTTCCTCTTTTCATCAGGCACATGTACGTAGGCAATGTAGCCAAATACTTTTAGGTGACTAATGTCGGGCTTGTGCCCATACAGATTCTCATATGGAGTCAAATCATGAACCCCAATTATAGGTGTTCGGTTTAGCACATAAATTGCAATAACCACTGCTTCAGCCCAATAAGCATTTGGCAAATTCTTTTCGTTAAGCATTGCCATGGCAACTTCCATAAGCACCTGATTTTTTCTCTATGCCACATCATTGTGCTGAGGTATATAATTGCATGTGAGCTACCTTTTTATGCAAGGTACTTGTCAAACTCTCTGGATACATATTCTCCACCTCCATTAGATTTGAGACATGAGATATAATATCCAAGTTCATTTTTAGTATGGTTCTTAAAGTCCTTAAAGACATTGAGCACTTCATCCTTGTGCTTCAGAATGTACAGCCATGCGTATCGCAGTTGAAATCATCAATGAAGGATACATAATACCTGGCACCGCCAAAAGACGCATTATGGGCAAGATCCCATACATTCGAATGTATCAATTGCAAAGGCCGAGAACTATTTCTGACATGTCTCATGAACGAGAATCTTGCTTGTTTCCCAAACTGACAAGCAAAACATACATGTCCAAGATTAGTGTACTTGAAGTTTGGCAAGCCTAGTACAACCTCTTTTTGCTACATATTTTTTAGCTTCTGTACATTGACATGATCTATGCGTTTGTGCCAGATTTTCACATCTCCCAAACTGCTCCATTATCATGGGAAAACATGGTTGCCTTCAATTCCGGGATACATGCATCCAAGGTAAACATTCTGCCATCTCTCTTTCCTTTGGCATTCAACTTACAACCATTGCCATATTCTTCAATAAAACAACCATCCTTGTTGAATCCGACTTGCAGATTCCGTTCTACCATATGTCCAAATAACAGTAAAATCTTGGTAATAGAAGGCACATGTAGTACATCATGTAGGCTCTTTTTTCTACCATCAGGCATAAGCAATGAAACCACACCTGTATGCTGAATATTATGTTGTGTATCATCACCAATACATACAAATCCATGACATCCTGCTACTAAGTCATCAAATTGTTCGCCATGAGGAGTCATATGATTGGATGCTCCTGAGTCTATGTACCATTTCTCATCTTTGCCTTGCTTAGGCGTATTCTTTGATACATGCTACATGGCAAGCAGTCTATCTCCTTGGTCATCCTCAGTACCCATAGAAGATGCATAATGTCCTTGTTGTCTTCCTTTTTCCTTCATATGAGCTTGCTTTTTTTGGAAATCCTTTGTGATATGCCCATATCTTCTGCAATAATGATAGCCTTTATCCCTATTAGTCTACTCATGCGACTACCAGGAGCCACCTTTGAGGCGACACCGATCAAAGACTGCTTGTAGTTTGTTCAAGTGTTCCATCCAGTTTGAGTGAATGCAGAGGTCGTCGACAAAGACTTCTAACTCCTTGCGAAGCATGCCTTTAAATATGGTGCACATGAGACGTTGGAAGGTGTGGCAGGGGCATTAGTCAACCCGAAGGGCATGACTATGTATGCAAAGACGCCCCACTCGGTGGCGAAGGCAGTCTTATGCCTGTCGGCAAGATGCACTTACACCTGGTTGTATCCTGAGAAGTTGTTTAGGAAACTGTAGGCCTCTTTGCCTGCCACTCTTTCAAGCATGTGCTTGGTGTATGGTAATGGATAGTTATCCCTCTTAGTAGCAGTGTTCGCCTTTTTATAATTGACGTTTGCACACTCTAATTTTTCCGTTTTTCTTCATCACAATGACTATGGGTGATACCCAGTCCGTGTGCTCAATTTCGTAAATGAATCTTGCTTTCATCAGCTTATCAATTTCTTCCTTGACAGCGTGAGCGTGCTTCGGATTCATTAGGTACAGTCATTGCTTTATTGGTGCTCCGTCTGGTATCATGGGTATGTTATGAGTCACCACACTCGGATCTACCCCTTTAAGCTCTTCCAAGGACCATGCGAACACGTCCACATATTCTCGCAAGAGGGCGGTCAGACTCACCTCCTTGTCCTCGGCCAAGTCATCAGCAACGAAGACTGGCCCGGGTGTCTCCCCTTTCTAGGCTAGGTTCACCTCTTTGACTCTGGTTGGTCCCTCGATTGGTTTGCTCATTTGTCCTTGCCATTTGGTACCCATCAAGATCACTACCCTATCACCTTTCTTGAATTTCATAAATCATTTCGGAAGGCCCTATGGTTTTTGTTGCTCATTTGTTTGGGTGTCCCTAGGTTGTTTTGCCTTTTCTTGCTTCAATCGTTTGCACCTTAGATGGACAAGTAAGTCCTCGGCGGTGCATTGGATCTTGGGCGGCCTAGGTATCTCTGGGTCGCTATTCGAGCTCACTTCTCACTCAGAGTCGAACTCGCCGTTTTCGCTAGAGGAGGGGGTCTCCCCAGGTGGTCGCAGTTCGGACGATGATTCTGCTCTAAGCACTTGTGTCGTCCCTGGTTGAGCTAGGCCTGCTTGCTCAAGGTCTATGGCTGCTATGTGTTTTAGCCAGGCACGGCCACAATTTGCGTGCATGAGCCCTCACTTTGTCGAGTAGGCACTTCTTTTTTGCGGCTTGGAATCTGCTCGTATCTGTTCTATTACATGTCCCTCCGTGTCGTACTCTATTGAATCCACTTCCCCTCCACTCTCATCCTTGAAGGGTTGGAAGTCTTCGTACTCATCATCAGAGTCCTCTGCACTAATTGGTTCGACGTCCCGTAGGGCTTGGTACTTCTCTTGTCGTTTCTCCGGGACCAAGGCCTAGTTGTACATAAGGTTCAAGTCATGCACTCTGGTCCATTGCCACTCAGATTTGCCTAAGAGGTCTTGAAGAGGCGTGAGGTTTTCTGCTGAGTTGTTAGCCAGCTTGTCTGTTAAGTATTCCAGGGCCTCTTGGAGTTCTTTCTTGTTGCTTGGCACTTGGAGGGTGATGGGCTTAGGTCTCCCAAGATGGGTTCCTTCCATCATGCACACTGGTATAGTGGGCATGCCGTCGGTCGCGCCCATTGTCATGATGGCTTGCTCGTGCGCTTCTTTGTCCGAGAACAGTAGGTTGATTGTAGCAAGGACATGCATCCAATCCCGCTCGTCTTTTGGACATGGGATATACTTGGTCAAGGGCCCATAAGACTTCTTGACCTGATTGTTGCCCTTGAGTATCGAGGAGATGGCATCCAAGTTGACTGGTGAGGTCTTCCAAGTGTCCATCTCCATCCCCGCAGCTTCCGTCTGGTTGCCTAAGAAGATCAAGCCATTACCCCAATCTTCAATAACTCTAGCATTGCGCATCCAGGGCCGGCCTAACAGGACATCATAGTCCACCCCCTTCATGACTATAAAGTCGACCGAGAACTAGACACCTGCGATTTTTACTAGCTAGTTTTTAAGTACCCCGAATGGCCTTACCCTCATGCTGTTTTCTAGTGTGACGTTAAACTGAGCCGTCTCAATAGGTGGGTTTTCCCAAGTTTGCAGTACCGCATGGCTCAACACACTAATCCTGGTTCCCGTGTCTATGATCCCTTTCCTTTTGTTGTGTCTCCTAAGGCTAGGACTGGTAACATTGCATGCATCTCGGTGCCTTCCCATAAAGCATTAATGTGTAAAGATTTTGGCACAGAGTGTAGCATAAAACTCGGTATTTGTGTTTCTGCGTCCTGATCCTGCAGGTCCAACGCCTGCTCCTGTGACTCCTCGACCCACTACTTGAGGTTTTGCCACAGGGTGGGGTGCTGCTTAAGTAGGTCTCCTAGGCTTAATGTCACTGGGGTGGTCACTAGTATGGTGAGGAGTCCGTCGGTTGCTCGTCCTTCTCCTGTGCCAAATTGCCCTGGCCAATGGCCATGACTAATTTGTGGCCGTTCAACATCAAGGCTTGCCCTCAGGGGTGCTGTCTGGGGTGCAGTTGCCCTTCCTGGTTTTGGTTGAGGGGGTAAGTCTGCCGTGGTTGTGCTGATGATATCCTCACTCCCATCCTCTAGGATGGGCTCAGCATCTCTCAAATGTGCTTGTGCCTCTTTTACCCAGTCCCTCACTTTCTCTATGGCCTCGAGTTGGCTCTTCGGACACGGGTATTCCCCTACTTTGGCACTCCCCTTTTCGGCCATCTTGGGGGCTGAAGTTTCCGTCTCTGCATCCTCAACCTTCTTTCCAATAGGTAGAGTTGTAGCACTCTCGGCCTTTAGTGTGATTTTAGCCTCCAACTTCCTTTTCCTTCGCTTGCGGCTCTTCTTTCCCGTCAGACTGCATCAAGGTTACTAGGCCCTGGTAGGGATATGCTGGCCTGCTTTGTCTGGGCACGGGTCATGACCCGCAGTGAGATGGGCGTGGCCTCCCCATCAAGGTGCTCGATGCCGAACAGTCCCAATGGGACAGATGGTACTTCAGTTGGATTTGTAGATGGTTTCCGCTTTGGGCAATCGACGAAGAGGTGGGTGATTCCACACTCTACGCACCTTAGGTCAGCCTTGTCTCTGTTCTGCTGCTCCCTTTCTGGGCAACGCGATGAGACATGGCCTGGGTGTCCACAGGTCCAACAGATGATTGGTTCTTGCAGCTGCACCCCTAGCCTCTACCTCATCCCCTTTCTAACGCCATCACTGGTACTGTGGATAGTCCATGAGGACGGTGTTACTCTCTTCGTCGTGAGAGACATAAGGGTATAAATAAGTCTCTTCCTCATTTGGCTCTTCCACGTAGTAGACTAGAGCGTCACTCGGTGGTGGATGGGTCACATAGGGACCGGGCGGCCTCGGTATACCTGTGGGATTTATGTCCATCCTGGGGACAGCCGGCTTCAGGTCGTTAGGCGCAAGAAGGGCCAATGGGGCTCCCCTTTCGAAAAGTGGTTGCAGTCTATTGGCTAGGTAAGGCTGGCCATATGGTTGGGAGTAGGGAAGTCTCATGGGCAATCTGCAGTGCATAGCGTCGTGACCGAACCTGCCGCAGTTAGCGCAAGGTCTCGACCGAGGGTCTTGACACTTGGCTGGCAAATGATTTCCGCCACAATACACACATTCGATGTGTGGCCGCATTGGTCATCTCCACAGGTCTTGCAGCTTGACTATCTCCATCTTGACATCAGCCAAGTCGTGGCTCGTCTCGGTGGCCTTTCCCTTATCTTGGGATGACGGTGCGGGTCGCTCACCAGAGGTTGGTGCTCTTTCCAAACCTCACGAGCTGGTTTCTTCTGAGCTAGAGTTCCTGGAACTCCTCTCTTTTAGTTGATCATCAACTCTGATAGCTTCCTCAAAAACCCTGGCTAGTGCATCTCACTGCAGGCTCGAGTTGGCTGCCAAAGCCTTATACAGTTCCTCGTTTCGAATTCCACTGATGAACACAGTTGAAACTGCTCTCTCAGTCGGTTGTTTGCCTGTAGGGATGCTCTTGAAGAGGCTCCTTACGTGGGTTACGTAATTGCAAATATCCTCCTTCTCTTTTTGCTTGACATTCATCAATCGCACCAGCAGATTATCGGAGTATCCAGGCTCGGCAAATCTCTTAATGAAGAGATCCTTGAGGCTGTTGAAGTTTGCCCACTTAGCAGCATCTAAACTTGTATACCAGGTCTTGCCCTTGTCCCCTAAGCAGAGTCCAAACACTTGAGAATGTTGAGTCAGGTCGCTGAGGCCGTTGGCTTTGCAGCCTTGCTCGAACTGCTCTACAACTTTGTATGGGTCGTCATGGGGTTGGTACTTGTCGAGCTGCTTTGCGACTATCGGGATTTCAGACTGGCTCTTAGAGCCTTGGGTTGCTCCTAACCCTGCAAGCAGTGAGGTTGCTGACATTGCAGCACTTTGCTTTGCTGCGGTGTTGTCTAACAAGCACTTCATAAGAAGTTCACTCAACGTTGTCTCCTTCTAGGGCTCTCTCGTGATCCATTCGGTTTCGGCTGGCTAAGTTCAGCACTCGCTATACCTCATGCAATTCCATGCTTTGTCTTTGGCTCCTGACCTGCTGGTCTCTATTGTACGTGGCTATGCCTTCCAACGCCTTATGGGCTAGCTTCCTCTGTTCTTCTAAGTCTGTGATGATAGCATCTGCTGTCCGACCACAGTGCTCATATTGGGCATGCACATCGTAGCTGCTGACCAATTTCTGAATAGCCTCTGGGAAGACAACCAAGTTGAGTTCCTCATTAGCCCTAAGGTCCGCGCTTTCCTCCGCCATGGCTGAGTTCTCGCGCTTTGCCAAGCTATCAATCGAATTGAGTGGGTTTGTCAAATCCCTTTCGCTTGCGCCGCTTGCTTGGTCCCACTCTGTGTGTTGATGGTTTGTCTTCGTCCGTGGGTTTTCTCCTAATTGTGGGTTCCTTAAGCGGCTTATCTGAGTGAGTTCCTTGGCTTATTAAATGCAGTTCTCAAGTTATCTCCACTCTGTGTGGGTGTTCTTTCTGGTGCAGGTGTGTTCAATCAGGCTTTCAATTTTTCTCGAGTGCCCTTCAAGTGCGAAAATTCAAGGTGAGTGCACCAACCAACCCCTAAGCGCCTCATGCACCCTTGGGCGCTACGCTGCCTTGTCGTTTCTTGTGGGCTCAATCAGGGTTTTACGGCTCGGCGGGTTACGTCTAGGTCTCTAGGTTTCTAGGTATCACAACAGCCCGCTCGAACTGTTAAGCGGCCATGTCTTACGATTTTGTCTACTCGGTGCGCCAGAATCAGGCTTCAAGCGTCAAGAAGGCTTACAACAAGTTGCGTCACTGGGCTCCAGTTGGGTCAGGTCAAATTTTTGAGATTGAGTTGTGACACTCACTCGACCCAACTGGTCCAAGTTGCAGGGGCCGAGTGGGTGACTCGGACGGGCCGAGTCTCGCATGTCCGAGTGCAAAAGGTTTTTTTTTTGTAGGCCGAGGGCAGAGTGGGTGACTTGGACGGCCAAGCCGAGTGTTGGGCCGAGGGCCGAGTACCATGTCCTGGGCCGAGTGGACCTGGGTCCAAGTGTTAGTTTGGTCGGACGGGCCGAGTCGAGTGATTGAGTCAAGTGATTCGGATGGACCGAGTCGAGTGATTCGGACGGGCCGAGTTGAGTGATTCGGGGGCCAAAACCGAGTGATTCAGATAGGCCGGGTCAGAGGGCCGAGTAGGGTTTTTGGGTCGAGGCCCGAATGGGCGGGTTCGAGGGCCGAGTCTGGAACTCAGCCTCACAAGGGCCGTTCGGGCGGGTCGAACGCGGCGCGACGAATGCCGCGCAATGCCGATTTCGATCGAATCTCCCTAGTCAGGCAATCATTCCCTGCATAAACTTCTAGATCCTGGCTAAGGCACCAAGGGAAGTGATTGGCATAGCTGGGGTAAGCGGTGGGCTCTCCAACGGCGTGATTGAATCGAATCTTCGCGGGGGCTCTGTCTCTCTCACTGCAATGGTTGCAAATGAGCTCTCCCTTGGCCTCCTGACCCTTAAACCCCTTCCCGGGCAGGGCTTTGACACTCTCAATCATTCACTTGCCGACATTAAGCATCCCAAGCTAGCTTTTTGCCTTTTTTTGCATGTTTTATGCCCTGTTTTGCCCTGTTTGCAACAATAAATCCTACCCTTTCCCAGTTCGATTTCCTAATGCTATCCTAATCTAAATGCAGTGAGAATCGAAAGCAACAAACTGACATGATTTCTCCCTATTTTTCAATCATCAAACAAACAAACCAACCCAAAATACTTACTTGTTTTGAAGATCAAAACACCCAACCTTCCTACCTACCTCAAACTCCGTTTCGGGGGAGAATCCCTTACTTCGATGCTTGATATGGGGCGCGCAAGTGCTCAAGCTTGAATCCGTGGTCTCGGCAATGGAACCAAAATGTGGGAGCTTTCGCTCAACTGCCAAGACCCATGGACCGCTTATTTTTTCAAGCGTTCCAAGCGAGCTCTAATGGCTACCTCTCACATAGCCGACGCACCCTCGATCCTAAGAGTGTAGTGAGCTTACCTTGATGCCGATATGAGTTGCCTCCTCCCTTCCACACTCGGGTAGCTCCATGATCCTACATGCTAGCTCAAGCATGCTCAAGCCTCCTCCTTCTCCAAGCTCCAACCTCCATAGCCGTGTGCGCAAAAGAAGGAAAGGGAAGAGAAGAGAAGAGAAGATGATGAAGAGTTTCACCCCTCACTCCCTCTCACTCCCTCCCTCACTCTCGCAAGGATACACACACAAGCAAGGAGAGGGGAAGAAGAGGAGAAGAGAAGAGCTCTTGTTGGGCACACACCAAAGAATGAGCTTCCATTCACTTTTTGAACTTTATATATACAAACCCTAAAACCCCATGGGTACCCATCCTTTTTTACATGACCGACCATTGTGGCAAGGTCCCTTTTTCTAATTCCCTCTTTTTGCTTAGTGCCCCAGGCAGCCTATATTCGGCTATTCTTTTACAGGTGGCATAGGAGGGAGCTTGGCGCTCTTTTACAAAAGTTTTTTGGAGTTTTTGAGGTGCCTTTTATTTAAAACTACGCTTTTGGCCCCGACTTACCTTTGGAGTTCGCCTGCATGTCCTTGCTCCTTTTCCATTTTCTTTCTGCTTTTTCATTCGCCTTTCCTTCTTTTCGGCTTGGGGTTAACAAACACTCCTTCCATGAATTGGTCAGCTACTTGCTTTGCTGAAAATTGTGTCTTGGTTGGAATAAAATGGGCCGATTTGGTAAGTTTGTCCACCACAACAAAAATGCTATTCCAACCATGCCTTGTGGTAGGGAGGCCCGTAATGAAGTCCATTGAAATGTCGGTCCATTTTCCTTGTGGAATAGGCAAGGGATGAAGGAGACCAGTTGGTAATAAAGAAGAATCTTTATTTTTTTGACATTCCAAGCAATGAGAGACATACTCCTTCACATCCCGCCATAGGCCTTTCCAATAAAAACTCTTGTGCACTTTGTCAAAAGTCTTAAAGAGACCAAGATGACCAGCCAAGTGCGAAGAATGAATTTATTGAAGGACTTTTAGCCTAAAGTTGCTTTGAGGAATCAAGTAGACCTTCCCCTTGTACCATAAAAGTCCATTATGCCATTTGAAGCTTGAATATTCTTCATTTATCCCTTGCTGTAATTTTTGCATTATTGTGGCAGCATGCTCCTCCATCATATATTCCTCTTATATGTCATTTATCCAATCTTTATATATAGTGGAGAGAGTAGATACATTACATGCCCACATCCTAGAGAGTGCGTTCGCCACTACGTTATCTTTTCCAATTGTGTATGCTATCTCAAAATCATATGATTGAAGAGTTGCTTACCACCTTCTTTGCTTAGGAGACGAGTTGGGTTGAGAGAGGAATTACTTCAACACCCTATGATCACTTTTCACTTTAAAGTGACTTCCATAGAGGTAATGATGCCATTTTTTAATTGCATGTAGTATAGCTAGCATCTCTTGCTCATATACATGTATTTGTCTCTCTTTTTCATCAAATTTTCTACTCTCATATGCAATGACACCATGTTCTTGGGTTAAAAAAATCCCCAATCCTCTCCCATTAGCATTCGCATAGATCACAAAAACCTTAGAAAAGTCGGAACAAACCAATATAGGTGTTGAAATGAGGAGTTGCTTCAGCTCATTGAAGCTTTTGTTGGCTATTTCATCCCAAAAGAACTAGTATTTGTTGGAGTAGGCCAATCTTTCACACATTGGACCTTTTTTGAGTCAACCTTGATGTCATTTTCTCCAACAATATGTCCCAAGTATTCTACTTCTTTGACCATGAATGTACATTTGGTTGCTTTAGCAAACAACTTGTGACTCCTCAATATGTCAAAAACTTCTCTAACATGTTGTAAATGCTCTTCTTTGTCCTTGCTATATATCAATATGTCGTCAAAGAACATCAAAAATATCTTGAACAAAAGTGACTGAAGTATTTTGTTCATTAAAGCTTGGAATGTGGCTAGAGTGTTTGAAAGACCAAAGGGCATAACCATGAAATGGTACAATCCCCTCTCGGTCCTAAATGAAATCTTGTATTCCTCCCCCTCCTTCATGTGTATTTGGTGGTATCCTGATCGCAAATCAATCTTTGAAAAGACCTTGGCATCCTTCAATTCATCTAGGAGATCATCAATCCTTGGTATTGGATACCTACTTTTGATAGATGCCTTGTTCAAGTCCCAATAATCTATGCACATGCGGAATGAACCATCATTCTTCTTGACTTAGAGAACGGGAGAAGCAAAGGGAGATTGACTTGGTTGTATAAGACCCATTTCAAGTAGCTCCTTTACTTGGTGCTCAACTTCTTCTCTTTCTACCTTTGAAAGGAGATATGGAGGCTTATTGATAGGCTTGGTATTTGGAAGCAAGTCGATGGGGTGATCCACTTCATGCTTTGGAGGAAGAGAGGAAGGTGGTTGAAATAAATCATCATACTCTTCCAACAATATGCAAAGACAAGGATCCGCATATTTTGAAGGATTAGAGGACTGATTTGAAGAGGGATGATGCTCATCAATCTTTGACAAGAGAAGGGCAAACATACATGCCTTTGCATTGATCTCTCTCTTAATCTTCTTGGGGCTGATCACCTCTAGCTTCTTCTTCTCAATCCCTTGAAGAGTAATTTGCTGTCCATGCCATTGAAATCCCATTTGAAGCCTATTCAAATCCATGGTAAACCTGCCAATACTTTTCAGCCAATTGCAGCCAAGTATAACATCAATGGGGCCCATCTCCAAGGCAATAAGACTCATCGAAGTGGTACAAGATGATGATAAAGTGATGGGAACATTAGAACAAATCTGATTACTTCTCTCATAAGCTCCATTTTCCACTTGAATTCTTAGTGATGAAGGCATTTCTTGAGTGTACAACTTCAGCCTATCAAGAGGCAGTATAATGAAGCTATGTGTACTCTAGTGTTGATAAGAATATGAGAAATTCTTGAATTAATGTAGCCTTTAAGGCGTAATGTATTGTCCCCTTTTGAACCATTCCATGAATCATGGGAGATAGAACAAAGCTTCAATGAATCCAAATTTGTCCAAGGATCATCCATGTAGTAACCACCCAAGTCGAATGGAAAACCATCCATAGGGTCATAAAATTCTTCATGGCAATCATCATCATGGTCATGCGTCTCCTCAAGAGTAGGTAAGCACTCAAGCTGAGATAGATTGCTTTCATTTGTCTCAATATCCAATTTCTCTTCAAAAATCATGCTCACTTTGACATTCTTGGCTTTGCATTTTGTCTTGCGGTCGGGAGACCATTTCTCCCCATGTTTGAAACATAGACATTTCGCATACAAGTCCTTCAGCTTGTCATTAGACACATGCTTTCCTTGCACCATAGGAGTTGATGAGTTTTTGCCACCTATTTTAGTCCTCTTTCCATCTGATCTATTTTCAGCATTAAATCTGAAGTTACTGCCCTGTTTTGATCCATAAACAGTAGGAAATGTAGGGATCTTGCTGTAGGTACTTGTTGGCTTCCCTCCTTGTTGAAATTCAATCTTTGTTTGCCCATAATTTGTAGCTATTCTAGTGGACTAGTTTGGCTAAAAATGTTGCCCTGCTCTTTGCTGAAAACTCTTGTATTTTTTACCATACCTTTCAGCCAATTGTATGGCAACTTGTAAAGAGGATGGTTTCATAGCTCCCACTTCAGAAGATAGAGAATATTCAAGCCCAAATATATAATTATTCAGCTTGGCATTGTCGGATACTCCATCCACATACACGGAGAGGTTAATGAATTGGTTAGAATAATCTCTAACTGATAATCCGCTTTGCTCAAGAGCATACCACTTCTTCTCTAACTTCTCTTTTTCAATAAGAGATACGAAAACTTTGATCATTGCCCTCTTTAATGTATCCCATATCTGTTGAGATGACAAGCTCAACACGTGCGGACATTGATGATGGACCGCCTAGCTAGATGAGTCCGCATGTCTACACTTAGCAGATTGGTGGTCATTATGATACTCACATGGCCAGTGACTTATCACTTATTATATTTAGTTTGTTACACCTACCTACAACTGGCAAAGATATAACGCCAATCGATTAGTGTAGTCGGTTATGCACTGTTTGACTTAGAAGGTCACTTTCCTTTATGTTGTATCTTATCTATACTTTGTGTACATTGTATAGTGTGTGGAAGAAGAAGAAAAAATCAACAAGAAAACGTATTGGCCTCCATCTCTCTTCTTGTGTTCTTGAGTGAGCTTCCTCTTGTGTATACAATGTGTGTTTGGCACAGTAGCTCAAGCAAATCCCCCCACCACGCGATTCTTGACATGGTATCAGAGCCACACCACTGAGAGAGGCTGATTTTGAAGGCTGAAGTGAAGGATAAGAAACAAGGTTCGAGTAAGCAAGCAACGAGTAAGAAGCTCTCCCATTCTTCCAGTCTCTCTCTTGGATAGTGCCTGTGGAGGCACCGGGAGCAGGGTTGAGCAAAAATCTCAGATTGCTGTGAGATTTGCTGTGCGAGCAGAGTACTGTATATTTTGCAGATGGGCCCTTTAGGGCTTTCCCATAGTTATTTTGGGTATCTGAGGCCATTTCGGGCCCCGTTTTAGAGCCGCAATGTTGCGAACATCAGTTTCAAGGTACACTGTGGTTTCGGTTGTATTGACCGAAAGTGGGTGCACAGGTTACAGATTTCGAATTTGTAAATTTTGAGGTGTTTGCAGGAAGCAAACATAAGGTTTATCTGCAAACAGGTTGTAGATTACATGTACTATGAGCAATCAATGAAAAAGGTTACTTAGTGTATTGTTGTGCACGTGTTGTGAAAGATTGCAGAACACTAGCTTACTGTGTTATATCCTTGTTTGTGATAATGGTAGAGAACAATGGAAATCCCATTATTGAGAAGCTCGACAAGAACAACTACCCTTCATGGAAGTTCCGTGTGACGAACTTCCTCATTGAAAATGGCCTTTATGAATTTGTTTCAGGTGAAGAAAAGGAGTCAGAGCTGGGTATCCCTCCGACTGTAGGTGAATTAAAAGCATGGAAAGAATGGAATGCAAAAGACAAAAAGGTGATGTACTGGTTATTTGAGTCATTGATAATACAATGTTGGGATATATCAGGAATGCAGAAACTTCACATGTAGCTTGGACAATTTTTGAGAACATGTTTTCAGTAAATAAAAAGGCACGAAAGATTCAACTCAAGCAAGAGTTGAATGCTTTGAAGAAAGAGAAAATGTCTGACAATGAGTATGTGTTGAAGGTGAGGAGCATTGCAAATGCTTTAGCAGCGATTGATGCAATGCCTGATGATGATGATTTGGTTTCATCCACTTTGAGTGGCCTTAACAATGAGAAGGTATGGAAATCATTTGTTACTTCAGTATATGTACGGAAGCCATTTCTAGATTTTGATGAGTTTTTTCTCTCTCATGATTACCGAATAGATCAATATACAGGGTGACTTATCTGAAAAAAATGGTGAACAGGTTCAAGCATTTTACTCAAGTTCAGGAAGGAGATGTGGTAGATCCTCTTCGAGAGGCTGTGGTATGGGACGTGCTAGTGATAACTAGCAAAACAAGTTCAATAAGCAATTTGGTGAAATGCAAGTTTCAGGAGGCCGAGGAAACTTTAGAGGCAAGGGGAGCTCTAGAGGAAGAGGTGGATGGCAGAATAGAGGTTCTGGAAATTCTGTTATTGTTTGCCATTATTGTGGCAAAATAGGCCATATTGCACCCCATTTCTATGCAAAGAAGGATGATATTTGCAGTGGTAAATTGCAACAAGGAAACTATGCATCGTCTTCACGATAGAATGAAGACAAAAATGAGTGTCTGTTTGTTATGTAGCATATGATGAATGCAATTACAAGAAAGGGGACACATGATGATGTATAGTATGTCGATTCAGGTGTATCTAATCGTATGACCAGTGATGTTGAATGGTTTGGAGAGATGCAAGACTTACAAAATCCAGGTTATGTGCAGATGGGTGATGATTCATGCCACCCAATTTCACACATTGAAAAGGTTCCCTTGTCCTTGTATGATAGCCAGGCAAAGAGTCTGACAGATGTATTACATGTGCCATCAATTACAAAGAATCTAGTGTCTGTTGGCCAAATGGTAGAGCAAGGGTTGTAGGTCCAATTCAATGCAAAAGGTTATTTTGTAGAAGACTTTAATGATAAGTGCAGGTTGGTCACAAAAGGAAGTAGAGTTGGCCAAGTGTTCACTTTAGATGCTGGAATTCTTGCAATGGATGTTGCTATGTATGCTAAAGGAAAAGGATTGGTTTTGCAGATATTGAAATATGGTATAAACGTATTGGACATGAAAATGTGCAAAGGCTGAAATGAATGCAGTCCAAAGGATTGGTTACAGGGTTGCCTTCTTTTAGAGTTGCAGAATTGCATAAAGTCTGTGAAGCATGCCAGTTTGGTAAGTAAGTAAGACAACCCTTCTTGCATGACAGAGAAGTGAGTAGAAAAATACTTGATGTAGTGCATACAGATGTTTGGGGGCCTACACATAATGTATCTCTTGGTGGTAGCAAATACTTTGTCACATTTATTGATGACTATTCAAGGAAGTTATGGGTATACTTAATTAGAAAAAGAGTGATGTGTTTGAGCACTTCAAATATTTTAAGGTAGCTGTTGAAACAATGCTTAAAAGTGAAGTGCTTGAGATCAAATGGAGGGGAAGAGTACCTCTCTAATGAGTTTGCTAGCTTCTTGAGGACTCATGCGATAAAGAGGCAATTTACTTGCAGGTATACCCCATAGCAAAATGGGGTTGTAGAAAGAAAAAATAGGCATATTGCAGAAGTCGCACGGGCATTAATGGCTGAAAAGAATATGCCCAAACATTTTTGGTCTGACGCTATCCATACTGTTGTCTACATTATGAAAAGAACTCCCACAGCTGCAGTTCATGGAATGACTCCTGAAGAATGCTTTACTGGCAAGAAGCCTAATGTATCGCACTTGAAGGTATTTGGATGTGTTGCATACATTCATGTATCAGATGAGCTATGGAAGAAGCTTGATCCAAAGGCTGAAAAATATGTTTTTATTGGGTACTCTTTAGAGCAGAAAGGGTATCGATGTTATAACCCTGTCAAGGTGAGTTCAAAGTGAGCAGGGATGTTACCTTCGATGAGATGGGAAAATGGTATACACCTGCTGGTGATGTATTAGATGATGATAATGATCATGATAGTTATGTGCAGAAAGAAAAACAAGAATCACAAAGTCTTAGTGGACAAGAAACATCATCTGGTACTATACCTACAGTGAGCCCTTGGTCTTGGAGACTAAGGAGTAGCCCCACATCTTCAGGTGGATCTATAAGTGTTGCAGGGAAGGACAAAGGAAAGAAGAAAGTGTTGGATGGTAATGATGCATCTACCAGTCATTTGGGATTTGAAAGAGATTATAGTGGCTCAGAGAGTTTGGATGATGAGCTTGGTATTCCTTCAGTCAGGACACCAGGTGTACAGAGAGCTCAGAGTAATGTAAAGGCTCCATTGAGTGATCCGGTGGTACGCAGATCTAGTAGGGTCAGATACCCTGTTAAAAGATTTGGTTTTGAAGGTTATGCAGCTCACCATTATGCTTATATGGTGAAACTAGTTGAGGATGTTGAGCCCACTTGTTTTGAGGATGTTGTTGGTCATGCTCATTGGGATGCAGCAATGGATGAGGAGATGGCTGCATTAGAAGCCAATAAGACTTGGAATTTGGTACCCTTACCTAAGGGTAAGAAAGCTATTGGCTGTAAGTGGGTTTACAAAGTCAAGCATAATGTAGATGGTTCAATTAGCATGTATAAAGCTAGCCTGGTTTCAAAAGGCTATGCTCAAACATATGGTATAGATTATGAAGAGACATTTAGTCCAGTTGCTAGGATGGCAACTGTTTGATGTGGGATTGCCTTGGCAGCAGCCAAATGTTAGAATTTGCAGAAAATGAATGTTAAGAATGCTTTTTTGCATGGTGAATTGCAACAAGAAGTGTATATGGAGCAGCCAGCAGGTTATGAGGATTTAGAGCATCCCACATATGTGTGCAGGTTAAAGAAGCGCTCTATGGGCTGAAGCAAGCACCTAGAGCATGGTTTGACAAGATTGGAGAGTATCTTGTCAATATTGGATTTTGTATTTCTGATGTTGATCACTCACTTTATGTGAGAAAGGGAGATGTAGGTTTGGTCATCATAGTCATCTATGTGGATGACTTGATTATTACAGGTGATAGTGACAATGGGATTGCTAAAGTTAAGGACTTCTTGAAGAAAAATTTTGAGATGAAGGATTTGGGTGAGTTGAGATAATTTCTTTGTATTGAGGTGATCAAATGTGATGAGGGTATATGGCTATCCCAAAGACACTATGGCTTGGATATGTTATCCAAGTATGGTATGACAACATGTAAGCCTCTTTCAATACCATTGTAGCAAAATGTGAAGTTGAGTGCCGACGTTGAGGATGAGATAGAAGACCCTACTATGTTCAGGAGGATAGTAGGGAGTTTGATTTACATAACTATCACAAGGCCAGACTTGAGCTATGATGTTGGCCTTGTTAGTCAGTTTATGCAGATGCCTAGAAAGCCTCATTTGGATGCAGTTAGACATATACTGAGGTATGTGAAGTCCACTTTACATTATGGAAATTTTTATGAGGCAGGTAAGGACGTAGAGGTCTTTGGATACACAGATGCAGATTGGGCTGGTAGCATGTCAGATAGAAGATCTACAAGTGGATTCATGTTTAAGTCCACCTTTTCAAATCTTGCCCATTTTGTAGCCATTTCCTCGTCCTGGCTCCGATTCGAGTGCTGTAAATTTCTGTGCGTCTGCCTTAACATCCCACATTGACTAGCAACTCTGACAACCTGCACGGCAGTCTGATAATTTATCAAAAATCCACAAGTGTCGCTCGGGCACCTTTTCAAAGTCGTCTTTCAGTTGGTGCTTAAAATCATCCTAGCTGGAGCCGCCGCCTTCAATCTTGAATATTTTTCAACTAAATTCCGAAATTTTTGGCAAATTTTAGGCACATCCCGGGCTCAAAACTCCGCTCTCAAGCTGTATGCTGCTTATGTTGTCACAATGAATGACAAGTGGACCATCTCCCTGGACATCCAAATCTACTAATAACTTTTGCAACCATACCACCTCACATGCTTCCATAGCAGCACCTCTGTACTCAGCCTCTGTACTCGATAAAGCAACTGTAGGTTGCATTTTATTGCTCCATGTAACTACTGCACTACCAAGGGAAAACATGAATCCACTTGTAGATCTTCTATCTGACATGCTACCAGCCCAATCTGCATCTGTGTATCCAACCTTGGTAGTGCAGCAGTTACATGGAGCAACAAAAATCAACCTACAGTTGCTTTATCGAGTACAGAGGCTGAGTATAGAGGTGCTGCTATGGCAGCATGTGAGGTGGTATGGCTGTAAAAGTTATTGGGTGATTTGGACATGTAGGGAGATGGTCCAGTTGTCATTTATTGTGACAACATGAGTAGCATACAGTTAGCTAGGAATCGAGTATTCCATGCTAGGACAAAACACATTGAGGTGCACTACCACTTTTTGAGAGAGAAGGTACTTGCAGGAGAGATTGACTTGGTATCAGCACACAGGATTAGATAGCTGAAATTTTCACAAAGGCATTGGGTGCAAAGAAGCTTTGAAAGTTCTGAAGCTTACTTGGAGTTGCAGAGATAGAATTGAGCTTGAGGGGGAGTGTTGAGATGGCAAGCTCAACACGTGCGGACATTGATGATGGATCACCTAGCTAGATGAGTCCGCACGTCTACACTTAGCATGTTGGTGGTCTTTATGATACTCACATGGCCACTGACTTATCACTTATTATATTTAGTTTGTTACACCTACCTACAGATGGAAAATATATAATGCTAGTCGATTAGTGTAGTCGGTTATGCACTGTTTGACTTTGAAGGCCACTTTCCTTTATGTTGTATCTTGTCTACACTTTGTGTACATTGTATAGTGTGTGGAAGAAGAAGAAAAAATTAGCAAGAAAACATTTTGGCCTCCATCTCTCTTCTTTTGTTCTTGAGTGAGCTTCCTCTTGTGTATACAGTGTGTGTTTGGCGCAGTAGCTCAAGCAAATCCCCCCACCACGTGATTCTTGACAATGTCAAGAATTCATTACCAATCCTTGACATGTACTGCCACCAAGTGTGTGCATATCCCTCCAAATGTAGGGCTACAAATATAACCTTGGCATTCTCTGGTCTAGGATACAAAGAGAAATACATCTCAAGCTTGTCAAACCATTCGTCTAATTAGATAGGGGATGTATTTTCACCCTTGAAATTAGAAATGGTTATTTTCTCCTTGTATTGCTACTCATATTGATGAGATTGGCCATTATTATGTTGCTGACCATAAAATTTTGGACTAAAAGAATTTTGCCTTTGAACATTGTTAGTCCATGCTCCATGAACATGTGGTTGTTGTTGTCCATGAATATTTGCAAACCCAATTGTTTGATTAAATTGTCCTTGTGGTAGAAAGAAAGAGTTGCCAACAACATGAGGTTGTCCATAGACTTGATGTCCATACATTGGAGAGTGTGTATTTGTTGTGGCATTCATTGGTGGTTGTTGTCCACTCATTTGATGAGGCCAAAACTATTTTGAATGAGGGACTTTTTTAGAGGGATGATTATATACATGATTATTGTTGACATGATGTTGCTATCCATAAGAATTTGGAGCCGAATTTACATGACCATGTCAATTGTAAGGGTGTTGCCCATGAGAATTATTACCTCCACTTGCTTGGACCATGATAAGACCTTTGTTCTTCAGCTTTCTCTTTATGTGTAGATTTAGGGATAGTTGATGGATGTCCATAAAAAGACTTGTAAAAAGTATGGCATCCATGTGTGTCATCATCAAGCCTTGAGTTAGCATGAGCCTTATCCTCCAAATTTTGTCCATGAGAGCTAGTGTAGGTACTAGGTTGATAAAGGGGCTGAAATTGAGGTTGAAAATGAGAGGGTTGAGCTCTTGATGGCTCTCCAACTTCATAATGTCCAACAACCTTGGAAGTTGTGGTCTTTGGATGCTCTTCAACAATGGGAGGACTTGGAGCATTTGGAATTGTTGTAGGTAATATCCTCTCACTCAAGAGAGCCACAAGATTTCTTGAATGAGAGCATTTGGAATTGTTGTAGGTAATATCCTCTCACTCAAGAGAGCCACAAGATTTCTTGAATGAGAGCATTTGGAATTGTTGTAGGTAATATCCTCTCACTCAAGAGAGCCACAAGCTTGTCAATGCCCGACTTCATGTCCTTTATGTCATTGGCGAGTTGTTGAAAATTGTTAGAATCAATAGAGACATGAGTAATGCCAACCCCATTCACTTGATTGTTTACTGCAGCATGTGTTGAACTAATCTCTACCTCCTCATTATCATGGTTCTCATGGTAAATAGCCTCTTGTGAAGCTTCATGCTCTCTATCCAATTGATAGTCCCTTAAACCTTCATTGATGGTGCCTATAATGGGTCCTTTCTTTTATTTTTAGCCATAGGTGATGTCCTATCGTAGAGGTACAACAATAGAAAAACTCAAATATTTTGAGCTCAAGTGATCCAAATGACAAACTTTTTGGCTGTCTTTAAAGCTTAGGACGCCCCCTTTCAAATGAGCTATCAAGTATTGAAAATGGTTGAGTATAGAAAATTTTGTAAGCAATTTATTGTAGCTGTCTAGAATTTCCTACAACCTGTGAATGCTCTATTTTGGTCATTTAGGATATTGATTAAGAAATAATAATACATTTTCAACCAACATGATATGTCTAGTTGCAATAGTAATAGGCTCTCTATATCAAGATTTCCTGTAAGGCTAGCCATTTCCATTCTGATTAGTATCCAATGGAAATCAAGAGCAGATATACAAGTTAAAAGTTCTTGAATGAAGATGGATGAGGGAGGTAATGGGTCCACATAGCCAATAGAAGCAGCAATGCAATTGTACTACCATGGAGATGGCATGGTGTATGCTAAAGGGGAAAAGATTACCAAACTCTTTTTGGGTGAAGTAGTCTACATTGCAATGTACATCCTCAACCAGAGCTACACTAAGGTGTTGAAGGGAAAGACACCTCAAGAGGCCTACTCTAGTCAGAAACCCTTTGTTGCATATTTTACAACTTTTAAAAAGACCAAGCTAGAAGTCAAGAATATATTCTAGATTTTAAAAATACCAAGCTAGAAGTCAAGAACATGAAGTGTATCTTTCTTGAGTACAACCTAGAATCTAAAGCTCACTGATTGTATAACTATGAGGCTATGAAGGTAATTGCTAGCCACAATGTGGTGCTTGTGAAACAACCACATGCAATGGAAGAAAGGGTCTTCTATGTTTTCATAAGAAGAAGAAGTAACCACCCTATGCCTATACTAAATGCTGACTTTCTTGTAAAGAAGAAAGAAGATTTATGAAATGATGAAGTTCCTCAACCACAACAACCTATTTAGTGTTACAAGGGACGTCACTTCCCAAGTGGGCAAAGCATCTCTTTGAATAGAAGAATTTAGCTCCTACAGTTGAGGAGGAGCTTGTTGATGGACTTCGAAGGCCAAAGAGGATTGAGAAGCACATTTTCAATATGGCATTGTTGACTGAGATAATGCAAGTAAAGGAGCCTATAAGTTTAGACAAGGTTATGGATATCAAAACTAGAAAGCTACCATGCAATTAGAGTATGATAGGATCATAAAAAACTTGGGACTCTCTTGATAAAAAATAACAAAGAAAAATGGGTTTAAAAGACCAATTATAAAATCAATTGGGCTTTTGGAAAGTACAAATCCCGACTTGCAGCTCAAAGCTACTCACAAATAGAAGGCTTTGATTTTTAAGAAACATTTGCACCTATAACTAGGATGATCACTATTCATGTGATACTAGCCTTAGTTTCTTGTAAGAAGTGGCTAATATTTTTAATGGATGTGAAATTTGGTTTCTGGAAGGGACACTCAAAGATGAAGTATATGTGGCCTAGCCACCAAGATTGGATGCTTGGTCAAGAAAATCAGGTTTGTAGATTTAGAAAGGCTTTGTATGTGCTAAAAATAGGCCTCCAAGGCATGGTATCAAAAGGGTAGATGGATTTTCCAAAAGCATTGAGTTTACCACAAGTGCTTTTGATACTAACTTGTGTGTTCACACAAGATGGAAATTATGCAATCATTGTTTTGTTTGTAGATGACTTGAACATCATAGGAGACCATGAGCATATTGATAATGGGTTTTCGAAGCCGATTTAAAGAGCAAAAAGACCCCGGGGCGCGTAAAAGAGTAATTCTTCATGGAAGATGAATCAAGTGTGGATCAAGGAGCTACAGTTTTCCAAGATGCATTTCGACACCAGGAACCCAATGCAAGTCTTCATTTTTCAATCGAAGGTCCTTTGGAAGATGAATCAAGTGTGGATCAAGGAGCTACAGTTTTCCAAGATGCATTTCGACACCAGGAACCCAATGCAAGTCTCCATTTGTCAATCGGAGGTCCTTTGAGCTCCCATCTAATGGTCACAAGGTTTGGCATTATAAAGCAGTTATTGGATGTGGGAGCTGGAAAACATGTGACAGAGGCCAAGCCAAAGGTGAATCCCTTCAAAGTCCATTAGGCTTGATAGATTTTGATGCCACAGATCCAACCATCTAGTCGGATCGTGATTCTGAGCTTGTTTGTCCCTCCATCAAGGCCAGAACCACTTCCAAGAAGTGTAAACATGCAAAAAGGAACCAATTATTTTAATGATTTAAGTTAGTGATTAATAGAAGAGCTTATGCTCATTTTTTTAAACAAGATAGGGGGTGCAATTTTTTTGCAACCCATTGATTTGGCAATTTTGTGTTGACTGTTTGGAATGGGGAATGGTCTGGGGCCTGAGATGCATGATTTCTTCACTCTGCATCACCACAAACCATGTGACAAATGATGGAATGAACAGAAAATTCAAAAATCAATCTTTCTCTCTCCTTTATGCACCTTGTTCTCATGGTTTAATCTATGTGAGAGAGGGATGGGTTGAAGCAGTAGATATTGGATGTGTGATGATGCTGAAGCATTATGGAGCATAAATTGAAGGTTGAGGATGCCTCAACAGCCATGGAAGAGCGTCAACGGCTTCCCAACTTTGAAATGCATGTGGATTCTTATGAAATTTATTGCGTAAGTGCTCATTTTTGAAGTTTTATGAGATGAATCTTTTGCACATATTATGGGAAATGGTTTAGAATGTTTGAACATGATTTTATTTGCTTGAAAAATCAGAATTATTAGTTGTTCTTGTTTTTCATATAATTAAAATGGAAACCAAGAAAATCCACAATGCAAGAATTATGAGATTTTAGGAAAATTAAGGATTTTATGAGTTTTCATGGTTCTTTTGGTGTTCACATGGGGTCATATGGAGTGTAATGATAATTTTTGATTCATGCAAATTCTTCATGTCTAAAAATGAGAAAAACCATTAATAAATAATAAGATAAATCAATAAAAAATTAAGAAAAATAGAAAGAAATAGATTTTATGAATGCAAAATTTACAAAAATTACGAATGTGTCCATGAATGTATGGTGGGAATAGGGCATGAGGTTTAGCCTTAGTTTATCCCTATTATTTATGTTAAAGTGTGTATTTAGTGCTTTTACACACGAAAAACACATAAAAATACTATTTACACCTACCAACAAATGCAAAACCATAAAAGGTAGGGGAAACGGTTGTAGGGAGTTAAGAATCTATTGAAATATGATTTTATGCATATCTTGACATATATGATTCTTTCATTTTAAGTTTTTAAAGAAGGTCAATAGCATGAATTACTTCGATGCTACCTTAGCAATGACTCACTGCGTTAGTGGAATAAAATCATGAAAATAATTATTTGTGCACAAACCATGTTGTTTGATCTAGAAGTTTATTTGTTTGTGCACTCTATGGCATTCACTTTTCATCCGCATTCTATATACGTGGTATCATGAGAATTATCTCATGAATGCATAGGATTTGTTTGTGAATATTCAACCCACATTGAGTGTGAGGTTTCCTAAGCCGTAGGTTTGGATACTCTTTTCCTTTGGGGACTAATGTGGTAAGGATTGAATTATCTCCTAGAACAAATATTATAAAGAGAGGACTATGTTATGCATGTGACATATATTGAGATGGCGCATCCTAGGGTTAATCCCTACGGTGTAGGAAAGCTGTAGTGGGACCACAACAATAAGTTGGGTGGTGCTTCCTATGTATATGATACAAAGTGCTAAACATCGTTATGCTTGGGTACTCCAATTGCTTGGAGTGAGGAAGGGCAACAAGTTGGTCTATGCTTTAGAAATGGCATCTACAAATGCATTCTATGGTTAAATTGGTTTATAGTGTCTATACACTCCTGGCTGCGAGGCTATAGGGTTGTTTAGGTGAGTCTAGGAGACTTAGCTAGAGCCATACAGCTAGTGTTGGGCCCATTTTTGGTCCCAATAAGTGATGCATTTGTTGGGAGCTACAAATAAGTTGCGATTTATGAGTCTTGGTTGATTAGGGACTAGTCAATCAGTTTATGCCAAACATCACAGATATTGACCCATTATTTTTCGATAAACATCGTCAAGCTGAATTCAAAAACAAGAAAGAGCCGAAAGGGCTAGATGGTGGGCTGAAATCATTAGGAGGGATTCCCCTCAACCTAGCAACCTGATACCCCTACGAGGGAGTGATCTTAGTGACCCTAGTGGCAGAAACAGACCATTAGGAGGAGGAGGAAGCTCTAGTGCTCCCCTTCTCCCATTAAGTTGTAATCGTACCACTACAAACTCCTACAATAAATCTGGTCGTCATTATGGTGCAACCTATATTGCCATTCTTGCAAGAGCGATGGATTTTCCAGCTATAGGGTATCTTTTACCCATCTTTAATGGGTTAGCGGAGGAGAATGCAGAGCTTCATATTAGTGAGTTCTAGAAACTCATATTTAACTGTCGAATTCAAGAGGGACATCTAATGATGTTCTTTAATATGACCCTAAAAGGGAGGGCTACAATGTGATATCACGGCTTAGAAGGAGGTACCATAACCACAATCGATCTATTCTTTTCAAAGAGAATTTTCCCCTAAAAGAGGTGGTCAGTATTGGCTATGTGTTCTAAATGTGACAAGTTAGGAGCCCCATGAAAATGCATGAGCATATGCCAAGAAGACCTCGGGGGGGTCACTCATAAATATGTAAATGTAGCACGTGAGTTCAACAGAAGGGATATTTAAACCCTCAAATTTTTACATTTTTTACATACAGAAGGGTGTCATTTATGGGGGGTACTTACAGATTGAATAGAATAAGGGGTCAATTTATTCATGAAAAATTTACAGATAAGGCGTTTTTTAAAAAGGCCATGAACGCACGTGATATGGAGGGTTTACATATAGTGATCCCCCCTAGAAGAAGACGAAAGAGGCCTTTCGCAAGTTGCAAGTCTCTATTCCTATTCCACATGCTTCCCAATTACAATACTTTTTGAATGGATTGAACTTCAATATCCAAGTGCAGTTGAGTAGTGTTCCTCTAGTGGTGGATATAGATACTGCTATAACCCAAGTAGAGGAAGCAGAGTCTCGCTTACAAGCGGCCTATGTCTCGAGAGAAAATCTAAATTTGAGCCTTATTTCTGGAAATAATTTGGGATTAGTTGGTGGAGATCAAGGTATGATTAGTACCCTTGTGATCAACCCAAATGATAAAGGAGGCATAATGCAAAATGTGCCTTTGTTACTAGCTCCTCTAAATGTTGTTAAGCCAACTATGAGCCAAAGAGCTCCTTTTGCAAACCAAGGGTCCATGTAGGTAGTGGCCCCTTTACAACTTGTGCAACCTAGTGAGAGGATAGCTCCTGAAGCCACTAGTTATGAATCCTCTGCATTAAACATGGTAGAGGAAGTAAAAGATATGATGAAACATTATATGAATATGATCACTAAGCAATACTACCAAATCGATGTAGATGTTAATTTCTTAAAGTGTCAACAAAATATGATGGGTACTAGAAAGCTTGATGATGGGGGCCCATCATGATTCAATTGTAAGTGGTGTGGTGGGTAGCATTTCCCTCGTAATTGTCCTAATGTCAAATGTCATATATGTGGAAAGTCTAATTGTTAAAATACTGAGAATGCATGCTATGGAGGATCATTGATGAGCAAATAGACAATCATAATGAGGCAAAAGCATTGATAAAGAAGAACAACTAATATTATCCAAGCATAATGCAAGTACAACTGATTGATAATGTCTGATGGAATGAGTGTGGGGATGAGTGCTTTTTATAGGCTTATAGTAGGTGGTATTGGTAGGTGGAGATAGGTGGAAAGGGACCATGGTATTCAACAACCGTAGTTTTAATAAACTGTGCATACATGACCTAATCTAAAGCTTTATTTGCAGTCTGTTTCTTTGCCTTGTTTCTCCCATACAAAGAGGTTGTGGTGGATGTGATTGCACATTTCTAACACCCCTCCTCAATCACAACTAGAAAAGACACTGAGTATACAAAGGCTGTTGTGAGTAGAACCTTGCTAAGTGTAGACATGGAAGAAAAAAAACAACCATGCAAAGCTAGAGGCTGTTACAAGGCCTCACTAAGTGTGTAGAGGCTATAGTGTGCAGAGGCTACATGAGGAGTTTTAGGAGCTTATTTATGGTGGGAACATAAGGCAAGTCCACATGTTGAACTTTGAAACAGTCTATCATCAGAAAATGAGCTACAAAAGAGGGTCTGGTGAGTCTTATCCTTTTGATCTTGGGTTTCTTCTTCTCCTTCTTCTTCAATGTTGTCTTCATCTTCTTTGACTGTAGCAAGATATGATCTTTGAGACTTTTTCTTAGCATAGCAAAATTTCTCAATATGCCCAGGTTTCTTACAAAAGTCACAGACTACACTCTTCTTCCCTTTCACATAGAGGAGTTGTTGGTCTCCTCTTGGGATGCTTGTTTCTCATTTGTTCTTGATCTTGTTTTCCTCTTCCAGGAGAGAGGCTTTGATGTCCACAAGTTTTGGCTTTGGCATGTTGATTAATGTGGTAGACACATTGTCAAACTCAAGTGGAAGACTTTTGAGAAGCACTCCAATGCAAATGTCTTCATCCATCTTCAAGTTGATTCCTACAAGTTGTGTCAACAAGCTTTCCATATAATTCAAATGAGTTGCAAGTGAGGTATTAGTTTTCATGTCGAGAATAAAAAATTCAATTGGTAAACCATATTTTGAGGATTTGGAGTGAGCTCCAAATAAGGTTTCTAATCGATCCCATGTTGCGTAAGAGGTTTCACAATCATCAACGTGATGAATGTAGCTGTCCATCAAGTTCGAGCTTGATAATAGCTTGAGCCTTATCATCATTTTTATCCCATACAACTGAAAGTGCAGCTTCCCTTGGTTTCTTCTCTTGACCACTTGTGATTGACCACAAGCCTTTCTTCATTAGGATCAATTTGATCCTAGTTTACCATGTATGGAATCCAACACCATTGAATCGGGATGTCAGTGAGTCCTTGCCCATTTCGAGATTGCAAGATCAACAGCAAATCAGCTCCAAACAATTTCAGTTTCAGTTGAGCACAAGTGCTTAGAAGCACTAGGTGATTAGTATCAAGAGATACTAGGCAATTTAGTGACTATGATGCCCTTGAAGTTGGAATCTTCGAGTTCTGATGCAAGTCCAAGTCTTCTCCTCCTTGATTTGATGGTGGAGTTGCAAAAAAAAAAAAAAAGATTAGAGAAAAAGCTGATTGTGTTAACTGGCATTAGTGCTAAAATCACTAGATGAGTGTCAATGGACACTATTTCTTGAATGTTTGAGAATCTTGTTAAGATCTCCTCTCCTTGTTGGTAAATAACTTGAATGATTGCTAAAGACTGAGTACTGGAGCAGATTAGAGAGTCAGTGGCTTGATTTGAGCCACAAGAGTGAGAGAAGGAAGTTAAACAAGAGCTTGAAGCTTGATAGCTATGGAGTCTGCATTAGGGTTTCAAGGGGTAGCATGGTTTTTCACCTCCTATGAGATGAATTTCTTGATAAAAATGAAGCTTAAGAAGTAGGCTATCAAAGCCCTATGATTCTCGTCAGCATCCTGATGTGTGCAGGTGGAATAGATCATACGAACATCAGATGGCATAGAAATGATAGCGATTGGATGATGGCACAATGCTAGAGCGTGGAGTCAACAATGTCATGGTTTGAGGTGACAGTAAGAAGTGCCCTGAGTCAGAGAAGGTTTTCCCAGAAGAAAACACAAGCTGAAATGGCTTGGATTGGGAGCTACAAGTCCTCCATTGAAGGTGGGTAGCTATGGAGGTAGGTGAGAGATCCAAGGAAAAGTGGAGAGAGCCAGAAATTCAAACTGGAATGACTCAATTAGTGGCCTGATGACTCATTAACTTAAAACCCTCTTTGATACCATGTTAAAATACTGAGAATGCATGCTATGGAGGATCATTGATGAGCAAATAGACAATCATAATGAGGCAGAAGCATTGATAAAGAAGAACAACTAATATTATCCAAGCATAATGCAAGTACAATTGACTGATAATATCTAATGGAATGAATGTGGGGATGAGGGCATTTAATAGGCTTACAATAGGTGGTATTGGTAGATGGAGATAGGTGGAAAGGGACCATGGTATTCAACAATCATGGTTTTAATAAACCGTGCATACATGACCTAGTCTAAAGCTTTATTTGCAGTCTGTTTCTTTGCCTTGTTTGTCCCATACAAAGAGGTTGTGGTGGATGTGATTGCACATTTCTCACACTAATCACTTAGCTACCCACCACTAGTTGGAGTAGTGTTAGTTGTCTCCAACAAGGTAGTCAACAACTTGGTCCTATGAACCATCATGCGAATAACAAGAATTCTAAAGGTGAGGGCCCTAAGCAAATTTTGCATAGGGGAAAAACCCACACTCGAGGAAATGCCCAGTGGGGTAAGTTTGGTTTAAACTTTGCCAATTAGTGAGAGTTTATCTCCTAACAATGTTAGGGTGGTCACTAGAGGCCAGAAACTAAAGGGCATTCAGAAAGATAACCCTAGTATAAGTAAAGTTAACCCTAAACCTAGTAGGGATGTAAGAAGGTGTTGGATGCCTAGGCAGGGGCTCTTAAAAATAATGGTGTTTTAGAGGAGCATGTGTGGTCAAAAGAAAATAAAAATTGAAAGAAAAGGAGGGTACTAAGATTATCAAGAAGCCAAAAGAGAGACTAGTGGAAAGAGAAGAGAGTAGTGGGGGAAACGTCTGTGAGTTTGACCTAGGAAGCATGCTTTGTGAAGTTATACCGGATGTGAATCTGCTATAATTAATCCAACTATCGTTGAATGTTCGTTGTGAGGTGCCTTATCCAACAGACTCAGAGGGGTCCTCTTAGTAGTCGACTGAAATTCATATCCATGCACATCACCATCCCGTCTCCCCATGGGAAACCTTGGACGTAGTTGAACATGGGAATCTCAATTCTACTTCACAGGGGAAGCGTGGACAAGTTACCCCTAACATCAATCTAATGCCACCTAAGAAAGACTACTTTGTAATCAATGAAAGGTAGGAGTGAGGTTAACACCACACTTGGTTCAAAGAGAGTGAGAGACAGGGGAGAGTGTAACTTGATCCCCCCACCCATAAGGTAAAATCTCAGCTCCGACCCCCTAAAATGGTGTTAAACTTGGTAACCAATCCTATCAATATTGGGAGGGTTACAATTTAATCAGCTCTATCTAATGTCCGACTTATTAGGTCCACCCAACCATAGGCATCCAATCGTCAGGATGATCAAAGCCTCCCACTTTCCTTGATGGGGTTTGCATAGTTTTCTAATTAGCAAAGCATACTACCACACTGTTTGGACATATAAAATCAGCTTCCTTTTATTACTCTGTTGAATTGGGTTCATTAAACTCAATCTTTAGCACATAACAAACAATTCAAAAGTAAGATACTTTATTTCACTATCACTGCCCACATAGTGATACAAAACCATCTTTCCGTAGAAAGACATCGTCCTCGCCTAGGATAGGACCTTCCAATCCCTCGGGATTAGGCTGTATATGATCACACTCCATCCGCGGTCCATAGGGAATTTACTGGCTCAGAGCCCCTCTAAGCTTCCGTGAGCCTCCGAAGCCGTCCTACATAGCAGGTGCACTTACCACTCGGCCCTTTGCCCTCTCAGGTGCTCAAGTGATCAAAAAGAAAAAGCACCTACCTCTCTCGGGAGTGTAGGACCCTCATCCACATGTGAGTTTTTCCACACTTTGCAGTGTTAGGGAGCATTGGGTTAGGGATCCCAAGGTCTCAAACCACCACAATCCACAACTCCTCCGGTTGTGCAATCCCAGAATCATAAGAACCATAATTCATCATTCACAAATCCAAAATCAATTATAACTATGTACTAAACCTGATTATCTCCATTTGGCCATCCATCGTGATTAGGTTTATGTCTGCATCCTCGATTTGTTGTCGGATGACTGGTTCTTTGGTTTGAATGGGTTTGGGGTTAACCTCCGCTTGTGCTTCAATATCGTGTCGAGTTCCCTTAGCAGTGCATTGTGCAGCTCTTTGAGCGTGACCTCGCTCAGCATCTTGACGTCTCTTGGGAGCCATGGAAGAAGCTTGATGGGTTCGGGCAACACTTCCACGTAAGAGAGAGAGAGAGAGAGAGAGAGAGAGAGAGAGAGAGAGAGAGAGAGAGAGAGAGAGAGAGAGAGAGAGAGAGAGAGAGAGAGAGAGAGAGAGAGAGAGAGAGAGAGAGAGAGAGAGAGAGAGAGAGAGGAAGGCTTGGTTGATTGCAGTAGAGCTTCGTTGTGTCAATAGTAGTAGAGAGACTTCTGCATGGATCATTGTGTGTCCTTGATGTGACACTCTACCCATATTTATATAGTAATGGGGAGGGGGGTAAAAAAGAGAGAGCACCTGCTTTTTAGCATTTTTGATGATGTCATCGACGACACAGAGAGAACGCTTTCTTTTAGTGTTTTTGACGACATCAGGGAGGGGATCCATTTTTGCAGCGTAAAGATAAAAATTGACGAATATATGGGTGAGGATGCACTATGCACCACATGGCCGGGCATTGTCACTCCAAGGCGCACAATCAAGGCATAGACCTTGGCATCTTGGCCTTGGCATACTTGGCAATGGGCTATGAAGGCTTCATTGGTGCCATTGGCTGTGCGTGAGAAACTCCCACTAGCTTGTAATCTTCTCGAGAGGTCACCCATCCCGGCAGTGTCGTCACCCAAGTGCACTTAACTGCCAAGTGACTATTCAGTAGGCTAGTTCTGCATATAATACCTCATTAATAATAACAATTATCTTCATAATGAGAGTCAATTTCATAATTAGAGTTAGTTTTTAAAAATGTACAACATAAATCACTTTTCCTTGGAATGTATATGCACATTAAAATAAACTAAGTAATGGGGACATTACATTCATAAGGAGTTCAAGAAAATCCTACAAATAGGTTATGTCATTGAACCTTTTGGTGTCCATTGAGTGGGTAGTGAATGGAGGGATCATGTAGAAAAGCATTACCCTAGGTTGGAGGCTTATGTCGATGGAATCTTGATAGATAATGCATTGGTGGATCTAGGATTATCCATAAACATTATGAGTATGGATTTGTTGGAGAGGCTGGGTTTTCCAATCCAAAAGGATGCAATGACAATTTTAAAAATGGATGATGATAACCTAAGACAACTTGAAGGAATGGTAATGCAAGTCCATGTGATGGTTGCTAATATTGAGTGTGTCCTTGACTTCCTGTTATCTGATTTGCTGGGAGGCCATGCTGTCAATTGTTGCTTGGATGTCCGTGGATATTACATTCTGATTTTTTGGTGGATATCCTAGCTAGTCGACTGATTTTTGGGCATGGATTAGAGATAATAATTCTTGATGCATACCCTAAGCGCTTGTTGGATGAAAGGGCATTACCTCCCACTACAAAATGGGAGGCCCTCGAGGGAACCTCAATCATAGGACCCTTGAGTTCTAGTGATTTTGAAGAGGGTTCTATGACTTAGGAGATTTATGAAAGTACATTTGAATGAGCCAATAGAGGCAAATGATACGATTCATGATGTTGATGTGATATAGTTGGATCTTGGGACTCCCAATGATCCCCACTCCATTAAACCTGGCACTATTTTATTTGTTGATGAGTGTATAGATTATGTGGCACTCCTATAGGAGTTTAGGGATATCTTGGCATGGAGTTATGATCAACTAAAGGGGATTCTCCCCCAGTTGCCGTGCATACGATCCCATTGAAGAAAGGTAGCAAGCCAATGAGGCAAAATGTTAGATGAGCCTCTTTTTGAGGATTTGATGCATTTAAGAAAGGATGGTCTAATCTTTCCCATTGAACATACAAAATGGTGAACAATCAAATTCACCTATGTGTTGATTTTAAGGAATTGAACAAGCAGATGGTGAATGACTATTATCCTTTGCCCTTTATCAATCAAATTTTGGATCAATTGGCAAGGCAAGAGATATACTCTTTCATGGACTGTTTCGTGGGTTATAATTGTAAAAGAATGGGGATATACGGGTAGGACATGGGTTGGTACAAGAGTACCTAGTTACACTAATATAGGGTATTTAAGGTGTTAAAAGACCCAAATAGGATATCAATTTATCAATAATCAAGTTTCTTTTACCCTTCCTTCTAGCTTTCATGGCTTCTCTTCTCTTTTTCTTCATTTTCTTATCTTTCTCTCTCTTCTGCTAGTCTTTCTCTCTCATTCTGTGTCCTCTCTATAGTCTCTTTGAGAGCGAATTTTAAAGGCTATTTTTGAAGTGGAAAAGATCCCAGGGGAGGCCGTCAAAGACCAAATTTTCATGCAAAATAAAACAGTTTGTAGATCAACGAGGTGTATTTTTCCTAGATGGAGTTCGATGCTAGGATTCCAATGCAAGTCTCGGTTCGTCGATCACAGTCCATTTGATCCCCCATTTAATCCCCACAAGGTTTTGCACTGTGAAGCAACTATGTGATTAGGAAGCTAAAAAGTGTGTAGCGGTGACTATGTTTATAGATTTCAATGTCATGAAGCTAGCCGTCCAGACGGATCTAGAATCCGAGCTTCATTGCCCCTCTGAAACAAAAAAAAACTTGGACCAGAGTGTGAACTCAAAAAGTTGAACCATTTTAAAAAAAAAAGCTTAAACTTGAAGCTTAATAAATCTTAAGAATGAAACAACATGACTTTTGAAAACGTGGGGTGGGGGGGCATCTTTTTCGGTGCCCCCAAATCTCTAATTTTTTATTATTTTTATGATCATCATCATCAGAGGGGTGCTCTTGGCAACAAGCTCCATCAATTCCTTGCTCTTCATTGTCGCAAAGATGATAAAAAATGATGCATTATACAAAAAGATCTGATTTTAGTCTTTCTCTCTCCTCTTGTGGTTCGTTCTCATGGATCAATGTAAAAGAGAGGGGGATAAGTTGAGATGGATGTTTTTGGTAAAATGATGATGGAAGAGTGAAAAGAGACGTGAATCGGAGTTGGACATATCATTGGCGACCGTGGAAGAGCATCAGCGGGCCTCCAACATTGAAAAACATGCATCATAATTAGCAGTTTTATGAGAAAAATGTAGATTTTATCATTTTATGAGATCAATTGTCGTTTGTAGTAATGCTTGGATTTGATTGCTAATCCGTTGTTTCATAAGTCGTGTTGAAATAATCATAAAAAATCAGTCGTACAATAATTTTATGCAAAACATGTAAAACTCCAGATAAGACGGTTTAAGGAAAAATATGTGATTTTTGGGTTTTTGGTGTGCATTTGTCATTCCCATGGAATGAAACATGCTTAAAAAATCATTTTCCACAAGAGCAATTAGTTTAAACCAAAAAATCAATAAGTATTTGTAATTTTCTATAAATAAATAGAAAAATTTTAGGTTTTTTGTAATATAAAAATAAAAAATATATTTATGTTTGTGAACATATGATAGAGTTGAAGCATGAGGCTTAGCCTAGCCTCAGTTCAGCCTGATCTCTTTGTTAGAGAGTTTTTATCTCTTTCAATAAAGAAAAATACATTAAAAACCATGTTTTACACCTATCAATGCATGCAAAATTTTAAACAATAGGGAGTAGGGAGTTGTTGAGTGGTTGAAGTGCGTTAAACTCTAATATTTCATGGTGCATATCATATAGGGTTCTTCGCGGTTGTTAAAAATTAAAAAAGGGACTAGTAGCACGAGGAAGCTCGATGCTAGCCCCAAGCAATGAAGCATTACCATAGTAAAAAGGAAATCATGAAAAAAATTGTCTTCACACTTTCATGTTGCTGATTTTCAATGAATATTTAATTTTGAGCATGATGGTCATATTCACACTTGCATTGATGCAACATATGGTATTATATCTTGGATGCATAGCACTTGTTTATATGAGTGATGTGACCGACATTAAGAGTGTGAGGTATCCCAAGCTGTAGGGCTAAATATTTGGTTCATTGGGAGTTACTTGGTGAGGTTTGTCTATCATCTCCTGGATCATTTAATTGAAAAAGTGGACTTGGTTTTGAATGTGTTTTATGTTCATGTTGCATTTTGGGGCCAATCCTCGAAGCATAGGAGAGCTGTAGTTAGTGGAGCTGCGGTGATCAATCGAGGGGTGCTCCTTGTGTGTGTGCTATGTGGTGTATAACACTAACATATTTAGGGACTCCCTTTAAGGAGTAGAGAAAGAATTATTTATTGGACTATAACATCAAACAAAGGCAAAGTTCTCAAACGCTCCTGGGGCCGCGAGGTCATGTGGGGTGGTTTTAGCGAGTAGTAGAGGCTCGGTTAGTTCCTTGGAGCCAGTGTTGGGCTTGTTAGGGTCCTGAAAGGTGGTTTACTTGATGAGAGCCACTAATAAGTGGTGGTTTCCAAATCTCAGTCAATAGGGACTAGTTTATTAGTGTATGCCAAAAGGCAATGAGATAGATTCAAAAGATTGTCAAGCCGAACTTCAGAAGTAAGAAAGAGCTGAAAGGGCTAGATAACAGGCCAAAATCATTAGAAGATATTCTCCACAAAGAAGTGGTCCAATATCCCACAAGGGTGAGGTCTTAACAATCCTAATCCTACACATAGTCCGTTAGGAGGAGAAAGTTTTAATACTTCCCTCCTTCCAGTTAATCTATCTACTTTGAGTGGAGTAATAGTTTCAATAGCTCAAACTCCTTTAGCAAATCTGGTTGTCACCATGGCGCAACCCATTGCAATCCTAGCAGGAATGCTGGACTTGCTAGCCTTAGGGTTTCCTCTTCCCATTTTTAATGGGTTAGTAGAGGAAGATGCGGAACTTCATATCAATGAATTCCAAAAGTTAATGTTTAACTGTCAAATTCAAGATGGACACTTGATGATGTTCTTTAATGTGACTTTGAAAGGATGAGATGCAGTATGGTATCATAGCCTAGAAGCTAAAATGATAACTACAATTGACTTTTTCTTTGCAGCCTTTCTTCAAAGAGAATTTTCCCCTGAAAGGGGATATCAATATTGGCTATGTGTACTCAATGTAACACATCAAGAACATCACGAGAATGTTTGTGGGTATGCCAAGAAACCAAAGGAAGTATTCTGTAAAATGCAAACCTATATTCCTATTCTAGCTTTGCAATACTTTTTAAATGGGCTAGACTTTAACATTCAAGTGCAGTTGAGTAGTGTTGCTCTTGCAAACATTGATATGGCTATTACAAGAGCAAAGGAGGTAGAATCGTGAGACTAAAAGCGGCTTATACCTCTAGGAAAAATTGGAATCCAAGTTTAGGTGTTGAAAATATGTTGGCGTTGACGAATGGTGGTCAAGGGATACCCATGAGTCCTCCTAATGGGAGAGGAAGCGTGATTCAAAATGTGCCCATGTTGCCATCTCCTCCCAGTGTGACCATGCCTATGGCTAGTCAGATAGCTCCACCAAATGTTGGAAGCCAAATGATAAATCCTACCGTTGTTCTAGGAAACCAACAACCAATTCCTAACCAAGTGGTTAGGGCAATGGAATGATAGGTAGATGATTGTGGCTATGAGTCAAGTGCCTTGAATGTCCTTGGCAAAGTTAAGGATATGATGAAGCACTATACTGACATGATTATCGAACAATATATAAAAATAGCTGTTGATGTAAACTTCATTAAGATGTAGCAGAATTTGATAGGGAGTCGATGCCCTAAAGAGGGTGCCCCCTCAAGATTTAGTTGTAAGTGATGTGGCAGCCAACATTTCGCTAGGAATTACCTAAATGTTAACTATGATATATGTGGAAAGTCCATCCATTTATCTAGTACCTATTGGAGCAAGATTAGTTCTCTCTAGCAAGGAAGTAAACATCCGAGTCAGATTAATCATGGAGCACAAGGAAACAATCTTCAGCAAGATGAGGGACCAAAGCAAATACTACAAAGAGGGAAAGCTATGGTCAAGGATCTTCCTAGTGGTAGTTGAGTTAGACTTATAGAAGCCGTTTATGTCAATGGAACTGAAGCTTCTAACCTATGGGTTATTATGAGATGTCAAAAGGGTAAAGAAGCTGATAAAGACAAGGTAAAACCTATCAAGGGAAACCTTAATCAAGATGATAATGGGACTCAAGTCTTGAATCCCAATATGGAAGGTAGATCTCTAAAAGCTGTAGATGCTAAAGCTGAATCCAAGAAGGATAAGGAGTTTCCAAAGAAGAAGGTAAAAGGAAGGAAAGAGGCACCAAAGCCGGTTCAAAGACCAAAGGAGAAAATGGTCTAGCAAGAAAAGCAAGCTCTTGCTAGCTATCATGAATTTGATTTAGTGAGTTCTCTTTGCAAAGTTAAGCCTGATGTAAACCTCCTACAGTTAATTAAGTTGTCTCTAGGAGTGCATAAATAATTTAAGAAGATTCTTTGCACTGAATATATCATTGAGCCCTTGGGAATAGCACGAGTAGGAGATGATTCGTTTGAACATGCTAAAAGGCATTGTCCAAGGGTAGCAACATATGTTGATGGAATATTAGTGGACCATGCTATTGTGGGCATAGGATCCTTTGTCAACATTATGAGTTCGGAATCGATGAAGAGGTTGGGATTAGAAATAAAAAAAGATGCCTCCATGATTCTCCAAATGGTTGATGATAGTTTAAGACAACCTAAACGTTGTACTACTAAAGTCCATGTGACCTTACCAATGTGGAATGTATTATGGACTTTAGGGTCATTAGGTTTGCTGAGTGACCTAGCTATCAAGTATTGCCAGAGGAAGGCCATGAATCTTACAAGAAAACTGTCAAGTTGATATACTCGATGACCAGTTGAAATTTGGAAGAGGTGCTAGATGTGTGGCCTATCTTGAATCTCCTTAAAGTGAGAGAGTTTGATACGCTAGATGTTCCATCTACTAGTGAGATGTCATCAAGTGACGAGTCTAATGAGGGCTCCACTACAGAGGATATCTACCAATAACTTGAATGATCCAATATAAACTTAGGAGAGGATTAGGGATGCGGATGTAATTGAGCTAGACCTTGGCACACGGAATGATTCACAGCCAATTAAATTAGGGTCCATGCTAAGTTTGGAAGAAATGAAGGACTATGTGTCCTTGATTCAAGAATTCCACGATACCTTTGCATGGAGTTATGATGAGGTGAGAGGTATTCCTCCTAGCTTGGCTATTCATACTATCCCCTTAAAGCAAGGTAGTCGTCCTGTGCGTCAAAAATTGAGGTGTATGCCTTTTGAACTAAGGGATGGGCTATTCAAAGAACTAACAAAACTACAAAAAGATGGCATGATATTTCCGGCTCAACAAAAAAAATGGTGTTCACAAGTTATTATCAAGAAAACAAAGAACAATCAAATTCGACTTTGTATAGATTTTAGAGAGCTTAATAAGCAGTCGATTAAGGATTACTATCCATTCATTGATTAGATTTTAGATCAATTAGCGGGCATGAAAATTTATTTGTTCATGGATTGCTTTGCTGGATACAACCAAATGGCTATTGTGGAGGAAGACAAATTGAAAACGACATTTATCACTATCTTCGATACCTTTGCGTACCATGTGAGGGCCTTTGGGTTATGCAATGTGCCTAGTTCCTGGCAATGAACAACTGATAAGACTTTTGGTGACATCTCCCCAAAGGAGTTAAAAGTCTTCATTGATGATCTAGGGTAGCTACCACAAGGGAAAGGCAACTGATTATTCTAAGGAAAATTTTTGAGTATTGTAGATAGTTTTGCATTGCTCTTAATCCTAGAAAATGCATCTTTGGGGTGCCCTATGGGTTTTTACTAGGCCATGTGGTTAGTTCAGCTAGTATTGTGTCTGACCCGGAAAAGATAAAGGTTATAGTCATTATGAGTCCACCACGTACTCCAAAAGAGGTACACAACTTTTTGTCATCAATAATCAATGGGATATTATCCAAGATTTATCAATGCACTGGCAAAAATAGTGTTGCCATTGATGATCCTCCTATGTTTTAATTATCTGTTTGAGTAGAATGAAGCTTGTCAAGTATCCTTTGAGGATGTGAAGAACGAACTAGCAAAAGTACCGATCCTAAAAGCACCAAAAGAGGGGAAGTTTTCTATATATTTTTGGCAGTAACAATGCATAGTATCAACTATTGTTTAGCCCAAATTTGGGAAGAAAAATGGTATCATCCAATTGCCTTTGCTAGTAGGAAGTTGGGGATATCTGAAGTCAACTATATGTACATGGAAAATTTGTGCCTTGGAAGGCCTTTGCGATGAAGAAATTTAGGCATTATATTCTCTATGAGAAGGTAGTATTTTTCCCAAAGGTGGAAGGACTTAGATTGTTGATGAATAAGTTGTAGCCACCTGGCTATTTAGCAAAGTGATTAATCATTTACAAGAGTTTGATAATGAGATTAGGAGTAAGCCACCAAAGCTGCACGGTATTGTGGAATGCCTTGTGGATTTCAGGGAGCCAAAGGAAATTCTAGCTGAAGAAAGCGGCATGGAAGGTCTAGTTAAGATCGATACAGCTTCCATCCCTTCTTTGTATGCAGCTATAATACATTATTTATCTTTAGGAGGATTTGGGGATGCTTTATCGAAGTCTAAAAAGAGAAAGATAAAGCAACAATTATTACAATAAATAGTTGGTGGAAATCTTATCTAAGATAGTATCAGAAAGTAAGAGCGATTGGGATAAGAAATTGTATGTGGCAGTGTGGGCTTACAACACTACATTTAAGAGAGCCATAGGCCACACCCCATTCAAGCTAGTGTATGGGGGGAGGAATGCATTTTTCCATTGGAAAAAGACTTGTCCACTGTGCAATTTTCTCCTAATCATTCGTCGGGAGAGGTAGAAGCATTCATGTGTATTGGTTTATCCCACCCGAAAACACCAAAAACCCCATTTTCCTCATAAAAACCATGTTTTACGAGCTTGTAAAAATTATTTCCAGCAGTTTGACTTTGTGTTTTCTGATTTTTTCATCATGGAAGCATAGAACGAATAGTGAATAGCATTCCTACCAATTTTCACTCCATAAGAACAACATTGACTCAATCAAATGTAAAAAACAAGCAAATTTCCTTTGTAAAATAGAATTACCGATTTTTTCCTTCTTTGCGGGTTCTAAAATCTGATGCGAGACTGTAGATTAGCCCTCACTCAATGCTCACTCCACCTCCGAACAACAAACTCTAGCCCTCCACCAATCCGGGAATGATCTGGTACAAGCGGTTTTCAATCGGTCTTCAATCCTCTTCATGGGCATGAACTGCCTCTTAAGGGGAGAGAGAGGGAGGAGAGAGAAAGGCTAGTTTTCTATCTCAGCAACCGGGCAGCCAATGGAGGAGCGAAGATCGGCAATATGGAGCGAAGAAGAGTGCATTTGCCTGGTATGATCGGTTTACAGGGGTGCATATAGGTGCCATGACCCCCTCCCCCTCTCCCTCCATCATTCGTCACTTGTCAAGATGGTGCCATTTTTTCCTTCTTTTTTTCCACAAAATCACCCCTGCCCCCTTCACGTGAAAATTTTGGGGGGTGGCTCCTAAAAGGCACACCTTCTACTACCCCCCTTAAACCCCTTTACACTTGGCCTTTGGCCCTTGGCCTCCCGGGCACTCCCTCTTCCGCGTCCGGTGTCTGATTCGGGATTTGCAAATTTTTTCTTGACCGTCTCGAAGTCCCCCACTATCAAGCATCTCCCAGAGTCTTGCTTGACATGTCAAAAAATTATGAAAATTCACTGACCGCCATCTAGTGGCTCTTTTAGGCACATTTTGGGCATTTCCACTTAAATCGTATTGATTGCAGCTGCCGCCTTCGACGAAGCCTATTTTTCCCCTGAAATTTGAAATTTTTGGCTATTTTTAAGCACTTCTCAGCATAAAAAATCATCTTTCATTGTCAACCACGGGATAGGGCAACTCAGCCTGTCGAATCCCATGAATAGATTTGCACATAAACACAACAACAAAGAGCATCAAGCTGCTACAAAATAGAGGCAACAAAACACATCACAACTTCTACTCTACCCCCTGACAAAACCAAGGCATGAAATCCACAAGGAGTAGGCCTAGCAAAAAATGATAAGAGGCTCGAGCTCGTCACTAACATGCTGCTCCAACATGGCCAAGCTAAAAAGAACTATCAAAGAGGTCATCCTAAGTGGTGGTCTGAACTACCTACCTAAGTGAAGACAACTCAACTAGGAGCTTCTACTAGGTGAGGACTCCTATAGCCTGATCAAATATTATATTTTAGCACATTGGTCTGTTAGCCTCTAATTTTCTATACTCGGGCGTGTAAAAAGGAGGGAGCTGAGCGTAGTGACCCAAGGAGAATAGGGCATCGGCCTCAGGTCTTGTCTCGGTAACCAAGAACCTACCAAGCCCTTGCAAGGTGACACTTAATCCTTTTCTAATGCTCACTTTTATTTTCGCTCCAACTTTATTTTATTCTTTGCTTTTCAGCTAGTTCCCACCCCTAGGAAGACAAGGTATCGGCCCTGGGTCTTGTCTCGTCCCCAAGAACCTATCAGGCCTTCGCAAGGCGATAAACAACCGCCCAAAGATTTTTTTTTCTTCTCTTTTTTATTGTTTTAGGGGTTAGAACCCCTTTTTACACACCTCTGTATATTCATATATTTCCTTTTAGATATTTAGGGTTTTTCCTTTTGGGTATTTTTAGCAGGCTTCTCTAACTACCTCACACTAACAAGACCTCCTAGATCAACCACCTAGCAGGTCAGTAGAACAGGGTTACTAGAACTCCCATCTAAAACAGGCCTTTTAGTGCCTGACAATGCCATTGTAGGAGGCAATGACTACTCAGACCTCCCACAGACATACCAAACCTAAACCTGGGACTTCATCCTCGATTGTCGGTCCCCAAAAAAAAAAAGAAAGTAACCCTCACAGGCACATGTATCATTAATTTCTTAAGGGAAAAAAACTCAGAAAGGGGACGAAACCACCTGGAATGGCCACAAGAAGCTCCTCTGCAATAAAGGCTCCCTCTCGCGACTTTGTCAACCTGTATGATGCAATCACTAAAATAAAAACCCATTAAATGTACCTACACCAAACAGACATAGGGCCCTCTTGTCCTAAAGGAATAGCACATTTGTATTGCAAACTAATTGGCCCTCTTGGCCTAAAGAAAGCAAACATTAAACCCTTAAAACAACTGGGCCTCTTGGCCTAAAGAAATCAATCAAACCAGCTCATATAGATCCCTCCTTGGAAGAAGGCAAATATATAAAAATACACTCTATTCCAATGGGAAAAATAGGGCTCGTAGCCTTAAACTAAATGCATCAAGTTGTGACCCATACCTCCTACATACATAGCAAGAGGTGTACACATAACATGTCGTCAAATCATCTTGTGGGTCCAGGATAATAGTGGTAGATGGGTCTCGACTACTCTTCGCATTACCCATATCAACCATCGCCTGTCATGTAACGCGTGGTCTGATAACATTCCCCATAAGCGACCAGGTTCGTTCTCATTATCAATAACAACATTTGGACTAGGACCACAGTTGAAGAAGAGGTCCTCTTCATAAGAAAAATTGTCTAATGAATCTACAAACTGATTCCAATAACGTGGAATTAGCTGAAGAGAGATGCTCTCAAATTCATCAAGTAGGGTTATAGTAGCTCGATGGTGCATACGAAGGATGGGATTCCGGACTGTATATGTCCCATTGAGTTGATTTAATATCATCTGGGAATCCCCTTTTACTAACAACTGTTGAATACCACCTTTCTTGGAAATATTCAGTCCCATAATCAAGGCTTTATACTCTACCATGTTGTTAGTGAATCCTACCCCAAGATAAGCAGCTAATTTCATTGTAACTCTACATCGGGGATCTCCGATAACTACTCCAATACTCCCTTTATTATTAGGACCCCATGGTCGCCCCATCAAAGTATAATGTATATGTCCACAATGGGTTTACACAGCCAGCCATCCAGAACTCCCCTATTCGTAATTATGATAGTCAAAATTCAACATATTGAGAGGATGAACTGACAGCTCCATCCCACCTTCATCATTAAAGACTACAGGGATGCTCGTTAAAATTTGCAAACAGTGATGACAGAAGACCTTAATCTCCCAAACGAATGTCTCGTCATCATGCTCAGTCACTTTATAGCCTTTACTCCACCTGATGAGCTTCCCTAATGATATCGCTGCTCTAGATATGGGTGCTCCAAATAAGGAATCAGTCGATCCATCAACCTCTATCGATGTTTCCTTGCAGATGTCTAATCAATCACGCATAGACATGCAAGGCACTTATGTCATTAGTGCAATCAGAAATAATAAGGTTTAACCTTATTAAGATTAACCTTATTCTTAAACTCAACACCCTCAAGATCTGCCAATAATGCTGTGGATTTATTCTTCCTGATCTTGATAATCCTATAAGGACCATCCCATTTGGGCTCTAGCTTTCCTGGAAATAATTCTCGCATCATAGTACAAAAATAACTGTCCTTTCTTAAAAGTATATTTCTTTTCTTTCAGGTCATGGACTTGCTTCATCCAATGCTTGGTCACCTCCTGATGTAGGAAGCTTTGCAATTTAATCTCATTGAGGTGTGCGAGAGTTGTAAAGCGCTCTAAGAGGGCATCCCCATCACCCAAAGAATGATTGATTGCAAATCTTATCGTCGGAAACTCGATCTCTAGAGGTAGGACACTCCTCCCCATAAACTAATTTGAATGGGGTGTGACCAGTAGCTCGTTTGAATGTCGTATTATACACCCATACTGCCACATATAATTTGGTATCCTAGTCCCGTTTCTTTAGTTGATCCCCCACTTCTCAAACGGAAGGATTGCCATAATAGGAGTAAGTGGTCGCTTCCTATTCTCTTGGTTATCGTGTCATTAACAAATGTCGCATCTTTTTAACGTACTCGAATGCATCCTGGAAAATGACTGGCCACCAATATCCCACCCTCAAGGATTTTTACGTAGTTAGCCGCCTAGTAAAATGACCTCCGCAAGCAGAGTCATGGCACTCTTCTAAGATGAAAGAGGCCTCATCAAGCATTACACATCGGCGATAGATATCGTCTGCCCCTTTGCCGATACAACGTGCCTTCAATTATTGTGAATTTGAAAGCTTGCTGCTTAATCTTTCACTTTTCTGACTTCGATAGACTAGCTCCAGTCTCTCTTATCGACAAATAATGCGTTATCATCGCATACTAGGAGGGAATAGATGCCTGCCAATCTTGAACAATGAGTCCCAGTCACTACCTTTAGCCAGAGCTTCCTTTGGCTCCCCAAAGTTCACAAGGCACTCTACGATACCTTGTAACCTGGGTGGCTTGCTCTTAACCTCATAGTCAAACTCTTGCAAAGTGATTAACCACTTTGCCAAATAGTCAGGCGGTTGTAGCTTATTCATCAGCAGTCGTATCCCTTCCGCCTTCGTATAAAGGACAACCTTCTCATAAACCATGTAGTGCCTAAAATTTTTAGTCACAAAGACCATCTCAAGGCACAACGTTTCCATATAAGTATAATTAACTTCAGATACACCCAGCTTCCAACTAGCAAAAGCAATCGGGTGATACCACTTCTCTTCCCACATCTGCGCTAAACAGCAACTAATGCTATGCATGGTAGTTGCTGAGAAGATATAAAAAATTTCGCCCCTCTTTGGTGCTTTCAGCACAGGTGCTCTTACGAGTTCCTGCTTGACATCCTTGAAAGCCACCTTACAAGGGTCACTCCACATAAACAAACAGTTGAAGGATAACAAATTTGTCAATGGCAACGTTCTTTCTGCCAATGCATTTATGAACCGTCGATAATATCCAACTAATGATAGAAAGTTGTGGACTTCTTTGGGGGTGCGTGATGGACTCATGGCAACTATAGCTTTGATCTTTTCAGGATGCGTCACAATCCCTGTCAAGCTAACTACATGGCCCAATAGGAGCCCATAAGGTACGACAAAAACACACTTTCTCAGATTGAGAGCCATGAAAAATTGTCTGCATCGCTCAAAACATTTTCGCAAAATAATACTGCTTTTCTTTCACAGTGGCTACCCCTAAATCGTCAATAAATACCTTCAACCCCTCAGGGGAAATGTCACTAAAGGTCTTACCGGCAGTTCGTTGCCAAGAACCAAGCGCATTGCATAGACCAAATGCCATCACATGATACGCAAAGGTCCCGAAGATTGTTATGAATATCTTTTTGAGCTTATCCTCTGTTGAGATTCAGCAATCATACTCACTAATAGCCTCTTTGTATGGAGCTTCAAGGCCAAGGACATGCAGGCTTACCTATCCCATATGCAGAGTGGTGCCTACTGTAGTTTCCTACTTTCCTATAAAGCATTGTACTTGCTTCCTTTTCTTAATGCAATGATAGCACTCTTTTCTTATCAGTAAGTGTCAGTGTCATTGTCCACATACACAAGATTGTGTTTATGAGTCCAAGTATCAATCTTGGAACCTAATTTACTTGTGTAACAAACAGTGTCTTTGTCTCCTCCATCATGAGTTTACTCTTCTCCTTTCATCCACCATAACTCACTGCCATGTCCTAGATCCGGCTCATTCCGACATGGTATCAGAGCTCAGTCGGGCATGGCCTAGCTCATTTCACTCCTCTCTCAGCTCCTCTTCACTTAGGTCAGCTCAAGTCAAGCTCAATCCCAGCTAATGAGCTCATTTCTAAACTCTATCTCTACTTGACCTGTGGCAGCCATAGCTAGACTTGCACCCTACCTCCTTGGAGCTTCTTGATCTCCCTCCACAGTCAATATCTCAACACGCTTTCTTCTAGAGATACATTCCTTGGCTCAGGGCGCTATCTCCTGTCACTTCAAACTTCGACATTGCTCATTGTGTACTCCAGCATTGCATGAATACAAGCTCGCTATCCAGACTACGCCGTCTGTTGTTCGTATGTCGAATGCCGCTTGCACACGTCGCAATGATGATGAAGATCATAGGGCTTTGATAGGCCTTGGAAGGAGCTACATTTCCATATAAAAAGTTTTGGAAATGATCAACCGTAGCTCTTGCAATCTGCAAAAAACCAGGCCCCTGTCTAAAACCCTAAACTGTCAGCCATAGCCAGTTTCATCAAAGCTCAAAAATCTCATCATTTTCTCTCTCCTGCCACCTGGAGCAACCCACTGCCACTCTGATCTACTGTCCCAGCACTAAATCAAGTTGGGGAAGGACCTGAGAAGATTGAAGAAGGATCGACAACCCCGAGCAAGGAAGATTTAAGCTCAACATCAAGTCTCTACATAGTGTGTCTTCACACTACCATTACTTGTGTCTCTTAACACATTGTAATCTGCTCCTTTACCTATAACATTTGAGAATCTTGGAGCTGATTTGCTGCTACTCCAACCACTCAACATGGGAAAAGACTCTCCAAATGCTCGGTTCAAGGGAGTCGGGTTTCACACCTGGCAAACCCGCATCAAGATCATCCTGATGAAGAAGGGTCTCTGGGCCATCACAAATGGCAAAGAAAAGAAACCTTGAGATGCAGACCTTGCAGTTACTTGGCAGAAGAATGATGACAAGGCACAAGCCATCATTAAGCTGGAATTGGATGACAGCTACATCCATCATGTGGATGCCTGTGACACGTCCCATGACACTTGGGACAAATTGGATACCTTATTTGGTGCACAGTCAAAGTCGTCTAAGTATGGTCTATTGATTGAATTTTTCCGACTTGATATGAAGCCTCATACATCCCTGGCATCCCATCTAAATTAAATGGAAAGTCTCCTAACCCAACTTGCAGGGATAAAGCTAAAAATGGATGAAGATGTTTGTATTGGTGTCTTGTTAAAAAGTCTGCCTCCTGCCTATGATAATGTATCAACCACTCTAACCAATATGCCTGATCCTAAACTTGTTGATATTAAAGCCTCTCTGCTAGAGGAAGAAAAGAAACTTAAAAGCAAAGAAGAGCCTAGCACTTCAAAGGATGAACAAATGTTATATGTAAACAACAGATACAAAGGTAAAAAGGAACTGCTCTTTTGTGACTTCTGCAAAAGGACCGCAAAACGAACGGACACATTGAGAAGTTCTATCATGCTAGCAAGAGGTCCCAAAAGGCCTATCTTGCAGCTGTGAAAGAAGAAGAAGACCATGGACTAGAAGATGAAGATGAAGATGAAGATGAAGACCACCAGGATCGGAAGGACAAGTCTCATCAGTTCTTCTACTCTCATTACTCTGATAGACTGTTTTAGAAGCCTTGTATTTTCCTAGCCCTAATTCTTCTTATCATAAGCTTTGTAAACTCCTCATGTAACCTGGCACTACAGTCCATGTACACTTTGTGAGGCCCCTGTTACAGCCGCTGGATGTCCATCATGTTTTGGTGCCCACACTTAGCCTTTTTTGTGACAGCCTCTGGTGTCTACCATGTTTGTGGTGTGCCCACACTTTGCAGGTGGCTCTCACTACAGCCTCTACACACTTTGTGCCTTTCTAGTTGTGATTGAGGAGGGGTGTTGAGATTCAGCAATCACACTCACTAACAGCCTCTTTGTATGGAGCTTCAGGGCCAAGGACATGCAGGCTTACCTATCCCATATGCACAGTGGTGCCTACTGCAGTTTCCTACTTTCCTATAAAGCATTGTACTTGCTTCCTTTTCTTAATGCAATGATAGTACTCTTTTCTTATCAGTAAGTGTGAGTGTCATTGTCCACATACACAAGATTGTGTTTATGAGTCCAAGTATCAATCTTGGAACCTAATTCACTTGTGTAACAAACAGTGTCTTTGTCTCCTCCATCATGAGTTTACTCTTCTCCTTTCATCCACCATAACTCACTGCCATGTCCTAGATCCGGCTCAATCCGACATCCTCTTCTGCAATTGCCATATGATTATAGCATGCAAAACAGTCCATGAATGAATATATCTCCCTACTCGCCAATTGATCTAGAATCTGGTTGATAAAGGGCAGTGGGTAATAATCCTTTACTGTTTTCTTATTCAACTCTCAAAAGTCCACACAGACGGATTTGATTATTTTTCTTCTTCCTGATCACAACTGGTGAACACCATTCGGTGTGTTGCACACAGGGAAGATCAAACCTACTTTTCATAATTTCTGTAACTCCTCGAAAAGCCCATCCCGCAACTCAAATGGCATACACTTGACTTTCCTTCAACGGAATTGTATGGACATCAAGGCTAGGAGGAATGTCCCTAAGTTCATCATAACTCCAAGCAAAAATATTGCAAAACTCTTGGATTAGAGTGACATAATCCTTCTATTCCTCCGCATTAATCATAGACCTTAGCTTTATTGGCTGCTCATCGTCTAGCGTACCAAGGTCTAGTTTGATAACATCTGCATCCCTTATTCTATCTTGAGATTCTAATGGCTCGTTCAACATTACTTGATAGATGTCTTTTGTGGTCAATCCCTCTTTGGATTCGTCAGATGATGACATCTCACTTGTAGACACATCTTCCATTGTCTCTAACTCTGTAGAAGACAAGGGAGCTCGCTCACTTTGAGGTGATTCAAGATATGCATCAACTACCACACGTTTAGCACCTCTGCCAAATATCAATCTACCAGTGGGTATATCTACTTGACAATCTGCTTGGAGAATCCAAGGTCTACCAAGAAATACTTGGTAACTCGGATGTTCTACAAATTGAATTACCCTAAAGTCCAGCACGCATTCTACACTGGCAACTATCACGTGGACTTTAGTAATGCAGGCCTTCGGTTATCTTAGACTATCGTAGCCATTCTAAGGATTGTGGAGGCATCTTTCTGAATCACAAGGCCCAACCTCTCCATCAATTCAAAACTCATAATATTCATCGAGGATCCTATGTCAACGATAGCACTATCCACTAGAATCCCATCAACATAGGCTGCAACCCTTGGGCAGTGCTTTTTGGCATGTTCAAACCAGTCATCCCCTACCCATGCTATTCCCAAGGATTCTATGATATAACCCATACACAAGATCTTTTTAAATTCTTTGTGTACTCCTAGCAACAGCTTGATTAGCTGCAAGAGATTCACATTTGGTTTAACATTGCAAAGGGAGCTAACTAAATCAAATTCGTGATAATTCGCTAAAGCTCGCTTCTTGTGCCAAACCATCTGCTCTTTAGGATGCTGCACTAGCTTTATTGCCTCTTTTTTAACTCTCACATTCTTTCTTGACACGTCTTTATCTCTCTTGGCATCAGGCTTACTCTCTACGGGCTTTAGAGGTCCCCCTTCCTTATCAGGATTTAGAACTTGCGTTCCTTTATCATCCTGCCTAGGGTTTTCATTGACAGGTTTTACATTATCTTTGTCACCTTCTCTATGTTTTTGGCCTCTTGTTACGACATGTAGGCTAGAAGCTTCAATGCCATTAACCTACACAGCCTTGATGAGGCTCACCCCACTGCCACCTGGCAGTTCCTCGATAGTAGCCTTACCCCTTTGGAGTATTTGTTTCGGCCCATCATCTTGCTGAAAATTGTTTCCTCACGCACGATGATTAACAGGCCTTGGTTGCCGGCTGCCTTGCTAGAGGGAACTGATCTTGCTCCAACAAGTGGCTGCTAAATGACCGGACTTCCGGCAAATGTTGCACTTGACATTTGGGCAATTACATGGATAATGTTGCCCACCACACCATTTGCAGCTGCATCTAGAGGGTGCACCCTCTTCAAGGTGTTGACTCCCTATCAAATTTTGTTGTTTCTTTAAGAAATTAACGTCAATCTCTATTTGCCGATATTGTTTAGAGATCATATATGTGTAGTGCTTCATCATGTCCTTGACTTCACTAAGGACATTTGACGAACTCAACTCTCATAGCCCTGATCATCTACCCATCGATCCCTTGGCCGCACAATTTGATTATGCATTGGTTGCGTTGGTTGATGACTATGCATTGTTAGAATATCAAGCTCATTTGTGTGTGTTGACCGACATGAGCTGGACATAGCTAGTCTAGCCATAGTAGTTAGGTACATTAAATAAGTCGGTGCCACTACTGGTGTGAATGGTCTTATGACCTTAGGTTGTACTTTTACTATAGAGTGTGGAATGAATAATGAAGTGTGTGAGAGGAAGCATGCTGCTTCACTCTGTCTGACATCTATCTGCCTCTATGAATTTGAACATGGTATAAGAGCCATGAATCGGCAAAAGACTGGGTGCCTGGGAGTGTGGCATTGGACTTGCAGGAGCTGAAGTCAGAGGAAAGGTCATTCTTCTTCAAACAGGCTGAAGCCATTGAATAATGGAAGGTATGCAGTGTATGGTTGTATGCTCAATGATCAAAGGCATTGTCAAAGGCTTGTTTGTAGCCTTGAGAGGGATGTATTGAGCACCTTGGAGTGCTTCATTGCCATGTTTAACAAAATCGTGAGCTGTGCTGCCCCTCCTGTCAATCTGCGCTGTTGCGCCAGGTTCATATTCATGTCCTCTAGCTTCAAAACGAGGCATTAAGCATCTTGTACATGCTCTATGAAGTGTATGCTGACCCTGGGGTGTGACCTTGAAGGTCTGACATGTCAATGGAAGCTTGGGTGATGAGGCATGGACTGTTATGCAGGTATACAGGTCTGAAACTGAATGTACACTGCTGAATACAGTGATTTACATCACTGTTTTGATCCTGAAGAGCACTTGAAGCTCCCTAATATGCTGGGAAGATTGCATTGCAGACAACACAAGTCAAGAAGTCATATGTACTTGATGTGAAGTACTTGAGCTGAATTTTCTCATTAAAATATTCAGATCTGAGAACTGTTTCACTGCTGAAAACTGTCATATACTGTCAGTGACAAGCATTGGATACTACTAATGCAATACAGGTCATTTTTAGAGCTCTATCACCTATGAGAGCTGTCATATACATGCTGGATGTATGGAGGCTTGAAACATGCAATGAGCATCATTGAAAACTGAAGTCTGGAGGAGCTGAAGTAAATGCAGACATATTGTCTTGGTCAAGTACAAATGGTTCATGAAGTTTTATGCTTTGGTTAGTGAAAACAGGTTGCCTATGTATACTCAAATGCTCATGTGTTGACCTTGTCATTACGAAGTAAATGTATGACATGATTAGAAGACAGTTTGGGGCTGATTGGAACTTGATATGCTGAACTTTGGTTGATTGCAACCTGCAACTGAATTTGTTGACACTTGTATGTGCTGGTTATGCACTGTTCTGTGACTCTATGCTCATGTCATGACTGCCAAGTGTACTAACAGCTATTTGGGAGTTTTTGGGACATGTGTGACATGATTACCACTCAGTTTTGGACTTGAAAGTGCTGCTGATTATTTACAGTTTATAGTTTTCAGACTGCATATATGTACCTTGGCAGTGAGGTTGCAGGAGTTCAAACCGAAGTGAATACATAGTATTTGCATTGACTGCTTTACTCACAGGTTAAGCCACTTGGTGTGAGCTGTTTTGGACTGTTAGTGGGCTGAAATACCCTGGTTTTTTACTGCAATTAATTGCAAAAAACTGTCATAAACAGTTCCGGGCTGAAGTTGAACTGTTAAGAAGATCTTGGTTTGCAGGTAGTCAGGCAAGGTCTACAACATGGCAAATGCTGATAGAACTGATAATGTAACCCAGATTGTGGGAGAAAAGCTGGATAGCAACAATTATGCAATATGGAAGTTCCGCATGGAGAACTTTCTGATAGGCAAAGGATATTGGGACTTAGTGACAGGTATTGAGGCTGAACCTGAAGTTCCAGACAGGAATCCTACAGCTGATCAAAGACGAGCGCATCGAGCTTGGACGGAAAGAGCTCGCAGAGTTTTACATTGGCTGTCATTATGTATCTCGGATGCTATGGTGATGCAGATCATGAACTGTAAATCCCCAGCAGATGCATGGAATATATTGGTCAAATACTATGGCACAACTACAAGTGCAAGGAAGATATAACTGAAGCAGAAATTCAATAACATGGAGAGGAAGAATAGATCCATACAAGATTATGTCACAGAGGTTAAGACCATAGCAGATCAGCTGGCATCTGTTGGCTCACAGGTAGAAGATGAGGATATGGTTGCAGTGACCTTAAATGGCTTGGGTCCGAAGTACAAGTATTTTGACACTTCAGTATTTGTGCGGGCTTAAATGCCTGATTTTAATGAGCTGGTTGCATTATTGATTCATGAAGAGGTGAAGCTTGGCTTAGCTACAGGGTCAAGCAGCTCAAAGAATAAGGATGCAGTTTTTTATTCGAATCAGCGTGGTCGTGGTAGCCGTGGTAGAGGCTGTGGATCTGGCAGAGGAGGCCAGCAGAATGCATCCTATAGTAATAGTAATCAGCAGTCTTCAAATGCAAGAGGTGGTGGAAACTTTCGAGGCAGGGGGAGATCTAACTCCCGTGGCAGAGGCTCATGGCAGCAGCAGCGTCAGTCAGACAATCCAAATAAAGATAAGGATTGTCACTACTGCGGAAAGTATGGGCATATTGCAAAGGACTGCTGGAAGAAGCAGGGAAATTAGAAGGGCAAGCAGCATGGACATTATGCTACGTCCAGTCAAGCAGATGACTCTGGTCATAGACTGTTTGCCATGCAGTATGTCAAAGATAAGGCTGCTGAAAAATCATCTGATGATGCAGTGTGGTACATTGACTCGGGGGCGTCGAATCACATGACCCCTCATGGTGATTGGTTCACGCATATGGTGGCTAAAAAGCATGGCTATGTATGCACAGGTGATGACATGCAGCATAGCATTGAGCATAAAGGCAAAGTGCCTCTTGTGGTCCATAATGGCAGAAAGAAAAATTTGCATGATGTATTGCATGTCCCTTCAATTACGAAGAACTTGTTATCTGTTGGTCAGATGACGGAGCAGAACTTGCAGGTCAGATTCAATAAGCATGGCTGCTTTATTGAAGAATTTGGAAATAGCTCATGGTCATAGGAATGGCAGAATGTTTACTCTTGATGCTTCTTTGCCAAAGCTGAATTCAGCTATGTTTGCCCATGGTTCTGGCACTGTTAGGGATTTGGAAATATGGCACAAGAGAGTGGGGCATGTAAATTTGCAAAGGCTGCAAATTATGCAAAAGAAACAGCTGGTTACAGGGTTACCGAAGTTCCAATATTCAGATATTGGTCATGTATGCGAGGCTTGCCAGTTTGATAAGCAGTCACGATTGCCATTTATCAGGAAAGTACGACAGAGTACATGTCCATTGCAGTTAGTGCATTCTGATGTTTGGGGGCCAGCTCATAATGTATCTATGGGAGGTTCTAGATATTATGTATCCTTCATTGACGACTACAGTCGATATACCTGGCTTTACATATTGAAAACAAAAGATGAGGTCTTTGCTGTTTTTCAGCAATTTAAAGCATAGGTTGAGAAGGAGTTTGAATGCTACATCTCTTGCTTGAGATCTGATAGTGGTGGGGAGTATGTATCAAATGAATTTGATGATTTCTTGGCTGAAAATGGAATTCGTAGGCAGCTCACCTGCCGCTACACACCGCAGCAAAACGGAGTAGCTGAAAGGAAGAATAGAATTCTGATGGAAGCTGCTAGGGCTATGATAAATGAAAAGCATATGCCACTTTACTATTGGGAAGAGGCTATTATGACAGCCGTATATATTTTGAACAGGACTCCCACTGCAGGTATTCATGAGATGACACCGTTTGAGAAGTTGTATGGCTATAAGCCAGATGTAAGTCACATGAAAGTCTTTGGCTGTCTTGCTTATGTGCATATTCCAGATGAGAAGAGGAAGAAGTTGGATCCCAAAGCACATAAGTGTGTTTTCATTGGATATTCGCAGGAGAAGAAGGCATACAAATGCTATGATCCCTCTACCAGGGAGACTTTGGTAAGCAGGGATGTTATCTTTGATGAGATGGGTTCTTGGTATGTATCACCAGTTGCAGTGCCATCTGATATGCCTTCCACTCATGTCTCTACAGTTGATTTGCAGCAGAGCACTGCTATGACAGGACCTATCAGTCAGACAGTATCCCCATGGATAGGGAGATTGAGGAGCTCACCGTCCACTGACACGGGTATGTCAGTGAGGGGGAGACATGATGTCTTGGACAGCAAAGGAAAAGAGAAAGTTATTGAGGATGCATCTGGTATGATGACACCTGGCAGAATGACTTCTGGCTATGAGTCTAGTGATACTTTAGACAGCGAACTTGGTATTCCGACTGTCTATAAGCCTGGCACAAGGCAGAACAGGTACATTCCGCCTCATGAGAGAGGTGAATCGAGTAGTGCACCATAGCTTAGATGCTCGCAGAGGGTCAGATACCCTGTTGACAGGTTGACATACAATGGCTACTCTGCAAAGCATTATGCGTACATGACAAAAGTGATGGAGGTCAAAGAACCAAGTACATATGCTGAAGCAGTGAAAGATGAGAATTGGTGTGTAGCCATGGATGAAGAAATGAATGCCTTGGCTGCAAATAAAACATGGGATTTAGTACCACTGCCTGAAGGAAAAAAGACCATTGGCTGCAAATGGGTCTACAAAATCAAATGTAAGTCAGATGGCAGTGTGGAGAGATACAAAGCCAGGCTGGTTGCAAAGGGGTATGCCCAACAGTATGGACTTGATTATGAGGAAACATTTAGCCCTGTTGCCAAGATGGCAACTATACGCACTGTGATTGCCTTGGCTGCTGCTAAAGGCTAGAAATTGCAGCAGATGGATGTTAAGAATGCATTTCTTAACGGTGACCTAGCAGAGGATGTCTATATGGTTCAGCCGGAAGGGTATGTGCACCCTGATTTTCAGCATTATGTATGCAGGCTGAAAAAGGCATTATACGGGCTGAAACAGGCTCCGAGAGCTTGGCATGCTAGGATCAGTAACTATCTGTAGAGATTGGGTTTTGCTGTTGGTAGGGCTGATCATAGCCTATTTACAAAGAAGACTGACAGTGGTTTAGTAGTGCTGGTCATATATGTTGATGATTTGATAATCACTGGTGATGATGACTTGGGCATACAGCATGCAATGAAGATGCTGAAATCTGAATTTGACATGAAAGACCTGGGAGAACTGAAGTATTTCTTAGGCATTGAGGTAATTCCAGCTGACAATGGGTTATGGCTGATGCAGAAGCACTATGCCATAGAGATGCTGAAGAAGTATGGCATGGCTGAATGCAAACCACTGGATACACCTCTTGATCAGAATGTCAAGCTAGACATGAACACTGGGGCTGAAGTACAGGATGTGACTATGTACAGGCAGATGGTTGGCAGCTTGATTTACTTGACCATCACTAGGCCTGACTTGAGCTATGCTGTAGGGCTCATAAGCCAGTTTATGCAGAAGCCTAGAAAGTCGCACTTGGATGCAGTTAGACGCATTATGAGATATGTTAAGTCCACTGTAGAGTATGGGCTGTTCTATGTCAGAGATAAGCCCTTGATATTGACTGGATACACGGATACAGATTGGGCAGGTTGCTCATATGATCGTAGATCTATGAGTGGATATGCATTTGGATTTGGTAGCGGCATGATTAGCTGGAGCAGTAAGAAGCAGCCTACGATTGCTTTGTCAAGTACTGAGGCAGAGTACAGGGGTGCTGCATTGGTAGCATGCGAGATTTCATGGCTGCTCAAGCTTATGGCTGATTTGGACATACAGGTAGATGCTCCAGTGAAGTTACTATGTGACAATCTGAGTAGTGTACTCCTGGCTATGAATCCAGTCTATCATGCCAGGACGAAACACATTAAGGTACACTACCATTTCATCAGAGAGATGGTTCTTGCAGGAAGAGTTGATCTTATGCATGTGAAGACTGATGAACAGGTAGCGGATATCTTTACCAAATCCTTGGGTAAAGATAAGTTTTGTGGTTTTAGACAGTTGGAGTACATATGCTGTCTTGAGCTTGAGGGGGAGTGTTAGAATATCAAGCTCATTTGTGTGTGTTGACCGACATGAGCTGGACACAGCTAGTCTAGCCATAGTAGTTAGGTACATTAAATAAGTCGGTGCCACTGTTGAGATATCGAGCTCCACTCGTGATACGCCAGGGTGACCGTTGTGTATTTATGTCACCGACTTGTCAGTTGCAGATGCGGTTGGTACACCGCCCATGAATAATAGCTACATGATAGCTATCCTTATCTACTCTAGTTCGTGGCTTGGTTAGTATGCCACCTTAGTTAGTTAAGTTTGGTTTGAGACCCATATATAGGGTTCTTCTATTTCTTTGTATGAGAGTTCTTTTGGCTTACACAACTAAGAAGAGGAAAACTGTTTTTTCAGCCTCCACCCTTGTGTGTATTCCCCCATTGTGCAAGCAAGAAAGCTTCAAGTGAGACTCCTTCCTTCTCTCCCACAATCTTGACATGGTATCAGAGCCTTGTTCGTGGTAAGGAGCTCAAGAAAGCAAGCCAAGCTCGCGGTGTTCTGGTAAGAGGAGCAGTGTTGCTTTCATTTTCTGTTTTGGGAGCAGATCTCTGCAGGTAGCACAGCCGGAAATTGCAGGAGTGCATTGTCTCCGGTTGAGACGCCCTTCGCGGTGAAGCAAGAGGGCAGTATATGCTGCGGGAAAGAGCTTTGGCTCTCGGCGACCCTGTTTTTTTGATTTGAGGCCATTTCGGGGCCTGTTTTGAAGGCGGAAGTTTTCTGCACGCACTCAGGAAAAGGCCCTGTTTTATGCTGTGCGACCACTGTTCTACAGGTTGGTGAAAAGTTATCACAGAGATTGCATCGTATGCTTGTGTGCAGAGACATTGGGAGTTACAGAATCATCCCTGTTGCCTGTTGATGCAAAATCGTCACTAGGAAGTGACTGTGTGGTCAAATACCACTTTCGCCAGTTTTGCAGATTTGCCCTTGTGAGGGTGAAGCTGTGTTTTTTGCAGTGACAGAATTTTTTGCAGTATTCTGTAATGGCATCTGATTCTCTCTCACAGATTGTCACTGAAAAGCTTGACAAGAACAACTTCCAAGCATGGAAGTTTAGAATGACGAATTTCCTTATGGGAAAAGGATATTGGGAATTTGTTGCAGGAAATGAAGAAGAACCAGTTCTTCCTGATGTTCCCAATCAACAGCAAATGCAAGCATTCAAAGCATGGCATGAGAGAGCCAGGAAAGTTATGTACTGGCTGTCTATCAGCATTTCAGACTCAATGATTGTGCATATTCAGGATGCAAGTACGCCAAAGGAGGCATGGGATACTCTGTCAAAGATGTATAGTACAAATACGCAAGCCAGGAAAATGCAGCTCAAGCAAGAGTTGCACAATGTGCAAAGAGAAAATATGAGCATCAATGACTACCACATGAAGGTGAAGAAGATTGCAGATGCACTTGCTTCCATTGGGTCGCCAGTGGAAGATGATGATTTAGTTTCTGTGACCTTGAATGGTCTAGGAAAGGATTATGCACAGTTTCGGACATCCATTTCAGTTCGTGAAAGATTTCCTGATTTTGAGGAGTTGATTGCTCTTCTAATTTCTGAGGAACAGAGAAATGGTGGTGCATCTTCTTCAGGAGGAACTTCAAAAGAAGCTGTCTTCTACTCAAATGCTGGAAGAGGTAGAGGCAGAGGTAGAGGAGGCCGTGGTAGAAATCAGAATATGCAGCAAACTCAAGAAAACCAGTCCTATGGAGGAGGACGTGGTAACTCTAGAGGCAGGGGGAGCCAAAGAGGTCGTGGTGGATGGCAAAGAGGTCAAAATGCAAACAGTAATGTTGAATGCTACTATTGTGGTAAAATGGGTCATATGGCTAAAGACTGCTATAAAAAGCAGAATGACATCATGAATGGAAAACTGCAACAAGGGAATTATGCATCTTCTAGTAGACAGGGTGATGACAGAAATGAGCATTTGTTCATGGTGCAGCACATGAACAATTCTGTGACAAGTGCAGAAGAAAGCAATGATGTATGGTATGTTGACTCAGGTGCATCAAACCACATGACAGGTCATGCAGAATGGATGGAGGATGCAAGGAAAATGGAAAAACCAGGATTTGTGGAGACTGGTGATGATACTGCACATCCTATTGTGCAGATTGGAAAAATTCCCTTGTCTATGCAGGATGGGAAAAAGAAATACATGTCTGATGTATTTCATGTCCCGAATATCACCAAGAATCTGGTTTCTGTTGGTCAAATGGTTGAGCAGGGCTTGCAGGTCAGATTTAATCCTCATGGATGCTTTGTTGAGGATATGAAAAATAAAGGTCGCTTGATAGCAAAAGGAAAGAAGAAGGGCAGAATGTTTACATTGGATGCAGACATGTCTGAATTGAGTGCAGCAATGTTTGCACATGGGACCGGTGTAGTTGCAGATATTGATATCTGGCATAAACGCATTGGTCATGTTAATGTACAGCGACTTAAATCAATGCAGGCCCAAAATATTGTTGCAGGATTGCCTAAATTCAAGGTTGTAGAAATGCATAAGGTATGTGAAGCCTGTCAGTTTGGAAAACAGGCAAGGAAACCATTTCCTAGACATGTTCAAGAGAGTAAGAAGCCATTGGAATTAATCCACTCTGATGTGTGGACTACTAAAGCTGCATCTCTTGGAGGCTGTCATTATTTTGTCAGTTTTATTGATGACTATAGCAGAAAAGTTTGGGTGTATTTTATGAAAAAGAAAAGTGAAGTTTTTGGGCATTTCAAAACTCTTAAAGCTATGGTTGAAAAAGAAACAGGCCTGCAAGTAAAATGCCTAAGGTCAGATGGAGGGGGAGAGTACCTCTCAAATGAGTTTGCAAGGTTCTTGCAGGAGCATGGCATAAAGCAGCAATATTCATGCAGTCATACCCCACAGCAAAATGGAATTGCAAAAAGAAAAAATAGACATATTGGAGAGGTGTCTCGTGCCATGCTAAATGAAAAAGACCTGCCAGATTTTTATTGGGCTGAAGCAGTTGCTACAACAGTCTACATAATGAACAGGACTCCCACTGAGCAATACATGGAATGACTCCAGAGGAGAGGTATACTGGTAGGAAACCAGATATTTCTCATTTGAAAATTTTTGGTTGCATTGCCTATGTACATGTGCCAGATGAGCTGAGATCCAAGTTGGATCCAAAAGCTGAGAAGTGCATCTTTATTGGTTACTCTCTGCAGCAAAAAGGGTATAGATGCTATAACGCTTCTACTCGTAAGTTTACAGTGAGCAGAGATGTTGTTTTTGATGAGATGAGTAGCTGGTATAAACCAGTAAATGTGATTGATGATGTAGATGCACAAAATGGTAATGCTGCACAGAATTCACAGCAGCAGTCACAAAATATTAGTGGACCTGGAGCGTCCTCTAGCAGTGGTTCACATTCTTCGCCATGGACAGGCAGATTGAGATCAGGAGAATCTTCTCAAAGTAATGCAAATAGTGGTATGCAGGTATCACGAAAAGGAAAAGAGAAGGTTGATCAGCCCATGTTTGATGTGAATACAGGTCACTCTTATGTGGATGGTGAATCCAGTGGCTCAGAACAGAGCATTGATGATGAGTTGGGTATTCCTTCTATTGTTACACCTGGAGTAAGGAAGACCAGGGATGTTTTGAGAGCACCTGGGAGTGAACCCACTTTGCGCAGGTCTACCAGAGTTAGGTATCCTGTGGATAGGCTGAAATATGATGGATTTACAGCCATTCACTATGCATATATGGTCAAGGTGATACAGGAACCAGAACCCACTTCTTTTGAGCAAGCCATGGGAAAAGAAAAATGGGAGAAAGCCATGGATGAAGAAATGGATGCCTTGGAAGCAAACGCTACATGGGAATTGGTACCTTTGCCTAAAGGTAAGAATGCAATTGGCTGTAAGTGGGTTTATAAGGTGAAGCACAATGCTGATGGTTCTGTCAACAGATACAAGGCAAGATTAGTAGTCAAGGGGTATGTACAAACATATGGCATTGACTATGAAGAAACATTCAGTCCGGTTGCAAGGATGGCAACCGTAAGAGCAGTCATTGCTATGGTTGCATCAAAGGGATGGTCTTTACATCAGATGGATGTAAAGAATGCCTTCTTGCATGGTGATTTGCAAGAAGAGGTCTATATGGAGCAGCCACCAGGTTATGTGCATGCTGTTCATCCTGAGTTTGTTTGCAGGTTGAAGAAAGCCTTGTATGGCTTGAAGCAAGCACCTAGAGCATGGTCTGACAAGATAGGACAGTATCTTGTCACTATTGGCTTTCAGATTTCCAAGGCAGATTTCTCACTTTATGTGAGAAAAACAGAGAAAGGTATTATGCTACTTGTCATTTATGTTGATGATTTGATTATGACAGGTGACAGTGATGAAGATATCCTTCATGTGAAAATGCTATTGAAGCAGAAGTTTGAGATGAAGGATTTGGGAGAGCTGCGTTATTTCTTGGGCATTGAGGTGATTAGATCACCAAGTGGGATACAGCTCTTGCAGAGGCAGTATGGATTGGACATGCTGTCCAAATATGGGATGACAGGCTGTAAGCCTATTTCAGTTTCTTTGGAGCAGAATGTGAAGCTGAGCGCAGATGCAGGTGAGCTTCTGGAAGACCCTACTATGTACAGACGCATAGTAGGAAGCTTGATTTATATGACTATTACCAGGCCAGATTTGAGCTATGCTGTTGGATTGGTAAGTCAGTTTATGCAGGCTCCAAGGAAATCGCATTTGGATGCGGCTAGACGCATACTCAGGTATGTGAAGTCCACATTGCAGTATGGACTATTTTATGAGACTGGGGTTCAGATACAGTTGCATGGATACACTGATGCTGATTGGGCTGGTAGTATTTCTGATAGACGATCTACCAGTGGATATGTGTTCTCTTTTGGGAGTGCTGCAGTCACTTGGAGCAGCAAGAAACAGCCTACAGTTGCCTTGTCGAGCACAGAGGCTGAGTACAGGGGTGCAGCAATGGCTGCATGTGAGGTAGCTTGGTTGCATAAGCTACTTTATGATATGCATCAGTCTACAGATGGGCCAGTTGTCATTTATTGTGACAACATGAGTAGTATACACTTGGCAAATAACCCAGTCTATCATGCTAGAACAAAGCACATTGAGGTGCATTATCACTATGTGCGAGAGAGGGTTTTACTAGGTCTTATTGATCTAGTTTATGTCAGCACAGAGGATCAGGTAGCTGACATATTCACGAAGGCATTGGGCGCAGAGAAGCTGCGCAAGTTCAGAGACCTGCTTGGTGTGCAGGAATTGGGATTGAGCTCGAGGGGGAGTGTTGAGATATCGAGCTCCACTCGTGATACGCCAGGGTGACCGTTGTGTATTTATGTCACCGACTTGTCAGTTGCAGATGCGGTTGGTACACCGCCCATGAATAATAGCTACATGATAGCTATCCTTATCTACTCTAGTTCGTGGCTTGGTTAGTATGCCACCTTAGTTAGTTAAGTTTGGTTTGAGACCCATATATAGGGTTCTTCTATTTCTTTGTATGAGAGTTCTTTTGGCTTACACAACTAAGAAGAGGAAAACTGTTTTTTCAGCCTCCACCCTTGTGTGTATTCCCCCATTGTGCAAGCAAGAAAGCTTCAAGTGAGACTCCTTCCTTCTCTCCCACAATCTTGACAGCCACTACTGGTGTGAATGGTCTTATGACCTTAGGTTGTACTTTTACTATAGAGTGTGGAATGAATAATGAAGTGTGTGAGAGGAAGCATGCTGCTTCACTCTGTCTGATCTATCTACCTCTATGAATTTGAACATGCATATGGCTAGCTTCCCACACATGGCATCTGACTAGCCATATGCAAAGTCACACTAGGTAGAGCTGACAATAAAGGCACATTCAGCACCACATTCCCTCTTCTGTTAGGGTAGGCCATCCCCATCCCTTGGCTTCCACTGCCATTGATCAATTGCAAATTATTTCCCGACGCTAGACCCATATTGGGATTGATTCGAGAAGCATAGGCTGCTTGTAGGTGGAACTCTATTTCTTGTGCTCATCTAATGGCAATGTCTATATCCGCCAAGGTGACACTACTCAGCTGCACCTGGATGTTAAAATCAAGACCGTGCAAGAAGCATTGCAACTGGGTGTCAAGAATCGCGTGGTGGGGGGACTTGCTTGAGCTGATGCGCCAAACACACACTGTATACACAAGAGGAAGCTCATTCAAGAACACAAGAAGAGAGATGGAGGCCAAAACGTTTTCTTGGTGATTTCTTCTTCTTATTTCGCACACTATACAATGTACACAAAGTATAGATAAGATACAACATAAAAGAAAGTGACCTACTAAGTCAAACAGTGCATAACCGACTACACTAATCGACTGGCGCTATGTCTTTGCCAACTGTAGGTAGGTGTAACAAACTAAATATAATAAAGTGATAAGTCAATGGCCATGTGAGTATCATAATGACGACCAACGTGCTAAGTGTAGACGTGCGGAGTCATCTAGCCAAGCGGTCCATCATCAATGTCCGCACGTGTTGAGCTTGCCATCTCAACACTCCCCCTCAAGCTCAACTCTATCTCTGCAACTCCAAGTAAGCTTTGGAACTTTCGAAGCTTCTCTACACCCAATGCCTTTGTGAAAATGTTAGTTATCTGATCCTGTGTGCTGACATATACCAAGTCAATATCTCCTGCAAGTACCTTCTCTCTCACAAAGTGGTAGTGCACCTCAATGTGTTTTGTCCTAGCATGGAACACTGGATTCCTAGCTAGCTGTGATGGGACCTGAAATGGGCCGGCACTGGCTATGGCACTAGCCGGACCTCATGCTCATGACAGACAAATACACCCTCACGGCCTCGTAGACTAGGAGCGTCAATCTAATGCTAAAGGACAAACTGCCCTAAATCCTAATCTATGCGTTAATAGTTTATAGTCCAACATTTCCCTTTTTATAAACTCCTCAGAGGGAGAACCCATACACATTGGCAATGCCACGATTACATACATGGAGGCAACCTCTCGGTAGAAACACCGCGGCCCCACTGCAGCTCTCCTACATCGCATGGATTGGCCCCTTGATGCGCCGCTAAAACATATAAAAAAATCGAACACAAACTCCTCTCTTTTATATTTCTCATATTTCCAGGAGATATACCATGTGTCCTCACTTAACAGTCCCTTAGGAAACCGACACTCTATCCTACAGTAAGGGATAACCGTACGCTCTCTATCGTGGGTCAAAGTTCTAAGAAAATAATTGCTATGCAGTCCAGGAGCTTTTCCGTTGATACCATGAACTATGCATAGTGCATAATGTGAATGGTTTAGTGCACAAACAGAAGAAAATCAGCATTGTGCATCATGCGAAACCAATATTTCCATGATTTCCATGCTAGTGTTTATATACTAAGAAAAGACACCGAGCCTTATGCTCATGCTGCCTTTCCCTTTATTTTAAAACAACATCCTATAAGCATGATGCAACACATAAATCAGGTTTTAATTTATATTTTGATGCTCAACCTCCCCTCTCACCCTACCGTTTAATGTTTTGCATTCATTGATAGGTAAAAGGGTCATTTTATGTGTATTTCCTTACAAAGAAAGCAATAAACATGAACGTAACATAGAAACGAGGGTAAACCGAGGCCAACCTCGTGCTTTACCTTCATTATACGCTACACAAACACACATGTAATTTTTTGGAATTTTCCTTTTATCGTTTCTTAATTTTCTCCCATTTAAAACCCATTTTTCACAATTTTTGGTATTTTTCCTTTATTATCTTCAATAAAAAATGACTAGAAATTAAGATTCATTGTGGCATGTGGCCCTTAGGTTTCTTGAAAGCAAAATTTCAGGCTTTGTAGGCATTATGTCTCATATTTTCCATTTATTTTGCAAAAACCCCATTTTTACCCCTTAAACGCGTGCTTTACAGGTTTTATAACATTAATTTCAGCCATATCACTTATGATTTTCTGATTTTCAGATTATAAACTATTGAAACTCATGGAAAAAAACATCATAATGCATATTCAGCCCATGGGAACAATATTTCATCAACCAAATAGCATAAAAACTCATTTTTTCTTCATAAAAATTGAATTACCGCTTAGGCTCCACGTCTCGGGATCTTGGTTTTGGTGCGGGACTGTGGGTCAGCCCACATTCAATGTGCGACATCTTCACAATCAGCAATCTTCATGTCTTCATCAATCCGGAAGCAATCTGGTTCCAACCAGACAAGCTTTCCTTCACCATTCTTCATTTTCCTCTTGCACACAAGAACAGCCCCTTAGGGGAGAGAGAGGGAGGAGAGAGAAAGACTAGACTTCCATCTTTGCATTCAGACCACCATTTCACAGGTGAAGATAGGTGATAAGACCAGCAAGGAAGGAGAAGATCGGGGGTAACATCAGTTGGATAGGTTGTTCACAGGCTGCCATCTCCATCTCCATCATGAGGGAGCGCATTTTTCGCACGGCTGCAGACGTCGTGCTCCTCCATTTCCTCATGATTTTTTTCATCAAGTTGGTTAAAATTTAGGGGGGGGTCAAGCTCCCAAAGGTCACTACCCAATTTGGCCAAAACAAGTCCACCTTTTCAAATCTTGCCCATTTTGTGGCCATTTCCTCATCCTGGCTCCGATTCGAGTGCTGTAAATTTCTGCGCGTCCGGCTTAACATCTCACATTGACTTGCAACTCCTGACAACCCGCACGACAGTCTGAAAATTTATCAAAAATCCACAAGTGTCACTCGGGCGCCTTTTCAAAGTCGTCTTTCACTTGGTGCTTAAAAATGTCCTAGCTGGAGCCGCTGCCTTCGATGTTGAATATTTTTCCCCTAAATTCCAGATTTTTTGGCAAATTTTAGGCACATCCCGGGCTCAAAACTTCACTCTCATTGGCCACCACGGGATAGGGCGACTCAGCCCGTCGAATCCCACAACAGATCTGTACAAAACAACCAAAGGAAGCATCAAGCAGATACAAAAACATATACATATTAAAACACAGCACAATGCGCACCCTACCCCCTGACAAAACCAAGGCATGACATCCACAAGGAGTAGGCCTAGCATAATCTGATAGAAGGTCCGAAGCTAGTCACTAACCGACTGCTCCAACACAGCCAAACTAAGAAGAACTATCAAAGAGGTCATCCTAAGTGGTGGTTTGAACTAGCTACCTAAGGACAACACAACCAGGAGCTCCTACTAGTTGAGGACTCCTATAGCCTGATCAAGAAGTATTTTCTTTTTAGCACATTTCTTCTTTGAGGTTTTTTTTTGTAATTCTTCCATACTCGGGCATGTAAAAAGGCGGTAGCTGAGCGTAGTGACCCAAGGAGAACAAGCATCGGGTCCTCTCGGTATCCAAGAATCTACCAAGCCCTCGCAAGGCGACACTTAATCCTTTTTTGACGCTCACTTTTATTTTTGCTCCAACCTTCCTTAATTTCTTCTTTTCCAGCAAGATGCCACCCCTAGGAAGACAAGGCATCAGTGACTCGTCCCCAAGAACCTACCAGGCCTTCACTAGGCGATGATCAACTGCTTATAGATTTTCCTTTCTTTTCTTTTCTATTTTTATATGGGGTTAGAACCCCTTTTTACACACCTTTGCATATAGTTATTTCCTTTGAGATATTCAGGGCTTTTTCCTCTCTATCAGCATCATTTTCTTCCGGTAGGCTTCTCTAACTGCCTCACAACTGACAAGAACTCCTAGAACGGCTGCCTAGCAGGCTAGCAGAACAAGGTCACTAGGACACCTTCCAAAACAGGTCTTTTGATGCCTGACAATGTCTTTACAGGAGGCAACGACTACTCAGACCTCCCTCAGACATACCTAACCTAAACCCTGAGACTTCATGCCTTGGACGCTGGTCCCCAACAAGAAAAGAAAATCCCCTACAAGTACACAGACACATGTAGCATAAAAACATGGTACTCGAAAAGGAGAGATATCACCTGGATAGGGCCACGAGTAGCTTCCACGCAACAAAGGCTCCTTCCAAGCTCTTCTTCAAACCTGTCTAGCACAAGACTACAACAAGAAACCATTAACCGCACATGTACTAAACAGACAATTGGCCCTCTTGACCTAATGAAATAAAGTGTTTCATGAAAAAACTGATCGGCCCTCTTGGCCTTATGAAATAGAAAATTTCAAAACCTCGCAAAAATGGCCCTCTTGGCCTAACAAAATCAAATAGAATAGCACCTACACATCCCTCCCTGAAATAGTACAAATATACAATAATATGTTCCTTTCCAAGGAGGAAAAACCAGGGCTCACAGCCCTAAACTAAATGCATAAGGTTATGACCCATCCCTCTTGCATATATAGCAAGAGGCGTACGCATAACATGTTGTCTAATCAACCTATGGGTCCAGGATAACAACGGTAGATTGGTCTCGGCTATTCTTTGCATCACCCATATCAACCATCATCTGCCATATATTGCATGCTCTGATAACATCCCCCACATGCGAACGGGTCCTGTTTCATCATTGATAACAATATCCAAACTAGGACTACAGTTAAAGAAAAGGTCTTCTTCATAAGCAAGATTTGCCACCGCAAATTGATTCCAGTACCGTGGAATCAGCTGAAAAGACACTCTCTCAAACTCCTCAAGTAGGGTCATCGCAGTTCGATGATACATACAAAGAATGGGATTCTGCACTGTGTATGTCCCATCTAGCTGATTCAGGATCAATTGGGAATCCCCTTTTACTAACAACCCCCGAATACCACCTTGTTTGGCAATATGCAGTCCCATAATCAAGGCTTTATACTCTGCCATATTGTTAGTGAATCCTACCCCGAGATAAGCAGCTAACTTCATCATAACTCTACGTCAAGGATATCGGATTACTACTCCAATACAGCCTTTTTTATTAGGGCCCCTGGACGCTCCGTCAAAATTAATGTGTACGTCCATAATGGGTTTACACAGCCTGCCATCACGAACTCCTCTATTCGTAATTATGATAGTCAAAATTTAGCATGTTTAGAGGATGAACTGACGGCTCCATCCCACCTTCTTCATTGAACTCAACAGGGATACTTGTCAACAGTCGTAAGCAGTGATGGTAGAAGACTTTGATCTCCCACACAAAGGTTCTGTCTTCTTGCTCAATCACTTTGTATCCTTTTCTCCACTAGATAAGTTTCCCCTGATGGTATCTCTGCTCCAGATATGGGTGCTCCAAATAAGGAATTAACCGCCCCATCAACCAGCTTTAAGCTCTTTTGCAGGTCTCAAATCAGCCCTAGCATGGACCCGCAACACATTTTTCCTGTATTAGCATACTTAGAAATAATAAGGTTTAATCTTATTAAGATTAACCTTATTTTTAAACTCTACTCCCTGTAGATCAGCTAGTAGAGCTGTAGACCTATTTTTCCCTATCCTGACAATCTTGTAGGGGCCATCCCATCTAGGTTCCAGCTTCCCTGGAAATAGCTCCCTACGTGCATCATAGTATAGAACTAATTGCCCTTTTTTAAAGGTATACTTCTTCGCTTTAAGATCTTGCAACTGCTTCATCCGATGTTTAGCTACCTCCTGGTGTAATAAGCTCTGAAATTTCAGTTCATCCACGTGGGCTATGGTCGTGAAACGTTCAAAGAGGGAATCCTTATCTCCCAAAGAGTGGTTAATTGCAAACCGTATGGTTGGCAACTGGATTTCAAGGGGTAACACACACTCTTCCCCATAAACTAATTTAAATGGAGTATGGCTGGTAGCTCGTTTGAACGTTGTATTGTACGCCCATACTGCCACATACAACTTCCTGTCCCACTTTCTGTCCCAGTCTTGTTTCTTCTCCAAGACTATTTTAGACAAGATACCCACAAGCTGCTTATTAGTACTTTCAACTTGCCCGTTTGCTTGCGAATTATAGGGGGTCGTTTTGTTGTGCTTGATTTGCCAAGCTTCAGTCATCACCTTATTCAAAAAATGGGTTCCACGGTTCGACACTAGTTCCCTCAATGGACCGAAACGGCAGATAATCTGCTCTAAAAGAAAACTGGCAGCCTCTTTTGCATTGTCCTACCTTGTCGCCCGCGCTTCTGACCATTTTGTAAAATAATCAGTTGCCACTATAATGTACCTCTTCTGGGTGGTAGACGACGGGGTGATAGGACCCACAAAATCAATGCCCCACTTCTCAAATGGAAGGATAGCCATGATAGGCGCAAGTGGGTGTTTCCTGTTCTCTCTGTTGTCATGTCTTTGACAGGTATCGCATCTCTTAATGTACTCAAAGGAATCTTGGAAGATGGATGGCCACCAATATCCAGCTCTTAAAGCTTTCTGCGCCATCAACCATCCCGCGAAGTGCCCTCCACACGCAGAGTCATGGCACTCTTCTAAGATGAAAGGAACCTTGTCAGGCATCACACATCGGTGATAGATATCATCAACACCCTGCCGATATAGTGTTCCTGCGATCAAGGAAAACTTCAAATCCTGTTGTTTGATTTTTCTCTTTTCAGATTTTGATAAACCAGCTCCAGTCTCTCTTGTTGATAGATAATGCATAATAGCAGCATACCAAGATGGGATAGAAGCTATATCAATTTTAAACATTTCTTCAATATCACTTCCTTCAGCCAAAGTCTCTTTCGGCTCCCCGAAATCCACAAGGCATTCCACAATCCCCTGCAACCTCAGTGGCTTACTCTTAATCTCATAATCGAACTCCTGTAAAGTGATTAACCACTTTGCCAAACGATCAGGCGGTTGCAGCTTGTTCATAAGCAATCTAAGCCCTTCCGCCTTCGTATAGAAAACTACCTTCTCATAGAGAATGTAGTGCCTAAATTTTTTAATCGCAAACACCATCGCAAGACACAAATTCTCCATGTAGGTATAGTTAATTTTTGATATGCCCAATTTTCGACTAGCAAAAGCTATCGGATGATACCACTTTTCCTCCCAGATTTGGGCTAAACAGCAGCTGATACTATGCATGGTCGCTGTTGAAAATATGTAAAATACTTCGCCTCTCTTAGGTGCTTTTAAAACTGGTGCTTTTACTAACTCCTATTTCACATCCTCGAAAGCTACCTTACAAGGGTCGCTCCATTCAAATAGACAGCTAAAGGATAATAAATTCGTTAATGGCAACGTCCTTTCTGCTAAGGTATTTATAAACCTCCGATAGTACCCTATCGATGCAGAAAGCTATATACCTCTTTCGGAGTGCGTGGTGGACTCATAGCGACTATAACCTTGATCTTTTTAGGGTCAGCTGCTATCCCTACTGAGCTGACCACATGGCCTAGCAATAGCCCATAAGGCACTCCAAAGACACACTTCTGTGGATTAAGAGTGATACAAAATTGTCTGCAGTGCTCAAAGCACTTTCTTAAAATAATCAATATCCTTTCTCTTACAGTGGCTACCCCCAGGTCATCGATAAGTACTTTCAACTCATCTGGGGAGATGTCACCAAAGGTCGTGTTTGCCATTCGTTGCCATGATCTAGGTGCATTGCATAAACCAAAGGCATCACATGGTACGCAAAAGTACCAAAGACAGTGATAAAAGTTTTTTTCAACTTGTCCTCTTCTACAATTGCCATCTGGTTGTAACTCGCAAAGCAAATCATAAACGAATATATTTCCCTACCCGCTAATTGATCCAAAATCTGGTCAATAAATGGCAACGGGTAGTAATCCTTAACCATCTGCTTATTCAGCTCTCTAAAATATACACATAGTCGGATCTGGTTGTTTTTCTTCTTCCTGATGAAAACTGGTGAACACCATTCCGTATGTTGTACAGGGAATATTAAACCAGCTTTCCGCAACTTCTGTAACTAACGCATAGGACGACTGCCTTCTTTTATAGGAATAGTATGAACAGCCAGGCTGGGAGGAATGCCTCTCAACTCATCATAACTCCAAGCAAAGATATCGCGGAATTCTTGAATCAAGGACACATAGTCCTCCCTTTCTTCTGAAATGAGCATGGAACCTAATTTAATTGGCCGCGAATCATTCGGCGTGCCAAGGTCCAACTCAATCACATCCGCATCTCTTATCCTATCTTGTGGCTCTATCGGCTCGTTTAGAGTTATCTGATAAATATCCTCTGTAGTGGACCCCTCTTTAGATTCATCACTAGATGACATCTCACTACCAGATGGATCCTCTGCTGTTTCTAACTCAGTAGAGGATAAATGAGCTCTCTCACTCTGAGGAGACTCAGGGTAAGCATCAACTATTACTCGATTAGCACCTCTACCTAGAACTACTCGACAGGCAGGTATATCGACTTGACAATCTGTTCGTAAGATCCAAGGCCTGCCTAGCAAGACTCGATAGCTAGGACGTCCTGCAAATCTTATCACCCTAAAGTCCAAGAAGCATTCTACACTTGCAACTGTAACATGGACTCTAGTAACGCAACCTTCTCGTTGTCTTAGACTATCATCAGCCATTCTAAGAAGGGTGGAGCTATCTTTTTGGATGCCTAGACCCAACCTCTCCATCAACTCTGAACTCATGATATTGATGGAGGACCCAGTGTCTACAATAGCATGTTCCACTAATATTCCATCCACATATGCTGGAACCCTAGGGAAATTCTTTTCAGCATGATCAAACCAATCTTCCCCTACTTGTGCTATGCCCAAAGGTTCTACAATATACCCAATACGCAGGTTTTTCTTGAATTCCTTGCGTACTCCTGGAGATAATTTAATCAACTTAAGAGGTTTACATTTGGTTTGACTTCCAAAGAGAACTTGGTAAATCAAAATCATGATAGGTAGCCAAAGCTCTCTTTTCTTGCCAAACCATTCTTTCTTTTGGTCTCGGGACTGGATTTGGTGCTTCTTTTTTAGCTCTTGCCTTCTTTCTTCCTTATCCTTCTTAGGATCGACTTTTCTGTCAACAGGCCTTAGAGGTCCACCTTCTACGCCAGGATTCAGGACTTGCGTCCCCTTATCCCCTTGCTTAGGGTTTTCCTCGACTGGTTTTGCATTATCTTTATCAACCTCTTTAGCCTTTTGGCCTCTTGTCACGGCTCGTAGGTTAGAGGTTTCATCATCATTGACACGTACAGCCTCAATAAGGCTGACTCCATTTCCTTGTGGCAACTCTTCTATAGTGGTCTTTCCCCTTCGCAGTATTTGTCTTGGTCCATCATTTTGCTGCAGATTATTACCTTGCGCTCTATGATTAACTGGACTTGGCTATTTACTCCCTTGTTGGAGGGAACTAATTTTACTCCAACAGGTAGCGGCTAAGTGGCCCGACTTCCCACAAATATCACATTTAGCATTTGGACAGTTTCTAGGGAAATGTTGTCTGCCACACCATTTACAACTGAATCTTGAGGGTCCACCCTCTTCAGGGTGTCGACTCCCTATCAGATTCTGCTGCTTCTTCAAAAAATTGACGTCAACAGCTATTTCCCGATATTGTTCAGAAATCATGTCGGTATAATGCTTCACAATATCCTTAACCTCCCCAAGGACATTCGATGCACTCGACTCATAGCCTCGATCGTCTATCCGTCGTTCCATGGGCCTAACAATTTGATTGGGCATTAGTTGTTGACTCAGAGGAACCACATTAGGACTTGAAAATTGGCCTCCAACATTTGGTGGAGCCAACTGACTAGCCATAGGCATAGTCACATTGGGCGGGGCTGGCAATAAAGGTACATTTTGAACCATGCTTCCTCTCCCATTAGGGTTATTCATAGGCATCCCTTGACTTCCATTTATCAATGGTAGATTGCCTCCAGGTACTAAACCCGCATTAATATTTATTCGAGAGGAGTAGGTCGTTTGTAATCGTGCTTCTACTCCTTCTGCCCGCGTGATGGCGGTGTCTATATCAGTCAAAGCCACACTGCTCAATTGTACCTGAATATTGAAATCCAATCCATGCAAAAAGTATTGCAATTGGGCAGCCGGCGGGACGGGAATGTAAGTTTGTAACTTAGAAACACTTCCTTATGCTTCTTGGCATAGGCTTTCACATTCTCATGGGGGTCTTGGCATGTTACATTCAAGACACGCAACCAATATTGGCCACCTCTTTCAGGGGCATATTCTCCTCGGAAAGCTGCATAAAATTGATCGATTGTAGTTATGGTTCCAGACTCTATGCTATGATACCATACTGCAGCCCTTTCTTTTAATGTCATGTTAAAGAACATCATGAGATGTCCCTCATCTTGGATGCGATAATTAAACATTAATCTTTGGAATTCACAAATGTGAAACTCCGCATCTTCTTCGGCTAAACCATTAAAAATGGAAAAAGGAACTCCTAAAGCTAGAAAATTCGGTGTCCCTGCAGGAATTGCAATGGGTTGTGCCATGGCGACAATTGGATTGACAATAGGAGGTTGAACTAATGGAATCACACCCCCACTTGAAGTGGGTTGACTTGGTGGAAGAGAGGAAGAACTTGTGCTTCCTCCTGCACCTAAAGGACTATGTGTGACAATTGAGTTATTAAGACCACTGCCTCTTATATGTATCGGGCTACTCCTTTGAGGAGAATAACGACTTACAATCTCTAACCGTCGTCTAGCCCTTTCATCACGTTCTGCTTTTTGTATTTCGGCTTGATGGTCCTTGTCAGAGGACATAAACCAACTTTTTGGTCCCTAAAAACCCTAGATTTGAGAACCACCACTTATTGGCAGCTCCCGACAGACGCACCACTAATGGGACCTGAAATGGGCCGGCATTGGCTATGGCACTAGCTGGACCTCATGCTCATGACAGACAAACATACCCTCACGACCTCGCGGACCAGGAGCGTCAATCTAATGCTAAAGGACAAACTGCCCTAAAGCCTAATCTATGCGTTTATAGTTTATGGTCCAACATTTCCCTTTTTATAAACTCCTCAAAGGGTGAACCCATAGACATTGGCAATGCCATGATCACATACATGGAGGCAACCTCTCGGTAGAAACACTGCGGCCCTACTATAGCTCTCCTACATCGCAGGGATTGACCCATTGATGCACCGCTAAAACATATAAAACAATCGAACACAAACTCCTCTCTTTTATATTTCTCGTATTTCCAGGAGATATACCATGTGTCCTTACTTAACAATGCCTTAGGAAACCGACCCTCTATCCTACAGCAACAAGGGATAACCTTACGCTCTCAATCGTGGGTCAAAATTCCAAGAAAACAATTGCTATGTAGTCCAGGAGCTTTTCTGTTGATACCTTGAACTATGCATAGTGCATAATGTGAACGGTTTAGTACACAAACAGAAGAAAATCAGCATTGTGCATCTTGCGAAACCAATCTTTCTATGATTTCCATGCTAGCGTTTATATATTAAGAAAAGACACCGAGCCTTACGCTCATGCTGCCTTTCCCTTTATTTTAAAACAACGTCCTATAAGCATGATGCAACACACAAATCAGGTTTTAATTTATATTTTGATGCTCAACCTCCCCTCTCACCCTACCGTTTAATGTTTTGCATTCGTTGATAGGTAAAAGGGTCGTTTTATGTGTATTTCCTTACAAAGAAAGCAATAAACATGAACGGAACATAGAAACGAGGGTAAAATGAGGCCAACCTCGTGCTTTACCTTCATTATACTCTGCACAAACACACATGTAATTTTTTGGAATTTTCCTTTTACCATTTCCTAATTTTCTCCTATTTAAAAACCATTTTTCACATTTTTTGGTATTTTTCCTCTATTTTCTTCAATAAAAAATGACTAGAAATTAAGATTGATTGTGGGCTGTGGCCCTTAGATTTCTTGACAGCAAAATTTTAGGTTTTGTAGGCGTTATGTCTCATATTTCCCACTTATTTTACAAAAACATAACTTCCTTGAACAGTCATCAATAAATGTGATAAAGTATTTGCTGCCACCAAGAGATACATTCTATGTAGGCCCCCAAACATCTGTATGCACTACATCAAGTATTTTTCTACTCACTTCTCTATCATGCGAGAAGGGTTGTCTTGCCTGCTTACTAAACTGGCATGCTTCACAAACTTTATGCAATTTTGCAACTCTAAAAGAAGGCAACCCTGTAACCAATCCTCTAGACTACATTAATTTTAGCCTTTGCACATTTGCATGTCCAATACGTTTATGCCATATTTCAATATCTGCAACTACTCCTTTTCCTTTAGCATACATAGCAACATCCATTGGAGGAATTCTAGCATCTAAAGTGAACATTTAGCCAACTCTACTTCCTTTTGCGACCAACCTGCACTTATCATTAAAGTATTCTACAAAATAACCTTTTGCATTGAATCAGACTTGCAACCATTGCTCTACCATTTGGCCAACAGATACTAGATTCTTTGTAATTGATGGCACATGCAATACATCAGTCAGACTCTTTGTCTGGCCATCATATAAGGACAAGGGAACCTTTCCAATGTGTGAAATTGGGTGGCATGAATCATCACCCGTTTGCACATAACCTGGGTTTTATAAGTCTTGCATCTCTCCAAACCATTCAATATGACTGGTCATATGATTAGATGCACCTGAATCGACATACCATACATCATCATGTGTCCCCTTTCCTGTAACTGCATTCATCATATGTTGCATAACAAATAGACGCTCATTTTTGTCTTCATTCTGTCGTGAAGATGATGTATAGTTTCCTTACTACAATTTACCACTGCGAATATCATCCTTCTTTGCATAGCAATGGACTGCAATATGGCCTGTTTTGCCACAATAATGGCGAACAATAGCAGAATTTCCAGAACCTCTATTCTGCCATCCACCTCTTCCTCTAGAGCTCCCCTTGCCTCTAAAGTTTCCTTTGCCTCCAAAAACCTGCATTTCACCAAACTGTTGATTGAACATGTTTTGCTAGTTATCGCCAGCACGTCCCATACCACGGCCTCTCGAAGAGGATCTACCACGTCCCCTTCCTGAACTCGAGTAAAATGCTTGGACTTGTTCATCATTTCTTTCAGACGAATCACCCTGCATATTGATCTCTTCAGTATAATCATGAGAGAGATCAACTCATCAAAATCTGGAAATGGCTTCCGTACATATACCGAAGTAACAAATGATTTCCATGCCTTCTCATTGTTAAGGCCACTCAAAGTGGATGAAACTAAATCATCATCATCTGGCATTGCATCAACCACTATAAAGCATCTGCAATGCTCCTCACCTTCAACACACTCATTGACAGACATTTTCCCTTTCTTCGAGGCATTCAACTCTTCTTGAGTTGAATCTTTCGTGCCTTTGTATTTACTGAAAATATGCTCAAAAATTGTCCAAGCTGCATGTGAAGTTTTTGCATTCTCGATATGTCCCAACATAGTATTATCGATGACTACAGATAGCCAATACATCACCTTTTTGTCTTTCGCATTCCACTCTTTCCATGATTTTAACTTATCTGCAGTGGAGGGATACCCAGCTCTGGCTCCTTTTCTTCACCTGAAAAAAATTCATAAAGGCCATTTCCAATGAGGAAGTTCATCACATGGAACTTCCATGAAGCGTAGTTGTTGTTGTCGAACTTTTGAATAATGGGATTTCCACTGTTCTCTACCATTATCACAAACAAGGATGCAACACAGCAAGCTAGTAATCTGTAACCTGTTTGTAGATAAACCTTATGTTTTCTTCCTGCAAACGCCTCAAAAATTACAGATTTGCAATCTTTAACCTATGCATCCACTTTCGGTCAATACAGTCGAAATCACAGTGTACCCTGAAACTGTTGTCCTCAACCTTGTGGCTCTAAAATGGGGCCTGAAACGGCCTCAGATGCCCAAAATAACTGCGGGCAAGCCTTAAAGGGATTATTTGCAGAATAAATAGTGCTCTGGTCACACACCAAATCTCACATCAATCTGAGATTTTTGCTCAACCCTGCTTCCAGTGCCTCCACAGGCACTATCCAAGAGAGAGAGTGAAAGAATGGGAGAGCTTATTACTCGTTGCTTGCTTGCTTGAACCTTTCTTCTTCTCCTTCACTTCAGCCTTCGAAATCAGCCTCTCTTAGTGGCGCAGCTCTGATACCATGTCAAGAATTGCGTGGAGGGGGGACTTGCTTGAGCTGCTGCGCCAAACACACACTGTATACACAAGAGGAAGCTCACTCAAGGACACAAGAAGAGAGATGGAGGTCAAAACGTTTTCTTGCTGATTTCTTCTTCTTCTTTCACACACTATATAATATACACAAAGTATAGATAAGATACAACATAAAGGGAAAGTGGCCTACTAAGTCAAACAATGCATAACTGACTACATTAATCGACTGGCGCGATGTCTTTGCCAGCTATAGGTAGGTGTAACAAACTAAATATAATAAATGATAAGTCAGTGGCCATGTGAGTATCATAATAACCACCAACATGCTAAGTGTAGACGTGCGGACTCATCTAGCCAGGCGGTCCATCATCAATGTCCGCACGTGTTGAGCTTGCCATCTCAACACTGGGCAGCAGGTGGGATAGGGATAGAGGCATTCAATTTACGGAAAACCTCTTTGATCTTCTTGGCATATGCTCGTATATCTTCATGCGGTTCTTGGCGTGTCAAATTCAACAAAAGCAGCTAATATTGGCCACCACTCTCGGGGGCGAACTCCCTTCGAAAGGCTTCATAAAATAAATCCACAGTGGTTATGGTTCCGACCTCAAGGCCGTGATACCATATAGCTGCCCTTCCCTTCAGGGTCATATTGAAGAACATCATTAGATGCCCTTCCTCTTGGATGCGGCAATTAAACACCAGCTATTGGAACTCCCTTATATGAAGCTTCGCATTCTCTTCCACTAACCCATTAAAAATGGATAGGGGAAAACCTAAGGCTAGCAAATCCGCCATTCGCGCAGGGATTGTGATAGGTTGCGCCAAGGCAATAATCGGATTTGCTAATGGAATCGGGACAGGAAAAGCTATCACACCAGTTAAAGTGGGCAGATTAATTGGGAGGGGGGAAGTACTAGAACTTCCACCTCCTGATGGATTAGAGCGGAATTTTGATGCCGAGAAGTGCTTAAAAATAGCTAAAAATTACGAATATCAAGGGAAAAATATTCAACGTTGAAGGCAGCGGCTCAACCTAGGACGATTTTAAGCGTCAAGTGCTCTAAAGACGTCCATGCGACACTTGCGGATTTTTAGTAATTTTTCCATGTGCCTGTGCGAGTCAGGGAATCTTTCGGCCAGTCCAGGATGCCGAGGCGGATGCCCAAGATTTTTCGGAATGCGATTTGGACATCGGACGCGAGAAAGGCCGGGAAAAGGGCCAGAATCGAAGAGGTGGCCAAAGAGGAGGGCCAAAGGGGGTGCCTTTTGGGACCCCCCCTCTTGATTTTTCGTGAGGTAGGGGGCATGGTGTCGCGCTGATCAGCGTGACGCAAACTGACGCCCCCTCCCCCCCCCCCCCCAAAAAAAAAAGAGACATGGTGGCTACAAAGAAGCCATGGCAATGAAGGCAGCAGCAAACCACATTGATTCTCGGCCTCGTATCGCCGCCTCTCGCGCATGAAATGACTGACTGTATAGAGAGAGAGGAAATCAATCTTTCTCTCTCCTCCCTCTCTCTCCTCTAAGGGGTGGTGCACGCGGGAAGAAGAAAGAAGAAGAAGGAATGGCAGATGCTCGTCCGGCAAAGATTGCTCCGTGGATGAAGAGGGACTGGAGACGACAATGCGGGGTGATGCTGGACATTGAATGAGGGCTGACACACAGTCCCATAGCAAAACTGAGATCCCAAGACACAAAGCCTAAGCGGTAATTCAAATTTTATGAAGAAAAAATGAGTTTTTATGCTATTTGGGTGATGAAATATTGTTCCCATGGACTGATTATGCATTATGTTGTTGTTTCCTATGATTTTGATCAGTTTATGCTCAGAAAATCAGAAAATCATAAGTGTTATGACTGAAATTAATGGTATAAAACCCGTAAAACACGCGTTTAAGAGGCAAAATGGGGGTTTTTTGCAAAATAAAGGCAATCGAAAATATTATAGAAGTAACTGCACATGAGATATAACATCAATAAAACCTGAAATTTTACTGTCAAAGAACCTAAGGGCCATAGCCCACAATCAATCTCAATTTCTTGTCATTTTTTATTGAAGAAAATAGAGGGAAAATACCAAAAAATGGTGGAAAATTGGTTTTAAATGGGAGAAAATTAGGGAACGATAAAAGGAAAATTCTAGAAAATCACATAAGTGTTTGTGCAATGTATAATGAAGGTAGAGCATGAGGTTAGCCTCGGTTTACCCTCGTTTCTATGTTTTTGTCCGTCGTTATTGCTTTCTCTACAAAGAAATACACATAAAACGACTCTTACACCTATCAACGATTGCAAAACATTAAACGGTAGGGTGAGAGGGGAGTTTGAGCGTCAAAGTACAATCTTAAATATGATTTATGTATTGCAACATGGCTATAAGACGTTGTTTTTAAGATAAAGAAAAAGGCAGCATGAGCGTAAGGCTCGGTGTCTCTCCTCACGTCAATACATAAACATTAGCATGGAAATCATGAAAAGATTGGTTTCGCACGATGCACAATGCTAATTTTCTATTGTTTTTGCACTAAACCATTCACATTATGCACTATGCATGGTTCATGGTATCGAAGGAAAATCTCCTGGACTGCATAGCAATTGTTTTCTTAGGACTTTGACCCACGATTGAGAGTGTGAGGTTATCCCTTGCCGTAGAGTAGAGGGTCGGTTTCCTAAGGGACTGTGAAGTGAGGAAGCATGGTATATCTCCTGGAAATACGAGAAATATAAAAGAGAGGAGTTTGTGCTAGTTTGTGGCATATGTTCCGTAGCGCATCAAAGGGCCAATCCCTGAGATGTAGGAGAGCTGCAGTGGGGCTCCGACTATTAGTCATCTCAGTGGAGTGCCTCCTATGTGTGAGTGACGAGGCGTTATGCCTAAGTACTTTAGGGTCTCCCTATGAGGAGTTTAAGGGAAACGTTGGACTATAAACTATAAACGCATAGATTAAGCTTTAGGGCAGTGTGTCCTTTAGCATTAGATTGACGCTCCTGGTCCGCGAGGCCGTGAGGGTGTTTGTGTGTCATGAGCATGAGGTCCGGCTAGTGCTATAGCCAGTGCCTGCCCATTTTAGGTCCCATCAGTGGTGCGTCTGCCAGGGGCCACTTATAAGTGGTGATTTGTGGATCTAGGGTTTCTAGGGACCAAAAGGAAGTTGGTTTATATCCTGTGACAAGGACCATCAAGCCGAAATCCAGAAAGCAGAACATGCTGAGAGGGCTAGATAGCGGTTAGAGATTGTAAGCCATTATTCTCCTCAAAGGAGTAGCCTAGTACGTATACGAAGCAGTGGTCTTAGTCATTTAACTACTCCACCTATTCCATTAGGTGCAGGAGGAAGTGTAAGATCTTCCTCTCCTCCACCAAGTCTACCCACTTTAAGTAGGGGGGTGAATTCACTCGTTCAAGCTCCTATTGCTAATCCGATTGTCACCATGGCACAGCCTATTGCGATTTCTGCAGGGACGCCGGATTTACCAGCCTTAGGAGTTTCCTTGCCCATTTTTAATGGATTAGCGGAAGAGGATGCAGAATTTCACATTTGTGAATTTCAGAGATTGATGTTCAATTATCGCATCCAGGACGAGGGACATCTTATGATGTTCTTCAATATGACGTTAAAAGGAAGGGCTGCGGTATGATATCACAGCATAGAGTCTGGAACCATAACCACCATTGATCAATTCTATGCAGCTTTTCGAGCGGAATATGCCCTTGAAAGAGGTGGCCAATATTGGTTGCGGGTCTTGAATGTAATGCACCAAGATCCTCACGAGAACATGAAAGCATATGCCAAGAAGGTGAAGGAAGTATTCCATAAGTTGCAAACTTACATTCCCATTCCGCCGGCTGCCCAATTGCAATACTTTTTGCATGGATTAGATTTTAATATCCAAGTACAATTGAGCAGTGTGGCCTTGGCAGATATAGACACCGCTATTACGCAGGTAGAGGGAGTAGAAGCACGATTACAAATGGCCTACTCCTCTCGAATGAATGTTAATGGGGGTTTAGTACCTAGCGGCAATCCAGCATTGACGAATGGAAGTCAAGGGATGCCTACGACTAACCCTATTGGGAGAGGGAGTACGGTTTCGAATGTACCTTTACTACCGGCTCCTCCCAGTGTGACTATACCTATGGCAAGTTAGTTGGCTCCATCAAATGTTGGAGGCCAAGTTTCGAATTCTAACATTGTTACTGTGGGTGAACAGCCAATGCCAAATCAGATCGTTAGGCCAATGGAACGACGGGTTGATGATTGAGGCTACGAGTCGAGTGCATCTGTGGGAGCTTTTACTCAACCGCCAAGATCCATGGACCGCTTATTGTTTCAAGCGTTCCAAGCCGAGTACTAATGGCTACCTCTCACATAGCCGATGCGCCATCCATATCTACGGGTGTAGTGAGCTTACCTCCATGCTGTTCGAGTTACCTCCTCTCCCGCGCACTCTGGTAGCTCCATGATCCAAGTGTAAGCTTCAAGCATGCTCCATCCTCAAGCTCCACGCTCCAAGCTCCATTGCCGCGAGCAAGAGAAGAGAAGAGAAGAGAAGAGAAGAGAAGAAGAGAGGAGAAGATGGAGAGCTTCTCCTCCTCGGTCCCTCACCCTCATACACTCACTCCCTCACACTCTCACACTCCCTCTCTCAAGCACAAGCTCAAGCAAGCAAGAAGAAGGAGAAGAAGAAGAAGAGGAGAGCCACTTTTAGCCACACACAAGAATGAGCTTCTCATTCACTTTTCAACTTTATATACAAAACCCTAAATCCCTTTTGGGTGCTCATCCCCTTTTCCCCTTTTTACATGGCCGGCCGTAGCCTTGGCCCTTTTTCCCATTATCCTTCTATCTTCCTAGCTTCCTTTCCACCGCCCATCTACATTTACAAATTGTACGGGTGAGAGCCCGGCGCTCCTTGAATTAAACCATGATGCACTTGCGCTCTTTTACAAAAGTTTTGACTTGCGCTTTTCCTTGTGCGCCTTTCTCCCTTATTTAAGACTCTTCTCCTTGTGCGTCTTTGTCTTCCGTTTCTCTTTTCCTTGGCCTTTGTCTTTTTCTTCTGCTTTAGCTTTTTCGAATTTTCCACCTTCGTTCGTTTGAGGGTTAACATTACCCCCCTCCTAGACGAGTGCCAGTCCCATGGCACTCACCGTCGTAGGTAGCAGGCTGTAGCATGCACCGAAGACGTGGGTGAGAAGGACACATGTGACTTCCGTGGAGGAGTGTTGGTGGTGGTGTGGCAGAAGTCCTGGGGGCCTGTTGGTGGCCAAGGTGGCTGGTGGATGGTTGTGGGAGTTGGTAGTAGGGCTATTTTATGTTGGGGATTGCATTGATGGCCAGCACAAGTGTTGGTTTGTTGGGGATTCTGCACATGATGATTGTTTGCGGGCTTGTCGGATGGTAAGGGATAAGCATTCGAAGTTGGGTGTCGGTAAAGAGCGATTGAAATTTCGTTGGAGGCTTCAATACCTGCAATTTGAAAACCTCTCGTGTGATCTCTCCCTACGGGGTAGTGCTAGTCTTCTTCTCATGCACAAGACATATTTGATTAGTTTGGGAGACAGGTCGAACTCTAAGCAAGCTGAGAGTATTGTCCTGCACTTGAGGACCCAAACTGTGCATATACTTTGGTGCAGATATTATGTGAGTGCTCGTGCATACTTAGATATTACGTAGTTAGAAGACCGTAGGCTAGTTTCTCATAACAATGTGTGGATGAAGCAAAGTTGTCCATGTTGAGAAGAAGTACACGTGAAGGTATATGAGACATCCTTTGCATTGTGACTGCACGACGGAGCATAATTGAATACAGGGACACCGCACTTTCAGTAATAGCTGGAAACTATTGGACTTGCTTGATGAGTACGGTGTACTTTTCATGGCCAATCGTGCGGTGCTTATCACCACTGATTGCAATGGTACTAAGGCAGAGTGCAAGAGAGAATTGTGCAAGTGGGTCAGGGTGACAGGTCTAACCATAGGCGAGACAAGCTCCCCAGGTATGTCCTGCATTTGATGTGCCCTGAACAATTGTGGGTGATGGTAAAGGGCTAGGGGACTAGGGACGGAGCCAGTTGACCAAGGTCACTGGACGTACCTAATTTGAGGACCCCTAGGTGCTGTGCTATGATCGTGGGTGCTTTTTTCTTTCTTTCTTTCTTTCTTTCTTTCTTTCTTTCTTTTTGTTTCTTTTTCTTGTGCTTTTTTCTTTCTTTCTTTCTTTCGTTCTGTTCTCTTTTTTTTTTTTTTTGGACTTGCGTGAGTACAACCATTACAATATGTTGAGACTAGCCGCCTTTCAATGGGTTGGAAAATGTCAAGCTTCGAAGGCTCAGGAAATTGATATTACAATGATGATTGTGCCCTAGCCTCGTTGTTAGAGAAGCAATTGTTGAGATGGGGAGATACACTTGAGATATTGCAAACCTCCTTGCGACATACGCGATGTTGGCACAAGTGAGGTAACGACTGCCGTGAGCCAACTATAGAGCTTGACCCAGAAAGAGAGTGTGGCCCATGAATGTGTGTTGGTCCATGCAATGTGGGTGATTTTGCTTTCGGCAGCATGGCTTTGTCGCGGCTCTTTGTGGGGTCAATGGTCTTGCGGTGATCAGGCATTGAACACTTTCACACAAGAACCTGTATTATCTTGCATCCACTTGTCACTTCGTGAGAGTATATGCTCGCTTGTGTTAAGTACATCAAACAAATGCAATCATGTTAAGACATAATTTTTCAGAATTCTATGATGTTTATTGGGATGCCTATTTCCTTGCTTGTTAAGGTCGCATACAGTAACAAGAGGTAACGGAAATGTATACAAGTGGGGATCTTGCCCTTTTACTCATCAAAAAACAAAATGTGCTGGCATGCTGACTTGTCGAGCTACTTGTACATCAAAGGGGTTTAGTCGATAGGTACGAGGTGGGGTGAGTCTGGTTGGCTAGGCGACCGGAGCGGTGCTAGTGCGGGGCTCCCGTGAGGCTGGGCAGGGAACATGTCGGCTGGGACATGAATGGTGTAGTCTCAGGCCGTGACCATTTTCAAAATGTCTTTAAACAGTTCATTAAATTCTTCCCTATCCCTGGTCGCCTTGTCACTTCGTGAGCACCTGGTGCCCGAGCGTGCATTGGGGGTCTGTGCAACTGGCGTTGCCACATTTTGTGTGCCTCCCTGAGCTTCTGCTCCCCTGGCCCGCGAATTCTTCGGCCTTTGTCCAGGGCGGTGTCGCTTGGGGCCGCGTTTCTTGGCGTACCTTTTAAGAGTGGGCACGTAGCGCACCGGTGGAGGGGCGTGTGTTGCATGTTCCCGTCGGCTGCGGAGAGCATCCTTGCAAGCTAGCTGCCCTTGGTTCTCCATGTTTTCCTTGCGGGGGGCCTGTAAGATGCGAATCAAGGATTAGGATTTGTCACATGATAAGACCATTCATATGTAAGGGGTTATAGTGCAGATTATCAAGCGCATAGGACGAGAAGGGGAGCGGTAGGGCATGCAGTGCTTGTTGCAGAGGGATGGCCCCCGTGATGTATATTTTGTCAAGATTGTGGGAGAGAAGGAAGGAGTCTCACTTGTAGCTTTCTTGCTTGCACAATGGGGGAATACACACAGAGGTGGAGGCTGAAAACAGTTTTCCTCTTCTTAGTTGTGTAAGCCAAAAAGAACTCAAGTACAAAGAAATAGAAGAACCCTATATATGGGTCTCAAACCAAACTCAACTAACTAAGGTGGCATACTAACTGAGCCACGAACTAGAGTAGATAAGGATAGCTATCATGTAGCTATTATTCATGGGTGGTGTACCAACCGCGTCTGCAACAACTGACAAGTCGGTGACATAAATACACAACGGTCACCCTGGCGTATCACGAGTGGAGCTCGATATCTCAACACTCCCCCTTGAGCTCAATCCCAATTCCTGCACACCAAGCAGGTCTCTGAACTTGCGCAGCTTCTCTGCGCCCAATGCCTTCGTGAATATGTCAGCTAGCTGATCCTCTGTGCTGACATAAACTAGATCAATAAGACCTAGTAAAACCCTCTCTCGCACATAGTGATAATGCACCTCAATGTGCTTTGTTCTAGCATGATAGACTGGGTTATTTGCCAAGTGTATACTACTCATGTTGTCACAATAAATGACAACTGGCCCATCTGTAAACAGATGCATATCATAAAGTAGCTTATGCAACCAAGCTACCTCACATGCAGCCATTGCTGCACCCCTGTACTCAGCCTCTATGCTTGACAAGGCAACTGTAGGCTGTTTCTTGCTGCTCCAAGTGACAGCAGCACTCCCAAAAGAGAACACATATCCACTGGTAGATCGTCAATCAGAAATACTACCAGCCCAATCAGCATCAGTGTATCCATGCAACTGTATGTGAACCCCAGTCTCATAAAATAGTCCATACTGCAATGTGGACTTCACATACCTGAGTATGCGTCCAGCCGCATCCAAATGTGGTTTCCTTAGAGCCTGCATAAACTGACTTACCAATCCAATAGCATAGCTCAAATGTGGCCTGGTAATAGTCATATAAATCAAACTTCCTACTATGCGCCTGTACATAGTAGGGTCTTCTAGAAGCTCACCTGCATCTGTGCTCAGCTTCACATTTTGCTCCAAAGGAACTGAAATAGGCTTACATCCTGTCATCCCATATTTGGACAGCATGTCCAATCCATACTGCCTCTGCAAGAGCTGTATCCCACTTGGTGATCTAATCACCTCAATGCCCAAGAAATAACACAGCTCTCCCAAATCCTTCATCTCAAACTTCTGCTTCAATAGCATTTTCACATGAAGGATATCTTCATCACTGTCACCTGTCATAATCAAATCATCAACATAAATGACAAGTAGCATAATATCTTTCTCTGTTTTTCTCACATAAAGTGAGAAATCTGCCTTGGAAATCTGAAAGCCAATAGTGACAAGATACTGTCCTATCTTGTCAGACCATGCTTTAGGTACTTGCTTCAAGCCATACAAGGCTTTCTTCAACCTGCAAACAAACTCAGGATGAATAGCATGCACATAGCCTGGTGGCTGCTCCATATAGACCTCTTCTTGCAAATCACCATGCAAGAAGGCATTCTTTACATCCATCTGATGTAAAGACCATCCCTTTGATGCAGCCATAGCAATGACTGCTCTTACGGTTGCCATCCTTGCAACCGGACTGAATGTTTCTTCATAGTCAATGCCATATGTTTGTGCATACCCCTTGACTACTAATCTTGCCTTGTATCTATTCACAGAACCATCTACATTGTGCTTCACCTTATAAACCCACTTACAGCCAATTGCATTTTTACCTTTAGGCAAAAGTACCAATTTCCATGTAGCATTTGCTTCCAAGGCATCCATTTCTTCATCCATGGCTCTCTCCCATTTTTCTTTTCCCATGGCTTGCTCAAAAGAAGTGGGTTTTGGTTCCTGTATCACTTTGACCATATATGCATAGTGAATGGCTGTAAATCCATCATATTTCAGCCTATCCACAGGATACCTAGCTCTCGTAGACCTGCGCAAAATAGGTTCACTCCCAGATGCTCTCAAAACATCCCTGGTCTTCCTTACTCCAGGTGTAACAATAGAAGGAATACCCAACTCATCATCAATGCTCTGTTCTGAGCCATTGGATTCACCATCCACATAAGAGTGACCTGCATTCACATCAAACATGGGCTGATCAACCTTCTCTTTTCCTTTTCGTGATACTTGCATACCACTATCTGCATTACTCTGAGAAGATTCTCTTGATCTCAATCTGGCTGTCCATGGCGAAGAATGTGAACCACTGCTAGAGGACGCTCCAGGTCCACTAATATTTTGTGACTGCTGCTGTGAATTCTGTGTAGCATTACCATTTTGTGCATCTACATCATCAATCACATTTACTGGTTTATACCAGCTGCTCATCTCATCAAAAACAATATCTCTGCTCACTGTAAACTTACGAGTAGAAGGGTTATAGCATCTATACCCTTTTTGCTGCAGAGAGTAACCAATAAAGATGCACTTCTCAGCTTTTGGATCCAACTTGGATCTCAACTCATCTGGCACATGTACATAGGCAATGCAACCAAAAATTTTCAAATGAGAGATATCTGGTTTCCTACCAGTATACCTCTCCTCTGGAGTCATCCCATGTATTGCTGCAGTGGGAGTCCTGTTCATTATGTAGACTGCTGTAGCAACTGCTTCAGCCCAATAAAAATCTGGCAGGTCTTTTTCATTGAGCATGGCACGAGATACCTCTCCGATATGCCTGTTTTTCCTTTCTGCAATTCCATTTTGTTGTGGGGTATGACTGCATGAATATTGCTGCTTTATGCCATGCTCCTGCAGGAACCTTGCAAACTCATTTGAGAGGTACTCTCCCCCTCCATCTGACCTTAGGCATTTTATCTGCAGGCCTGTTTCTTTTTCAACCATGGCTTTAAGAGTTTTGAAATGCCCAAAAACTTCACTTTTCTTTTTCATAAAATACACCCAAACTTTTCTGCTATAGTCATCAATAAAAGTGACAAAATAATGACAGCCTTCAAGAGATGCAGCTTTAGTAGTCCACACATCAGAGTGGATTAATTCCAATGGCTTCTCACTCTCTTGAACATGTCTAGGAAATGGTTTCCTTGCCTGTTTTCCAAACTGACAGGCTTCACATACCTTATGCATTTCTGCAACCTTGAATTTGGGCAATCCTGCAACAATATTTTGGGCCTGCATTGATTTAAGTCGCTGTACATTAACATGACCAATGCGTTTATGCCAGATATCAATATCTGCAACTACACCGGTCCCATGTGCAAACATTGCTGTACTCAATTCAGACATGTCTGCATCCAATGTAAACATTCTGCCCTTCTTCTTTCCTTTTGCTATCAAGCGACCTTTATTTTTCATATCCTCAACAAAGCATCCATGAGGATTAAATCTGACGTGCAAGCCCTGCTCAACCATTTGACCAACAGAAACCAGATTCTTGGTGATATTCGGGACATGAAATACATCGGACAGGTATTTCTTTTTCCCATCCTGCATAGACAAAGGAATTTTTCCAATCTGCACAATAGGATGTGCAGTATCATCACCAGTCTCCACAAATCCTGGTTTTTCCATTTTCCTTGCATCCTCCATCCATTCTGCATGACCTGTCATGTGGTTTGATGCACCTGAGTCAACATACCATACATCATTGCTTTCTTCTGCACTTGCACAGAATTGTTCATGTGCTACACCATAAACAAATGCTCATTTATGTCATCACCCTGTCTACTAGAAGATGCATAATTCCCTTGTTGCAGTTTTCCATTCATGATGTCATTCTGCTTTTTATAGCAGTCTTTAGCCATATGACCCATTTTACCACAGTAGTAGCATTCAACATTACTGTTTGCATTTTGGCCTCTTTGCCATCCACCACGACCTCTTTGGCTCCCCCTGCCTCTAGAGTTACCACGTCCTCCTCCATAGGACTGGTTTTCTTGAGTTTGCTGCATATTCTGATTTCTACCACGGCCTCCATATCGGCCTCCTCTACCTCTGCCTCTACCTCTTCCAGCATTTGAGTAGAAGACAGCTTCTTTTGAAGTTCCTCCTGAAGAAGATGCACCACCATTTCTCTGCTCCTCAGAAATTAGAAGAGCAATCAACTCCTCAAAATCAGGAAATCTTTCAAGGACGGAAATGGATGTTCGGAACTGTGCATAATCCTTTCCTAGACCATTCAAGGTCACTGAGACTAAATCATCATCTTCCACTGGCGACCCAATGGAAGCAAGTGCATCTGCAATCTTCTTCACCTTCATGTGGTAGTCATTGATGCTCATACTTTCTCTTTGCACATTGTGCAACTCTTGCTTGAGCTGCATTTTCCTGGCTTGCGTATTTGTGCTATACATTTTTGACAAAGTATCCCATGCCTCCTTTGGCATACTTGCATCTTGAATATGCACAATCATAGAGTCTGAAATGCTGATAGACAGCCAGTACATAACTTTCCTAGCTCTCTCATGCCATGCTTTAAATGCCTGCATTTGCTGTTGATTGGGAACATCAGGAAGAACTGGTTCTTCTTCATTTCCTGCAACAAATTCCCAATATCCTTTTTCCATAAGGAAATTCATCATTCTAAACTTCCATGCTTGGAAGTTGTTCTTGTCAAGCTTTTCAGTGACAATCTGTGAGAGAGAATCAGACGCCATTACAGAACACTGCAAAAAATTCTGTCACTGCAAAGAATACAGCTTTAGCCTCACAAAGGCAAATCTGCAAAACTGACGAAAGTGGTATTTGACCACACAGTCACTTCCTAGTGACGATTTTGCATCAACAGGCAACATGGATGATTCTGTAACTCCCAATGTCTCTGTGCACAAGCATACAATGCAATTTCTACAGTAACTTTTCACCGACCTGTAGAACAGTGACTGCACAGCATAAAACTGGGCCTTTTCCTGAGTGCGTGTAGAAAACTTCCGCCTCCAAAACAGGCCCCGAAATGGCTCAAATCAAAAAAAAAGGTCGCCGAGGGCAAAAGGCCTCTCCCGCAGCATATATTGCCCTCTTGCTTCACCGCGAAGGGCGTCTCAACCTGAGACAATGTACTCCTGCACTTTCCGACTGTGCTACCTGCAGAGATCTGCTCCCAAAACAGAAAATGAAAGCAACACTGCTCCTCTTACCAGAACACCGCGAGCTTGGCTTGCTTTCTTGAGCTCCTTACCACGAAAAAGGCTCTGATACCATGTCAAGATTGTGGGAGAGAAGGAAGGAGTCTCACTTGTAGCTTTCTTGCTTGCACAATGGGGGAATACACATAGAGGTGGAGGCTGAAAACAGTTTTCCTCTTCTTAGTTGTGTAAGCCAGAAAGAACTCAAGTACAAAGAAATAGAAGAACCCTATATATGGGTCTCAAACCAAACTCAACTAACTAAGGTGGCATACTAACTGAGCCACGAACTAGAGTAGATAAGGATAGCTATCATGTAGCTATTATTCATGGGCGGTGTACCAACCGCGTCTGCAACAACTGACAAGTCGGTGACATAAATACACAATGGTCACCCTGGCGTATCACGAGTGGAGCTCGATATCTCAACATATTTAGCCTCCTGCCATTAGCAGATCTTGGTTTACGCCGAGTTACATCGGCTGGGGGTCATGGATTTAGGTAGGGCTCCTCCTCGGAAGGATAGTCCAGAAAGGGGGAAAGGTGTATAAAAAGGGACGGTACCCCATCTACACCATCGGAGTCGTTGGCCAAGGCTTCCTATGGTGGTAATGAGGGTTGCATGCCCTTCACTTGGAGGTGGGAATGGTCACACGACTTTTAAAAGTGTGATGAGAGGAGGACCTGAGGAGCTTAGCCTGTCAAACCCAACTCTTCTCCCTGCGCTTGACTATCATTGCTTGTGTGTGTTGATATTGTTTATACATGGTGACACAAAAATCAGTGTTTATTTATATACATATTTATGAATCCATGTCACTTCACGAGGATAAGAACCAATTGTAGAACTAGGGGTTGTACTGGAGCATGGCGCATGCATCCAGCACTCGTGGCAGCTTACTTAATATCGATAGATATTTTGCCACATCGAGCAGCATGGAACCTTGTCCAAGTCTACTGGCAATGTGTAACTCCTCCTCAATGAGAACCTTATCAATTAGAGGGCTCTCTAGGCTAGTTGCAGCTAAGTCCGCAATCCGAATGCCAGTTAGCACTCGAAGGGAAGTTGGTGCCACATAGGTTGGGTCCCTTTGGGATCGCCATTTGGCTAATTGCTCCTCAGAGACTGTCATGATCTGAGCCCCTAGTTCGGCCATTACAACGCGGGTTTTGCACCAACGCTGCTCAAATTGACTCTGGCCTGCTGTCAGTCGCTTTAGTTGCTCTATGTCTACGAGATTCGATCGGCAGAGCACTTCATTGAACGTGACGGTTAAGCGCAGTTCGTCAGCCTCCTCATCAGAGATGAGTCGCATGCGTTCATACAGGAGCCTGTCATAGTGCTCGTTAAGATGTTCCTGCTCTTCCCAAGATAAAGGGAAGGACAAGTAATCTCCAAGTTTCTCCTTGGGGATTGTGCCCATGTCCGCAAGGACGTAGACACGTGTGACCACTTTGAGCTTAGCATCCAACTCAGTTAAGCATTCTGTGACACTTCTATGTGTTGAGATATCGAGCTCCACTCGTGATACGCCAGGGTGACCGTTGTGTATTTATGTCACCGACTTGTCAGTTGCAGACGCGGTTGGTACACCGCCCATGAATAATAGCTACATGATAGCTATCCTTATTTACTCTAGTTCGTGGCTCAGTTAGTATGCCACCTTAGTTAGTTGAGTTTGGTTTGAGACCCATATATAGGGTTCTTCTATTTCTTTGTATGAGAGTTCTTTTGGCTTACACAACTAAGAAGAGGAAAACTGTTTTTCAGCCTCCACCCTTGTGTGTATTCCCCCATTGTGCAAGCAAGAAAGCTACAAGTGAGACTCCTTCCTTCTCTCCCACAATCTTGACATGGTATAAGAGCCTTGTTCGTGGTAAGGAGCTCAAGAAAGCAAGCCAAGCTCGCGGTGTTCTGGTAAGAGGAGCAGTGTTGCTTTCATTTTCTGTTTTGGGAGCAGATCTCTGCAGGTAGCACAGCCGGAAAGTGCAGGAGTGCATTGTCTCAGGTTGAGACGCCCTTCGCGGTGAAGCAAGAGGGCAGTATATGCTGCGGGACAGGGCTTTAGCCCTTGGCGACCTTGTTTTTTTGATTTGAGGCCATTTCGGGGCCTGTTTTGGAGGCGGAAGTTTTCTGCACGCACTCAGGAAAAGGCCCAGTTTTATGCTGTGCAGCCACTGTTCTACAGGTCGGTGAATAGTTACTGTAAAAATTGCATTGTATGCTTGTGCACAGAGACATTGGGAGTTACAGAATCATCCTTGGTTCCTGTTTATGCAAAATCGTCACTAGGAAGTGACTGTGTGGTCAAATACCACTTTCGCCAGTTTTGCAGATTTGCCCTTGTGAGGGTGAAGCTGAGTTTTTGCAGTGACAGAATTTTTCGCAGTGTTCTGTAATGGCGTCTGATTCTCTCTCACAGATTGTCACTGAAAAGCTTGACAAGAACAACTTCCAAGCGTGGAAGTTTAGAATGACGAATTTCCTTATGGGAAAAGGATATTGGGAATTTGTTGCAGGAAATGAAGAAGAACCAGTTCTTCCTGATGTTCCCAATCAACAGCAAATGCAGGCATTCAAAGCATGGCATGAGAGAGCCAGGAAAGTTATGTACTGGCTGTCTATCAGCATTTCAGACTCTATGATTGTGCATATTCAGGATGCAAGTACGCCAAAGGAGGCATGGGATACTCTGTCAAAAATGTATAGCACAAATACGTAAGCCAGGAAAATGCAGCTCAAGCAAGAGTTGCATAACGTGCAAAGAGAAAGTATGAGCATCAATGACTACCACATGAAGGTGAAGAAGATTGCAGATGCACTTGCTTCCATTGGGTCGCCAGTGGAAGATGATGATTTAGTTTCTGTGACCTTGAATGGTCTAGGAAAGGATTATGCACAGTTTCGGACATCCATTTCCGTCCGTGAAAGATTTCCTGATTTTGAGGAGTTGATTGCTCTTCTAATTTCTGAGGAGCAGAGAAATGGTGGTGCATCTTCTTCAGGAGGAACTTCAAAAGAAGCTGTCTTCTACTCAAATGCTGGAAGAGGTAGAGGCAGAGGTAGAGGAGGCCGATTTGGAGGCCGTGGTAGAAATCAGAATATGCAGCAAACTCAAGAAAACCAGTCCTATGGAGGAGGACGTGGTAACTCTAGAGGCAGGGGGAGCCAAAGAGGTCGTGGTGGATGGCAAAGAGGTCAAAATGCAAACAGTAATGTTGAATGCTACTATTGTGGTAAAATGGGTCATATGGCTAAAGACTGCTATAAAAAGCAGAATGACATCATGAATGGAAAACTGCAACAAGGAAATTATGCATCTTCTAGTAGACAGGGTGATGACAGAAATGAGCATTTGTTTATGGTGCAGCACATGAATAATTCTGTGACAAATGCAGAAGAAAGCAACGATGTGTGGTATGTTGACTCAGGTGCATCAAACCACATGACAGGTCATGCAGAATGGATGGAGGATGCAAGGAAAATGGAAAAACCAGGATTTGTGGAGACTGGTGATGATACTGCACATCCGATTGTGCAGATTGAAAAAATTCCTTTGTCTATGCAGGATGGGAAAAAGAAATACCTGTCCGATGTATTTCATGTCCCCAATATCACCAAGAATCTGGTTTCTGTTGGTCAAATGGTTGAACAGGGCTTGCAGGTCAGATTTAATCCTCATGGATGCTTTGTTGAGGATATGAAAAACAAAGGTCGCTTGATAGCAAAAGGAAAGAAGAAGGGTAGAATGTTTACGTTGGATGCAGACATGTCTGAATTGAGTGCAGCAATGTTTGCACATGGGACCGGTGTAGTTGCAGATATTGATATCTGGCATAAACGCATTGGTCATGTTAATGTACAACGACTTAAATCAATGCAGGCCCAAAATATTGTTGCAGGATTGCCTAGATTCAAGGTTGCAGAAATGCATAAGGTATGTGAAGCCTGTCAGTTTGGAAAACAGGCAAGGAAACCATTTCCTAGACATGTTCAAGAGAGTAAGAAGCCATTGGAATTGATCCACTCTGATGTGTAAACTACTAAAGCTGCATCTCTAGGAGGCTGTCATTATTTTGTTACTTTTATTGATGACTATAGCAGAAAAGTTTGGGTGTATTTTATGAAAAAGAAAAGTGAAGTTTTTGGGCATTTCAAAACTCTTAAAGCTATGGTTGAAAAAGAGACAGGTCTGCAAATAAAATGCCTAAGGTCAGATGGAGGGGGAGAGTACCTCTCAAATGAGTTTGCAAGGTTCTTACAGGAGCATAGCATAAAGCAGCAATATTCATGCAGTCATACCCCACAGCAAAATGGAATTGCGGAAAGAAAAAATAGACATATTGGAGAGGTGTCTCGTGCCATGCTCAATGAAAAAGACCTGCCAGATTTTTATTGGGCTGAAGCAGTTGCTACAACAGTCTACATAATGAACAGGATTCCCACTGCAGCAATACATGGAATGACTCCAGAGGAGAGGTATACTGGTAGGAAACCAGATATTTCTCATTTGAAAATTTTTGGTTGCATTGCCTATGTACATGTGCCAGATGAGCTGAGATCCAAGTTGGATCCAAAAGCTGAGAAGTGCATCTTTATTGGTTACTCTCTGCAGCAAAAAGGGTATAGATGCTATAACCCTTCTACTCGTAAGTTTACAGTGAGCAGAGATGTTGTTTTTGATGAGATGAGTAGCTGGTATTGATGCCAGGAGGCATATTCCACGGTGGATTCCGTGAGGTTTTACGGTGGATTCCGTAAACTTAGATGACCGGGGCTCATACGCAAAGAGGATTCTTTGTGCGAGAAGTTGATGGGGACGCCTGTCCTTTTCGGGCGTTTCATTAATTTAGTGTGTACATGGGTGATTCCATAGCGGGTGATTCCGCAAAATGCATATTAAATTAATAAACGTTTATGAGTTTAGAGTGCGCACTCGTAATAAATTAAGGTTAGGATTTATTTCTAACCAGTTGATTTATTTATGTAGCTGAAGACTGCTAGGTATTCACTTTTGTCGGTTTAATTGTGTTATTTTACTAACGATTGTGAATGCTTCAGTTGATGTGTAGAGATAGCAGGAGTGGCGGAGGAAAGCATTGGAGTCTAGCGGGTTTCCGACCTTTGGATATATTTTGATAGGCGCCACGCCTATATTTTGATTATGTCTATAGAGACATCGACTATTTATTATTATTTTGTATGCGCTTATGCGCCTGGATATGTTATTTTTATTTGGACATTGAGATTGGGCGTGCCAGACTCTTTGGGCACCGTCCATTAGCTTTATTTTCCTATTTTTGGTAGAAAGCAAACTCAAAAGCTAAAAGCTTGTATATTTTTGTAATTGAGCTATTTTTGAGCAAAAAGATTGAAAATATATATTAAATACATGCTTTGTGAAGCGCTCACACAAGGCATGGGGGAGATTCAACCCAATTTGTCTCTTGTCTCATGTCGTGCTTGCTTTCACATTGATTTTTGTGCTAAAAAGTAGAGTGCTTTGTTCTTGAGGACCTTTGGGAATTCACTACGGGAGCTACCTGCGTCCGATCTGCGCACCAGAAAGGACAGGCGTCCCCATCAACTTCTCGCACAAAGAATCCTCTTTGCGTATGAGCCCCGGTCATCTAAGTTTACGGAATCCACCGTAAAACCTCACGGAATCCACCGTGGAATATGCCTCCTGGCATCATACTAATTCCCAAAGGTCCTCAAGAACAAAGCACTCTACTTTTTAGCACAAAAATCAATGTGAAAGCAAGCACGACATGAGACAAGAGACAAATTGGATTGAATCTCCCCCATGCCTTGTGTGAGCGCTTCACAAAGCATGTATTTAATATATATTTTCAATCTTTTTGCTCAAAAATAGCCCAATTACAAAAATATACAAGCTTTTAGCTTTTGAGTTTGCTTTCTACCAAAAATAGGAAAATAAAGCTAATGGACGGTGCCCAAAGAGTCTGGCACGCCCAATCTCAATGTCCAAATAAAAATAACATATCCAGGCGCATAAGCGCATACAAAATAATAATAAATAGTCGATGTCTCTATCCCACCCCGGGGGTATGATGCCAGGAGGCATATTCCACGGTGGATTCCGTGAGGTTTTACGGTGGATTCCGTAAACTTAGATGACCGGGGCTCATACGCAAAGAGGATTCTTTGTGCGAGAAGTTGATGGGGACGCCTGTCCTTTTCGGGCGTTTCATTAATTTAGTGTGTACATGGGTGATTCCATAGCGGGTGATTCCGCAAAATGCATATTAAATTAATAAACGTTTATGAGTTTAGAGTGCGCACTCGTAATAAATTAAGGTTAGGATTTATTTCTAACCAGTTGATTTATTTATGTAGCTGAAGACTGCTAGGTATTCACTTTTGTCGGTTTAATTGTGTTATTTTACTAACGATTGTGAATGCTTCAGTTGATGTGTAGAGATAGCAGGAGTGGCGGAGGAAAGCATTGGAGTCTAGCGGGTTTCCGACCTTTGGATATATTTTGATAGGCGCCACGCCTATATTTTGATTATGTCTATAGAGACATCGACTATTTATTATTATTTTGTATGCGCTTATGCGCCTGGATATGTTATTTTTATTTGGACATTGAGATTGGGCGTGCCAGACTCTTTGGGCACCGTCCATTAGCTTTATTTTCCTATTTTTGGTAGAAAGCAAACTCAAAAGCTAAAAGCTTGTATATTTTTGTAATTGGGCTATTTTTGAGCAAAAAGATTGAAAATATATATTAAATACATGCTTTGTGAAGCGCTCACACAAGGCATGGGGGAGATTCAACCCAATTTGTCTCTTGTCTCATGTCGTGCTTGCTTTCACATTGATTTTTGTGCTAAAAAGTAGAGTGCTTTGTTCTTGAGGACCTTTGGGAATTCACTACGGGAGCTACCTGCGTCCGATCTGCGCACCAGGTATAAACCAGTAAATGTGATTGATGATGTAGATGCACAAAATGGTAATGTTGCACAGAATTCACAGCAGCAGTCACAAAATATTAGTGGACCTGGAGCGTCCTCTAGCAGTGGTTCACATTCTTCGCCATGGACAGGCAGATTGAGATCAGGAGAATCTTCTCAAAGTAATGCAGATAGTTGCAGGTATCACGAAAAGGAAAAGAGAAGGTTGATCAGCCCATGTTTGATGTGAATGCAGGTCACTCTTATGTGGATGGTGAATCCAGTGGCTCAGAACATAGCATTGATGATGAGTTGGGTATTCCTTCTATTGTTACACCTGGAGTAAGGAAGACCAGGGATGTTTTGAGAGCACCTGGGAGTGAACCCACTTTGCGCAGGTCTACCAGAGTTAGGTATCCTGTGGATAGGCTGAAATATGATGGATTTACAGCCATTCACTATGCATATATGGTCAAGGTGATACAGGAACCAGAACCCACTTCTTTTGAGCAAGCCATGGGAAAAGAAAAATGGAAGAAAGCCATGGATGAAGAAATGGATGCCTTGGAAGCAAACGCTACATGGGAATTGGTACCTTTGCCTAAAGGTAAGAATGCAATTGGCTGTAAGTGGGTTTATAAGGTGAAGCACAATGCTGATGGTTCTGTGAACAGATACAAGGCAAGATTAGTAGTCAAGGGGTATGCACAAACATATGGCATTGACTATGAAGAAACATTCAGTCCGGTTGCAAGGATGGCAACCGTAAGAGCAGTCATTGCTATGGCTGCATCAAAGGGATGGTCTTTACATCAGATGGATGTAAAGAATGCCTTCTTGCATGGTGATTTGCAAGAAGAGGTCTATATGGAGCAGCCACCAGGTTATGTGCATGCTGTTCATCCTGAGTTTGTTTGCAGGTTGAAGAAAGCCTTGTATGGCTTGAAGCAAGCACCTAGAGCATGGTCTGACAAGATAGGACAGTATCTTGTCACTATTGGCTTTCAGATTTCCAAGGCAGATTTCTCACTTTATGTGAGAAAAACAGAGAAAGGTATTATGCTACTTGTCATTTATGTTGATGATTTGATTATGACAGGTGACAGTGATGAAGATATCCTTCATGTGAAAATGCTATTGAAGCAGAAGTTTGAGATGAAGGATTTGGGAGAGCTGCGTTATTTCTTGGGCATTGAGGTGATTAGATCACCAAGTGGGATACAGCTCTTGCAGAGGCAGTATGGATTGGATATGCTGTCCAAATATGGGATGACAGGCTGTAAGCCTATTTCAGTTCCTTTGGAGCAGAATGTGAAGCTGAGCGCAGATGCAGGTGAGCTTCTAGAAGACCCTACTATGTACAGACGCATAGTAGGAAGTTTGATTTATATGACTATTACCAGGCCAGATTTGAGCTATGCTGTTGGATTGGTAAGTCAGTTTATGCAGGCTCCAAGGAAACCACATTTGGATGCGGCTAGACGCATACTCAGGTATGTGAAGTCCACATTGCAGTATGGACTATTTTATGAGACTGGGGTTCAGATACAGCTGCATGGTTACACTGATGCTGATTGGGCTGGTAGTATTTCTGATAGAAGATCTACCAGTGGATATGTGTTCTCTTTTGGGAGTGCTGCAGTCACTTGGAGCAGCAAGAAACAGCCTACAGTTGCCTTGTCGAGCACAGAGGCCGAGTACAGGGGTGCAGCAAAGTTCAGTGGACTGGCTACCATTGGTAGCTTGCGGTGTCAAGTCCTTAGGCAGATCAAAAGTGGTCGTGCCTTTTGTTGCCCTTTGCGTATTCACTTGTGCAGATTGAGTAGCGGTTGAGCTAGCCACGGTGGATTGCACAGGCACATCCTTAGGTTGAGAGCTAAGGTTGGTGTCGTGTCCTGCCTCTTGGACATTTGGAAGCTCTGATGTAGGTAGATATTGGGATTGAGTAGCCTCACTTGACGAGTGTTGTGCTTCGTGTGTCCGTTTAGGGGAAGAGGGTGTAGGAGGTTTGGAACTCCTAAGTGGCTTTGACACTTGCTGGGAGATTTGCTCGTGGCTGATAGATGATTGTGCTATTTGCTTTGTTGAGCATTTAACCTTGCCCTGAGCAATGTTGTGCCTATGATGCTTGCTATCCTCTTGGGGAATTAAAAGCTCCTTGGGCACTAGCGGCTTCTACCTATCCTCAACGATTACATCTGGCATCTGCTTGTCAAGCGCGCTAGGCCGAGGATCTACCCTCCGATTGGTCCCGTTTGGTTTTTTGATTTTGACCATGAGGGGCTCGGTCACTCCACTGTTGTTGACTCGAGACTTGGTTTTTCGTTTAGATCTCCTCCTACGCTTCTTTACTTTTGATACGATCTGGCCTTCAGTCGACCACGGAGGTTTAGCAAGGGGTTTTGGCACCCAAATCCATCGATTGCCTGCATAATACCCTTGAGCCCGAAGCAACGCCTTGGATATCCATCATGGCGTTGTGCTAGCTCTCCATCGATGCTTGCGTCTATAAGGCTTGGGCTTCTTTTGGGGTCTTCTACGATATTTGTAAGTCCAAAGCCTATCCTTGGCATTGTCTCTTGACCTTCTTGGTTCAAGCATGGCCTCACTCACTGGCTCTCGTTGTTCGACCTGTGCTTGTATTAACTCTTTCAACAAGTCCTTGCTCTCGTTAATGGGCTTGACTGTTACGTCAGCACCTTCCTTGCCTTCCCCTCGAGGTTTGCTGAGGTCACCCTTGCTAAAGGTCATGACTATCCTCACACCCGGTAGTGTCAAGTGTATCCTCTGAGCTACGTAGTCAGCCTCACACTTGGTAGCCTTTTTGAAGGGCCTTCCTAGGAGGATTTCCTTTCCACCATTCTCGCTATTGGGAGGAACATAGAACAGGAGTGGCAAGCTTTCTGTTTCAATTGTTACAAGGATTCTGCACTTTCCTAGAAGTGCTTGTGAGTGTTCCCCGTAAGGATTAAGAGTTGCATCAGTCGGTGTGAGATCTGGATGGCCTAGTAGGGTCCATGATTCATAGGTCAAGATATTAAAATCTGCTCCTTCATCAATTAGAGCATCAATAGTATGCTTTCTTTTCGCGGTGAGTTTGACCCTAAGATAAGCAGGTGGTACTATGTCCTCATCTTCCGGGTCTTGGCTTGTAAATTTAAGCCTTCTGATAGATGCCCTTGAGTTCTCGACAGCACGACCAGATGTGGATTCTCCACTGCTATCTTGGATCGTCAGTGCAGTGCTATTCAAGGTACATCTCTCGTCAAGAGTGTCATGTCTAGTCATCTTCGCATTTGTAGCTTGCTGAAGTTGTATTTTTCTCTGACTAGTCACGGTTTGAACACAATGTCTTTGTATTCTCGTGGTGTGGCCTTTTTGCCCTTGATGGGTATATTGGCCCATTGATGTTCTAGGGTCTCTGTTTCTCTTTGTTCGGGTATGGGCTTTTGGTTGCTCTATTGCAAGTGAGACTCCATGCTGGTGCAGAGCCATTGCTACACTAGGGTCTAATTTGGAGGACCTGTCACAGTGCGTGTTTTCTCTCCAACCTACTTGGGGGAGGTGCGGAGGGGGCAGAGCCCCCTCTACGGGGGTCCGGGGGGGCAGTCCCCCCGGCCCGTAGGGCCGTTACGGTAAAATCCATACACAATTTGGAGGACCGTTTATAGCCAAATTTTGAACTACATGCTCTAAATTTTAGCCCAATGATGGATCTGTGATGTGCCTTTAGCTCTACGTAGCCTTTGGGGTCAATCTTGGGGTTTAGATGTGTCAAAATTTGTGTTCTAGATACCTGTCTGATTTTGACACTTTTTTGTCCAATTCTCAGATGTCCAATTTTTAGGAGTTCGATTATCAGAATCGCACGTCCGATTTTGGGTTGGTCCGATCGGCCCAGTGGTCCGATTTTGGTCACGCCCGATTCTGGGAGTCGGATCGAAAAAGTGGTCTGATTCTGGGAATCAGATCGGACAGGGTAGTCCGATTCTGACTAGACCGATTCTGATTGGTCCGATTCTGACTGGTCCGATTCTGACTGGTCCGATTCTAGGTGGTCCGAGTGTCCTAGTGTCCGAGTCTGATGGGTTGGTCCGATCGGATGGGGTTGGTCCCCGATCGGCCGAGCGTCCGAGTTCGAGTGGTCCGATTTTCAAAATCGGACGGGTTGGTCCAAGTCCGAGTGTCCGAGTGGTCCGAGCGTCCGATTCTCAAAATCGGACGGGTTGGTCCGATCGGACGGTTGTCCGAACATTCGATTCTCAAAAGCGGACGTCCGATTCTGGGACTCGGACGGCCTGATCCGACGGTGCAGACGACGGCCTGCGAGTTGCATGCGATGCCTCTAGGCTGACGTCTACTACACCGAATCGTCCAACGCCTTCCAGATAGGTGCATGACACTACAAGGGAATGCCAGACATGTTTGGAACCACTGTGGTGCTCGAATCGAATGGCACTCCAAGGATCTGTGCCCCTATTTCCCTGTTTTAGCCTGTTATACAGCAACAGAGAACCCTACTGTTTGTTTCTTTTTCTTTGTTTTTTCCTATCCTAATGCATCCAATCACAAAGTAAATTCCTACACTACTTCATTCCACAACATAAATCTCAAGAAAGCAAAACACCTACTTGCCAAGGAGATCGAATACCATCTTCAACCCCCTCGCTTCCTACCTATCTACCTCAAGCACCGGTTCGGGGAAAACCCTACTCCAGTGCTCGATTCGAAGCGCGCAAGTGCTCAAGGATTGAATCCGTTGGTCCTGGCAACGGAACCAAAATGTGGGAGCTTTTACTCAACCGCCAAGACCCACGGACCGCTTATTGTTTCAAGCGTTCCAAGCTGAGCACTAATGGCTACCTCTCACATAGCCGACGCGCCATCCATATCTACGGGTGTAGTGAGCTTACCTCCATGCCGTTCGAGTTACCTCCTCTCCCGCGCACTCCGGTAGCTCCACGATCCAAGTGCAAGCTTCAAGCAAGCTCAATCCTCAAGCTCCACGCTCCAAGCTCCATTGCCGCGAGCAAGACAAGAGAAGAGAAGAGAAGAGAAGAAGAGAGGAGAAGATGGAGAGCTTCTCCTCCTCGGTTCCTCACCCTCACACACTCACTCCCTCACACTCTCACACTCCCTCTCTCAAGCACAAGCTCAAGCAAGCAAGAAGAAGGAGAAGAAGAAGAAGAGGAGAGCCACTTTTGGCCACACACAAGAATGAGCTTCTCATTCACTTTTCAACTTTATATACAAAACCCTAAATCCCTTTTGGGCGGTCATCCCCTTTTCCCCTTTTTACATGGCCGGCCGTAGCCTTGGCCCTTTTTCCCATTGTCCTTCTATTTTCCTAGCTTCCTTTCCACCGCCCATCTACATTTACAAATTGCACGGGTGAGAGCCCGGCGCTCCTTGAATTAAACTATGATGCACTTGCGCTCTTTTACAAAAGTTTTGACTTGCGCTTTTCCTTCTGCGCCTTTCTCCCTTATTTAAGACTCTTCTCCTTGTGCGTCTTTGTCTTCCGTTTCTCTTTTCCTTGGCCTTTGTCTTTTTCTTATGCTTTAGCTTTTCCAGATTTTCCACCTTCGTTCGTTTGAGGGTTAAGAGCATCTAATGTCCTTGGCGAAGTTAAGGACATGATGAAGCATTATACCGATATGATTTCCGAACAATATCGACAAATAGCCGTCGACGTTAATTTTTTGAAGAAGCAACAAAACCTGATAGGGAGTCGACGCCCTAAAGAGGGTGGACCCTCTAGATTCAGTTGTAAATGGTGTGGTGGATAGCACTTCCCTAGAAACTGTCCAAATGTGAAATGTGACATTTGTGGGAATTCGGGCCATCTAGCTGCTACCTGTTGGAGTAAGATTAGTTCTCTCCAACAAGGGAGTAAACAGCCAGGCCCAGTGAATCATACAGCGCAAGGAAATAACTTGCAGCAGAATGATGCACCTAGGCAAATATTGTAGAGGGGAAAAACAAATATAGAAGAGTTGCCACAAGGCAACGGAATCAGCCTTATTGAGGCTGTGCAAGTCAATGATACTGCAATCTCTAACTTAAGAGCCGTGACAAGAGGCCAAAAGGCTAAAGAGGTTGACAAAGATAATGCAAAGCCAGTTGAGGGAAACCCTAAACAAGGGGATAAGGGGATGCAAGTCCAGAGTCCTAGCATGGAAGGGGGACGGCTAAGGCCGGTTGACAAGAAAGTTGACCCTAAGAAGGATGAGGAAGTGCCAAGAAAGAAGGCAAGAACTAAGAAAGAAGCATCCAAACCGGTCCCAAGACCAAAAGAGAGGATGGTTTGGCGAGAAAAGAGAGCTTTGGCTACTTATCATGACTTTGATTTAGCGAGTTCTCTTTGCGAAGTTAAACCAGATGTAAACCTCTTGCAATTGATCAAATTATCTCCAGGAGTACGCAAGGAATTTAAGAAGATCCTACATATCGGGTATATTGTAGAACCCTTGGGCATAGCACGAGTAGGGGAAGATTGGTTTGACCATGCTGAAAAGAACTGCCCTAGGGTTCCAGCTTATATAGATGGAATATTAGTGGAACATGCCATTGTAGACACTGGATCCTCCGTCAATATCATGAGTTCAGAATTGATGGAGAGGTTGGGTCTAGGCATCCAGAAAGACAGCTCCACCCTTCTGAGAATGGCTGATGATATTCTAAGACAACCAGAAGGTTGCGTTACTAAGGTCCATGTTACAGTTGCGAGTGTAGAATGTTTCTTGGACTTTAGGGTGATAAGATTTGCAGGATGCCCTAGCTATCGAGTTTTGCTAGGTAGGCCTTGGATCTTACGAACAGACTGTCAAGTCGATATACCCGTCAGTCGAGTGGTTCTAGGTCGAGGTGCTAATCGAGTAATAGTTGATGCTTATCCTGAGTCTCCTCAAAGTGAGAGAGCTCCTTTATCTTCTACTGAATTAGAGACAGCAAACGATCCATCTGGTAGTGAGACATCATCTAGTGATGAATCTAAAGAGGGGTCCACTACAGAGGATATCTATCAGATAACTCTAAATGAGCTGATAGAGCCGCAAGATAGGATAAGAGATGCGGATGTGATTGAGTTAGACCTTGGCACGCTGAATGATTCGCGGCCAATTAAATTAGGTTTCATGCTCAGTTCAACAGAAAGGGAGGACTATGTGTCCTTGATTCAAGAATTCTGCAATATCTTTGCTTGGAGTTATGATGAGCTGAGAGGCATTCCTCCCAGCCTGGCTGTTCATACTATTCCTGTAAAAGATGGCAGTCGTCCTGTGCGTCAAAAAGTAAGGCATATGCCTTTTGAATTGAGGGACGATCTATTTGAGGAGTTATAGAAGCTTAGAAAAGCTGGTTTAATCTTCCCTGTACAACACACAGAATGGTGTTCACCAATTGTTATCAGGAAGAAGAAAAATAACCAGATCCGATTATGTGTAGATTTTAGGGAGCTGAATAAGCAGACGGTTAAGGATTACTACACCTGTTGCCATTTATTGACCAGATTTTGGATCAATTAGCGGGTAGGGAGATATATTCGTTTATGGATTGCTTTGCAGGATATAACCAGATGGCAATTGCAGAAGAAGACAAGTTGAAAACAACTTTTATTACGATCTTTGGTACTTTTGCATACCATGTGATGGCCTTTGGTTTATGCAATGCACCTGGATCGTGGCAATGAACAACAGACAAGACCTTTGGTGACATCTCCCCAGATGAGTTGAAAGTATTTATTGATGACCTGGGGGCAGCCACTGTAAAGGAAAGGATGTTGATTATTTTAAGAAAATGCTTTGAGCATTGCAGACAATTTTGTATCGCTCTTAACCCACGGAAGTGTGTCTTTGGAGTACCTTACGTACTATTGCTGGGCCATGTGGTCAGTTCAGTAGGGATAGCAACTAACCCTAAAAAGATCAAGGTCATAGTTGCTATGAGTCCACCACGCACTCCGAAAGAGGTTCATAGCTTTCTGTCGTCGATAGGGTACTACCAGAGGTTTATAAATGCCTTGGCAGAAAGAACGTTGCCATTAACAAATTTATTATCCTTTAGCTGTTCATTTGAATGGAGCGACCCTTGTAAGGTAGCTTTCGAGGATGTGAAGTAGGAGCTAGTAAAAGCAATTGTTTTAAAAGCACCTAAAAGGGGCGAGGTGTTCTACATATTTTCAGCAGCCACTATGTATAGTATAAGCTGTTGTTTAGCCCAAATCTGGGAGGAAAAGTGGTATCATCCGATAGCTTTTGCTAGTCAGAAATTGGGTATTTCAGAGATTAATTATACCTACATGGAGAAGTTGTGTCTTGCGATGGTCTTTGGGACAAAGAAATTTAGGCACTACATCCTCTATGAAAAGGTAGTGTTCTATACGAAGGCGGAAGGACTTAGATTGCTTATGAACAAGCTACATCCGCCTGATCGTTTGGCAAAGTGGTTAATCACTTTGCAGGAGTTCGATTATGAGATTAAGAGTAAGCCACCGAGGTTGCAGGGTATTGTGGAATGCTTTGTGGATTTCGGGGAGCCGAAAGAGACTTTGGTTGAAGGAAGCGACATTGAGGAAATGTTTAAAATTGATACAGCTTCTATCCCATCTTGGTATGCTGCTATTACGCATTATCTATTAACAAGAGAGACGGGAGCTAGTTTGTCAAAGTCTGAAAAGAGAAAAATCAAACAACAGGCATTGAAGTTTTCCTTGATCGCAGGGATGCTATATCGGCAAGGTGTTGATGATATCTATCGCCGATGTGTAATGCCTGGCGAGGTTCCTTTTATCTTGGAGGAGTGTCATGACTCTGCATGTGGAGGGCACTTTGCAAGACAGTTGGCGGCACAGAAAGCATTAAGAGCTGGATATTGGTGGCCGTCCATCTTCGAAGATTCCTTTGAGTATGTTAAGAAATGTGATACATGTCAAAAACATGACAGTCGCGAAAATAGGAAACGTCCACTTACGCCTATTATGGCTATCCTTCCATTTGAGTTAGTGGGGTATTGATTTTGTGGGTCCTATTACCTCGTCGTCTACTACCCAGAAGAGGTACATTATAGTAGCCATTGATTATTTTACAAAATGGTCAGAAGCGCGGGCGATGAGGCAGGACAATGCAAAAGAGACTGCAAGTTTCCTTTTAGAGCAGATCATCTGCCATTTCGGTCCACCGAAGGAATTAGTGTCGGACCGTGGAACCCATTTTTTGAATAAGGTGATCAAAAGCCTGACAGAAGCTTGGCAAATCAAGCATAATAAAACGACTCCTTATAATCCACAAGCAAATGGGCAGGTGGAAAGTACTAATAAACAGCTTGTGGGTATCTTGTCTAAGATAGTCTCTGAGAAGAAACGAGACTGGGACAGGAAGTTGTATGTGGCAGTATGGGCGTACAATACCACGTTCAAGCGAGCTACCGGCCATACTCCATTTAAATTAGTTTATGGAGAAGAGTGTGTGTTACCCCTCGAGATTGAGTTACCAATCATACGGTTTGCAATTAACCATTCTTTGGGAGATGAGGATTCCCTTTTTGAACGTTTCGCGACCATAGCCCACCTGGATGAGCTGAAGTTGTAGAGCCTATTATACCAGGAGGTAGCTAAACGTCGGATGAAGCAGTTGCATGACCTTAAAGCGAAGAGATATACCTTTAAAAAAGGGCAATTAGTCCTCTATTATGATGCGCATAGGGAGTTGTTTCCAAGGAAGCTGGAACCTAAATGGGATGGTCCCTACAAGATTGTCAGGTTAGGGAAAAATAGGTCTACAGCTCTATTAGCTGATCTACAGGGAGTAGAGTTTAAAAATAAGGTTAATCTTAATAAGATTAAACCTTATTATTTCTAAGTATGCTAATACAGAGAACTGCGTTGCAGGTCCATACTGGGGATGATTTGAGACCTGCAAACGAGCTTAAAAGCTGGTTGATGGGGCGGTTAATCCCTTATTTGGAGCACCCATATGTGGAGCAGAGATACCATCAGGGGAAACTTATTTGGTGGAGCAAAGGATACAATGTGATTGAGCAAGAAGATGGAACCTTTGTGTGGGAGATCAAAGTCTTCTGCCATCACTATTTACGACTGTTGACAAGTATCCCTGTTGAGTTCAATGAAGAAGGTGGGATGGAGCCGTCAGTTCATCCTCTCAACATGCTAAACTTTGATTACCATAATTACGAATAGAGGAGTTCGTGATGGCAGGCTCTGTAAACCTATTGTGGACGTATATATTATGTTTTGATGGAGCGTCCAGGGGCCCTAATAAAAAAGGGAGTGTTGGAGTAGTAATTTGAGATCCCCGACGTAGAGTTACGATGAAGTTAGCTGCTTATCTCAGGGTAGGATTCACTAACAATATGGCAGAGTATAAAGCCTTGATTATGGGACTGCATATTGCCAAACAAGGTGGTATTCGTTGGTTGTTAGTAAAAGGGGATTCCTAGTTGATTCTGAATCAGCTAGATGGGACATACACAATGCGGAATCCCATTCTTTGTATGTATCATCGAACTGCGATGACCCTACTTGAAGAGTTTGAGAGAGTGTCTTTTCAGCTGATTCCACGTTACTGGAATCAGTTTTTGCGGATTCACTGGCAAATCTTGCTTATGAGGAAGACCTCTTCTTCAATTGTGGTCCTAGTTTGGATATTGTTATCAATGATGAAATAGGACCCGGTCGCTTGTGGGGAATGTTATCAGAGCATGCAATATATGGCAGACGATGGTTGATATGCGTGATGCAAAGAGTAGCCGAGACCAATCTACCATTGTTATCTTGGACCCATAGGTTGATTAGATAACATATTATGCGTACGCCTCTTGCTATATATGCAGGAGGGATGGGTCATAACCTTATGCATTTAGTTTAGGGCTGCGAGCTTGTTTTTCCTCCTTGGAAAGGAGCTTATTATTGTATATTCGGATTCTTCCAGGGAAGGATGTGTAGATGCTACTCTGTTTTATTTCATTAGGCCAAGAGGGCCAGTTTTGCGAGGTTTTACTACTTTATTTCATTAGGCCAAGAGGGCCAGTTGTCTGTTTAGTATAGGTGCGGTTAATGGTTTCTTGTTTTAGTTTTATGCTAGACAGGTTCGAAGAAGAGCTTGGAAGGAGCCTTTTGTTGCGCGGAAGCTTCTCGTGGCCCTCTCCAGGTGATATCTTTCCTTTATGAGTATTGTGGTTGTTGTGCTATATGTGTTTGTGTACTTGTTAAGGGGTTTTTCGTTTCTTGTTGGGGACCAGAAAACCAAGGCATGAAGTCCCGAGGTTTAGGTTAAGTATGTTTGCGGGAGGTCTGAGTAGTCGTTGCCTCCTGTAAAGACATTATCAAGCATTGAAAGACCTGTTTTAGACGGGAGTCCTAGTGACCCTGTTCTGCTAGCCTGCTAGGCAGCCATTCCAGGAGTTCTTGTTAGTTGTGAGGTAGTTAGAGAAGCCTGCATAAGAAAAATAATGATGATAAAGGAAAAGAAACCCTGAATATCTTAAAGACAATAAATAAATACAAAGGTGTGTAAAAAGGGGTTCTAACCCCCTATAAAAATAGAAAAGAAAAGAAAGAAAAACTTATAAGAAGTTGATCATTGCCTTACGACGGCTTGGTAGGTTCCTGGGGACAAGTCAGACCCGGGCCGATGCCTTGTCTTCCTAGGGGTGGCATCTTGCTAGAAAAGAAGAAAGTAAGGAAGGTTGGAGTGAAAACAAAAGTGAGCATCAGAAAAGGATTAAGTGTCGCCTTGCGAGGGCTTGGTAGGTTCTTGGGTACTGAGACAGGACCTGAGGCCGATGCCATGTTCTCCTTGGGTCACTACGCTCAGCTCCCTCCTTTTTACATGCCCAAATATGTCAATAAAATAAAAATCCTAAAAGAAGAAATGTGCTACAAGAAAATACTTCTTGATCAGGCTACAGGAGTCTTCACCTAATAGGAGCTCCTAGTTGTGTTGTCCTTAGTTAGGTAGGTAGTTCAGACCACTACTTAGGGCAACCTCTTTGATAGTTCTTTTTAGTTTGGCCGTGTTGGAGCAGTTGGTTAGTGACTAGCTTTGGATCTTCTATCAGATTATGCTAGGCCTACTCCTTGTGGATGTCATGCCTTGGTTCTGTCAGGGGGTAGGGTGAGCATTGTGCTGTGTTTTAGTATATGTCTATTTTGTATCAGCTTGATGCTTCCTTTGGTTGTTTTGTGCAGATCTACTATGGGATTCGACGGGCTGAGTCACCCTATCCCGTGGTTGCCAATGAGAGCGGAATTTTGATGCCAAGAAGTGCTTAAAAATAGCTAAAAATTACGAATATAGGGAAAAATATTCAACGTCGAAGGCGGCGGCTCGACCTAGGATGATTTTAAGCGTTAAGTGCTCTAAAGATGCCCGTGCGACACTTGCGGATTTTTAGTAATTTTTCCATGTGCCTGTGTGAGTCAGGGAAGCTGTCGACCAGTCCAGGATGCCGAGATGGACGCCCAGGATTTTTCGAAATGCGATTTGGACATCGGACGCGAGAAAGGCTGGGAAAAGGGCCTGAATCAAAGAGGTGGCCAAAGTGGAGGGCCAAAGGGGGTGCCTTTTGGGACCCCCCCTCTTGATTTTTTGTGAAGTAGGGGGGCATGGTGTCGCGCTGATCAGTGTGACGCAAACAGACGCCCCCCGGTCCCCCCCTCCAAAAATGAGACATGGTGGCTACAAAGAAGCCATGGCAATGAAGGTAGCAGCAAACCACATTGATTCTCGGCCTCGTATCGCCGCCTCTCGCACATGAAATGACTGACTGTATAGAGAGAGAGGAAATCAGTCTTTCTCTCTCCTCCCTCTCTCTTCTCTAAGGGGTGGTGCACATGGGAAGAAGAAAGAAGAAGAAGGAATGGCGGATGCTCGTCCAGCAAAGATCGGATTGCTCCGTGGATGAAGAGGGGCTGGAAATGGCAATGCGGGGTGATGGTGGACATTGAATGAGGGCTGACATGTAGTCCCATAGCAAAACCGAGATCCCGAGACACAAAGCCTAAGCGGTAATTCAATTTTTATGAAGAAAAAATGAGTTGAACAATTTTTATGAACAATATTGCAAAACATTAAACGGTAGGGTGAGAGGGGAGTTTGAGCGTCAAAGTACAATCTTAAATCTGATTTAGGTATTGCGTCATGGCTATAGGACATTGTTTTTAAGATAAAGGAAAAGGATGCATGAGCATAAGGCTCGGTGTCTCTCCTCGTGTCAATACATAAACGTTAGTATGGAAATCATGAAAAGATTGGTTTCGCACGATGCACAATGCTGATTTTCTATTGTTTTTGCACTAAACCATTCACATTATGCACTATGCATGGTTCATGGTATCGAAGGAAAATCTCTTGGACTGCATAGCAATTGTTTTCTTAGGACTTTGACCTACGATTGAGAGTGTGAGGTTATCCCTTGCCGTAGGGTAGAGGGTCGGTTTCCTAAGGGATTGTGAAGTGAGGAAGCATGGTATATCTTCTGGAAATACGAGAAATATAAAAGAGAGGAGTTTGTACTCGTTTGTGGCATATGTTCTGCAACGCATCAAAGGACCAATCCCTGAGATGTAGGAGAGCTGCAGTGGGGCTCCGACTATTAGTCGGTGGAGTGCCTCCTATGTGTGAGTGATGAGGCATTATGCCTAAGTACTTTGGGGTCTCCCTCTGAGGAGTTTAAGGGAAACGTTGGACTATAAACTATAAACGCATAAATTAATCTTTAGGGCAGTGTGTCTTTTAGCATTAGATTGACGCTCTTGGTCCGCGAGGCCGTGAGGGTGTTTGTATGTCATGAGCATGAGGTCCGGCTAGTGCTATAGCTAGTGCCGGTCCATTTTAGGTCCCATCAATGGACTTTGATTCAAGCTAAGGTTACTAAGACCCCACCCGTGAATAGGTTCAAGACTACTCCTTTTAGGAGAATAACACCTATTGATTTCGACCCTCTATCTAGCCCTCTCGGCTCTCTCATGTTTTTGGAGTTTGGCTTGATGGATCTCTTCAAAGGACATCAACTAACAAGTAGGTCCCAAGAGACCCTAGATTCAAAAACCACCACTTTGAGGCGGCTCTCGATAAACCCACCACTAATAGGACCAAAAATGGGCCATCACTGGCTATGGAACTAGTTGGACCTCATGCATACAATAGACACCTCCACCACCGCTCGGCCTCGCAGTCTAGGAGTATCTGCAATAACTAAATGCATACTAGATACTTCAAACATTGTATTTGTAGCTAGATAAGAGTCCAACGGCACCTTCCCCAAAACCCCTCAGAGGGGGTATCCCACACGTATTGGCAATAAGCGCCACGTATCACAAACAAAGGAGGCAACCCACCGGCTAATTACCCTGGCCCCACTGCAACTCTCCTACATCTTGGGGATTGGCCCCTAGATGCGCTACTTTTACATATAAACACATTCACACAAGACTCCTCTCTTTGTCAGCAAGATCCAAGAGATACCATGTTTCTCACCAATAATTTTCCCCAAGAAACGAACAGCTAACCTACGGCAAGGGACTTCTCACCCTCTCAAGCATAGGTCAAGTATAATTCAAACAATTGCTATGCATTTCCGGGAGTTGATACCACATGTATGATTAATGCAATAGAGGATGTCTCATCGTGTACAAACAATTATTTTTCGAAATCAGCCTATGTGCTAGTACGCAACTGTGGGAGCTTTCACTCAACCGGCAAGACCCACGGACCACTTATTGTTTCAAGCGTTCCAAGCCGAGCACTAATGGCTACCTCTCACATAACTGACGTGCCATCCATATATACGGGTGTAGTGAGCTTACCTCCATGCCATTCGAGTTACCTCCTCTCCTGCGCACTCCGGTAGCTCCACGATCTAAGTGTAAGCTTCAAGCAAGCTCGATCCTCCCGCTCCAAGCTCCAAGCTCCATTGCCGCGAGCAAGAGAAGAGAAGAGAAGAGAAGAGAAGAGAAGAGAAGAAGAGAGGAGAAGATGGAGAGCTTCTCCACCCCACGATCCCTCACCCTCACACACTCACTCCCTCACACTCTCACACTCCCTCTCTCAAGCACAAGCTCAAGCAAGCAAGAAGAAGAAGAAGAAGAAGAAGAAGAAGAAGAGGAGAGCTACTTTGGCCACACACAAGAATGAGCTTCTCATTCACTTTTCAACTTTATATACAAAACCCTAAATCCCTTTTGGGCGGTCAGCCCCTTTTTCCCTTTTTTACATGGCCGGCCGTAGCCTAGGCCCTTTTTCCCATTTGTCCTTCTATCTTCCTAGCTTCCTTTCCACCGCCCGTCTACATTTACAAATTGCACGGGTGAGAGCCCGACGCTTCTTGAATTAAACCATGATGCGTTTGTGCTCTTTTACAATAGTTTGACTTGCGCTTTTCCTCGTGCGCCTTTGTCTTCCGTTTCTCTTTGCCTTGGACTTTGTCTTTATCTTCTGTTTTAGCTTTCCGGATTTTCCACCGCCTGGCACTCTTTACAAGATTTCAGGGTGTGCCTTTGTATTTTAAAATGCACCTTTCCCCTTTTGCATTTGCCTTGGACTTTTAAGGTTGCCCTTGCGCTTTTGGCCTTTTCTCCTCTTCTTTCTTCAGTCGAGCTACCTTTTTTCTGCCTTTCCCCTGTGTCTTTTTCATTTCCTTTTGCTTTCTTCATGTTGGGGTTAACAGAAACCAATCTTTCCATGAATTTCAACTAATACGCATATATGCTTCATTGCAAGAATCTAGCACCAAGGCAAACCTTGTACTACTAGATCCCTAATTTCCAAATAGGCCATTCCCTAAATGCTATGCATAAAAAACCAATCAGAATTTGTATTACTTTAGCCCTCAAACTGTTGCACAAAATCCTACTCCCCCTCATCGTTTAAGTTTTGCTTCGTTACATAGGTATATAGATGTTGTTTTATCATGATTTAGTGTATAAAGAGCAATAAATCACACACTATAACAAAAAGATAGGGAAAACTAAGGCCAAACCTCATGCTTTGCCCCACCATACATCCACAACCACTTATCATATTTTTTCGTATTTTTCTAATCCATATTAACACTATATTAGTGAGTTTGGAAATCTCCCAATTCCCATTTTTTGAATACTAAAAAGGTGGCACCCGAATAACATGTTTATAAGTTTCTCAAAACCATATGATGTGACCTATCATTGGAAAGTGCTTGAAAAATGGAATCTATTGAGCTATAGAGTGCTTGATTTGGAGTTATAGAGTTCAAGTTATGACAAATCAAAAGATTTGACCGCGTGTCCCAAACTTATGGAAAATTTTCATATTCCCCAATATGGTGTTTATTCTTATTTTTCCTCTTATTTTCCCCCTTTTTCTCTATTTTCCTCTATTTTTCCAATGAAAAATTGATATATTTTTAGAGCTTTGGCTCTTGGTTCTTAGAACAACAGAAATGTAGATTTTATTAGTATTTTATCCCATGTGTATTGGTTTGTCCCACACGAAAACACCAGAAACCCCATTTTTCTCATAAAAACAGTGTTTTACGGGGTTCTAAAAATTATTTTCAGCTGTTTGACTTTATGTTTTCTGATTTTTTCATCATGGAAGCATAGAACAAATAGTGAATAGCATTCCTACCAATTTTCACTCCATAAGAATAATAGTGACTCAATCAAATGTAAAAAACAAGCAATTCTCCTTTGTAAAATAGAATTACTGATTTTTTCCTTCCTTGCGAGTTTTAAAATATGATGCGGGACTGCAAATCAGCCCTCATTCAATGCTCAGCCCACCTCCAAACACCAAACTCTAGCCCTCCACTAATCCGGGAATGATCCGGTACCATGCCGGCGGACAAGCGGTCTTCAATCGGTCTTCAATCCTCTTCATGGGCATGAACGACATCTTAAGGGGAGAGAGAGGGAGGAGAGAGAAATATTGGTTTTCTATCTTAGCAACCGGACAGCCAATGGAGGAGCAAAGATAGGCAATATGGAGTGAAGAAAGAGTGCATCTACCTGGGCAATAATTTTATGCAAAACATGCAAAACCCAAGATTAGGCGGTTTAAGGAAAAATATGTGATTTTTGGGTTTTTGGTGTGCATTTGTCGTTGGAATGAAACATGCTAAAAAAATCATTTTTCACAAGAGTAATTAGTCTAAACCAAAAAATCAGTAATTATTTGCAATTTTCTATAAATAAATAAAAAATACGTTTTTGCATCATTAAAATAAGAAAAAATAAGATTTATATTTGTGAACATATGATAAAGCTGAAGCATGAAGTTTAGCCTCAGCTCAGCCCTATCTCTTTATTGGAGTGAGTTTTTATCTCTTTCAATAAAGAAAAATACAAAAAAAACAATGCCTTACACCTATCAACGCATGCAAATAAGGGATTAGGGGGTTGTTGAGTGGTTGAAGTGCATTAAATTGTGATGTTTCATGGTGCATAATCATATAGGTTTTGTGGTTGTTAAATTTTTTTAAAAAGGGATTAGTAGCACGAGGAAGCTTGGTGCTAGCCCTAAGCAACAAAGTGCTATCGTAGTAAAAAGAAAATCATGAAAAGAATTGTCTTCTCACTTCCATGTTGCTGATTTTCAATGAATATTTGTTTGAGAATGATGGCCATTTTCACACATACATTGATGCACCATATGGTATTCTATCTTGGATGCATAGCACCTGTTTGTATGAGTGATGAGACTAATTCTTAGAGTGTGAGGTATCCCAAGCTGTAGGGCTAAAAAAGAGTGGACTTAGTTTCGAATGTGTTTTATGATCACGGCACATCTTGGGGCCAATCCCTGAGGTGTAGGAGAGCCGTAGATAGTGGAGTTGCAGTGTGATCAATCGAGGGGTGCTCCTTGTGTGTATGCTACTTGGTGTATAACACCATCATGTTTAGGGACTCCCTTTGAGAAGTGGAGAAAGAATCATTTTTTGGACTACAAAATTAGACAAAGGAAAATTTCTCAAACACTCTTGGCCCATGAGGTCGTGTGGGGTGGTTTTAGATGAGGAGAAGAGACTCGACTAGTGCCTTAGAGCCAATGTTAGGCCCGTTTTAGGTCCCAACACTCTCCCTTCTCTCTTTCTCTCTTGTAGGTATTCTTCATTAAATTGGTATTAGAGCATAGGTATTTGGTCCTTTCTTCTTTCTCTTTCTTCACATCTAGTTCTATTTCACAAAAAAAACTAGTCAAACAGGTACAACAAGGACACGAGCTATAAGAAGTAGTGATGGGAGAATACCACATGGTGCTGGTAGCCTTTCTTGGAGATCTCACAAAGCTATGGCCAAGATGGAGGAACTCATGCCAAATTTAGCAGCTCATTACAAATTTTGAGGTAAAATTTTAGGGATTCATGGTTGAAGTCAACTCAGAGGAGTTAGAGAAGAGTAAATCTGCTGCTACTTTTCAAGAAAGACCTTCTTCCTCTTCTTCCCTCAAGCTTGCTTTAGGCTGCCATGGTCTCTCTTTTGATTATATCTCTCATTCCTTGCTCCAGAGGATCTGCAATATCTTGAGGGAAAGCTTCCTTGTGCTTTGCTCTATCATTCAAGAACCCTCCTGATGTGCCTTAGTTCAACCATGTGGAAGACATCCTCAGAGATATTTGTGCTGGCTCTAGGCAAATATAATGGTTGATGTGTGAGAGTCCCATGGTGAAAAAGGGGGTAGGTGGGGAGCATGACAATGTTGTGGAGATGGCTATATTAACAGACCTTATAGGCCACTATCACTTTGCCAGACAACTAAAGGGAAGTGGGCATCAAGCTTGCCATCCACAACTTCTTGAGCAGCCTACATGACTTAGCAAGGAGGATCTAAATGCAGGAGGTTGGGTATTGCCAACAACTCCAAATCGAGGTGAAAGGACAACTTGTTTGATTAAAGGATTCTTTGAATAAACCTCCTGCTACCATTAGCACCAGATCTTGTACCAAGGTCTGCTTCTGAGTCAGTCAATGATTCAAACCACCTATACCACAAGGCTATACCAATAGATCCATTTTGAGAAGCTTGGTAATTTTCTTTGTAGACATTGAGTGCCTCCTCTACATGGGCTAGCAAGAGGTGATGCCCGACAACATAAGGTTCTATTCCTAAATTGCCTTCTATGAAGTTGCCATAAATGAGGATGTTGGAGGTGCATCAACCTAGGGGGTTTTGAGAAATGGCATGCCCAAGCCCACCCTAGTCATTGGACATATCGAATGTAATCCAATTCTTTACTCAGCCGCCAAACAGGGCAAAGTAGGTGTTGGCATAATTCACAAAATCAGTTAATGAAATACCCATTCAACGCCCCAGAGTACTATGTCTCAAGGGCGTAAGGGTGATCTTGGGTTCAGGGGGTGACAAAGAGCTCCAAGCCTTGCTATAGGACACCATTAATTATATCATTGTAGTGATCTATAGCCACTTGGTTCAACCCACTGTTCAAAGAGAAGAGAGAGAGAAAGGGAAAAACTCCATATCCATGAGCCTTCAGGCTCTCAAGCTCATTTCTTCATATTCCACACACAAAATTGAAAAGCACACTCTCAACAAGATAAAGTGACCTAGTGTAAATGTAGACTAGACTGACTAACTCTAGTCATGTCACTAACTGACTACTAACCCGACTTATTTAATGTAGTCACATGTAGACAGCTGTATACACTAGCTGTCATAGATGTCGGTCATAGATGAAGACACACTGACGGTGAGCTTGATTTCTAACACTCCCCCTCAAGCTCAAAAACAGAACTCAAATCATCTGCATCACTCCAAGTAGCTGTCTAAAGTGAATGAACTTATATTTACCAAGTGATTTGGTAAAGATGTCTGCTACCTGGTCTTCAGTCTTCACATGCTCCAAGTCAATCTGATCTGCTAAAACCATTTCCATGATGAAATGATAGTGAACCTCAATGTGTTTTGATCTTCATGATAAACAGGATTGCTTGCTAACATAACATTGCTCAAATTGTCACAGTACAGCTTGACTTTGCTGTCCAAGTGTACTCCCAAGTCATTCAGCAACTTCTGTAACCACTTAGCTTCACAGGCCGCTAAGGCCGCACCACGATACTCTGCTTCCGTACTAGACATTGCAATTGTAGGCTGTTTCTTACTCTGCCAACTGATCATGCTACTTCCCAATCCAAATGCATAGCCGCTGGTTGACCTCCTGTCATACGTGCAACCAGCCCAGTCAGCATTAGTGTACCCCATCAAGTCAAGGGGTTTCCCATATGCATAAAACAGCCCATGATCTGTGGTACTCTTTACATATCTCAGAATTCTTCTGACTGCATCCAAGTGTGGTTTGCAAGGCTTCTGCATGAACTGACTGATCAGCCCCACAGCATAACTCAAGTCGGGTCTAGTGATCGTGAGATAGATCAAGCTGCCTACCATCTGTCTGTACATAGTAACATTCTCAATCTCTGTCCCAACATCAATCTGTAGCTTGACATTTTGCTCCAAAGGCATATCCATAGGCTTGCAGTCAGCCATACCATATTTCTGTAACATGTCATGAGCATACTACTTCTGTATCAGCCATATGCCTTGAGGTGTAGAGACAACCTCAATCCCCAAAAAGTATTTCATCTCTCCAAGGTCCTTGACCTTAAATTCAACCTGTAAACACGTCTTTATTTCAGCAATCCCATTTTCATCATCTCCTGTAATGATTAAGTCATCAACATAGACAACTAGGAAAACATAGCCATTATCTGTCTTTTTCACAAACAAACTATGATCAGCATCTCCCAATCGAAAACCATGTTGCTATAAATAACTGCTGATGCGAGCATTCCATGCTCTGGGTGCCTGTTTCAGCCCATATAATGCCTTTTTCAACCGACATACATGTGCTGGAAATTCTGGATATACATAGCCTTCAGGCTGTTCCATGTAAACCTCTTCCTATAATTCTCCATTGAGAAATGCATTCTTTACATCCATCTGCCATAGTTTCCAGCCTCTAGCTGCTGCCAAAGCAATCACAGTTCTAACTGTAGCCATCTTTGCTACAGGGCTGAAAGTCTCCTCATAATCAAGACCATACTGCTGCGCATACCCTTTTGCAACCAGCCTGGCCTTATATCTTTCCAATGATCCATCTTATTTACATTTTACCTTATACACCCACTTGCATCCAATGGGTGTTTTGCCCTCAGGCAACTATACCAAATCCCATGTACCATTTTCAGCCAAAGCTGAATATTCCTCATCCATAGCAGCACGCCAATTCTCATCTGCAACTGCCTCATCAAACTTACTTGGTTCTCTAAAACCTGTTACTTTCGTCATATAAGCATAATGACAGGCTGAATATCCAGTGTAAGTATATCTATCAACAGGTCGTCTAATCCTCTCTGATCTCCTGAGCTGTGGCTCACTGTGAGCTTGCCTCTCATGAGGCGGCACATACCGGCTCTGCCTAGCACCTGGCGTCATAACAGACGGAATCCCCAATTCACTGTCTAAGCTGTCACTGCTAGATGAATCATAACCTGCAGTGAGTGTACCTTTTACATCTTCAAAAACCTTTTCTTTTCCCTTATCTGTTCTCCCCCTCACTGACATATCCATGTCAGTGGATGCAGTAGTGCGACTCCGTAATCGTCCTGTCCAAGGACTCACTGTAGATGATACATCACCTGTCTGACCACTCATGGAAGTACTCTCTGCAGGAGCATTTTCAGCATGACTCATACTGGGTGAGCCATCATTAGGCACTGCAACAGGAGTCCCATACTAGGATGCTAACTCATCAAATACCACATCTCTGCTTATGAATGTCTCATGCGTAGAAGGTACATAACACTTATAAGCTTTCCGTTCCTGTGCATATCCAATAAACACACTTTTCACTGCCTTAGGATCCAATTTCTTCCTCTTCTTATCCGGTATATGCACATATGCAATGCTGCCAAATACCTTCAAGTGTGAAATATCAGGTTTATGACCATATAGCCGTTCATATGGAGTGACATCATGAATCCCTGCTGTAGGGGTTTGATTCAACACATATACAGCAGTCACCACTGCTTCAGCCCAATAACCATTTGGCAGACATTTTTCATTCAGCATAGCTCTAGCTGACTCCATCAACACCCTGTTTTTCCTCTCTGCAACACCGTTTTGCTACGGTGTATAACTGCATGTGAGCTGTCTTCTGATCCCATGTTTGGCAAGATATCTGTCAAAGTAGTTTGAGACATATTCACCTCCTCCATCTGATCTCAAGCATGATATGTAATAGCCCAATTCATTTCAGCATGTTTCTTGAAGTCTTTGAATGCATCAAACACATCATCCTTATGCTTCAAGATATAAAGCCAAGTGTACGTGCTGAAATCATCAATAAATGAGACATAATACCGTGCACTACCAAAAGAAGCATTATGTGAAGGACCCCAGACATCAGAGTGCACCAACTGTAAAGGCCTAGTGCTGTTTTTTACATGTCTCATGAAAGGAAACCGTGCTTGCTTCCCAAACTGACATGCAGGGCATACATGACCAAAATCATTATACTTAAATTTGGGTAATCCAAGTACTACTTCTTTCTGCTGCATAGATTTCAGCTTTTGTACATTGACATGTCCAGTCCGCTTGTGCCAAATCTCTACATCCCGAATGGCACTCTCATCATGTGCAAACATGGCTGCCTTGAGTCCTGGAATGGTCGCATCCAATGTAAACATCCTGCCATCCCGTCTACCCTTGGCAATTAACTTGCAGCCATTTTCATACTCCTCAATGAAACACCCATCTTTGTTGAACCTCACTTGCAAATTCTATTCTGCCATTTGACCCACAGACAACAGATTCTTTGTTATGGTCGGGACATGTAATACATCATGCAGGCCTTTCTTCTTGCCATCAGGCATCATAAGAGGAACAATCCCTTTATGCTTAATGTCATGTTGGGTGTCATCCCCAGTACATACATGACCATGTGTACCTGCAACCATCTCATCAAACCACTCTCCATGTGGGGTCATGTGGTTTGACGCTCCAGAGTCAATGTACCATTTGTCATCTCTATCATGTCTCATGCATTTTTAGATACATGCTGCATGGCAAAGAGTCTATCAACTGGCTCATCATGAGCACCACTGGAAGATGCATAGTGCCCATGCTGTCTGCCCTTTGCCTTCATATCTCCCTGCTTCTTGTAACAATCCTTTGCAATATGCCCATACCGACCACAATAATGGCAGTCCTTGTCCCTGTTGGACTGATCAGACGACTGCCATGAACCAGATCCACCACCTCTACCTCGGGGTGATCTCCCCCTGCCTCTAAACCCACCAGATCCATGCTGGCCTTGTGTATTTGCACCATGCCAATTACTCTACTGCTGTTGCTGGCCATAAGTATTACGAGTGTCACCACGACTGTGAAATGAACCACGACCTCTAGATCCTCTGCCACGTTGGCTAGAGTATAACACAGTGTCTCTACTTTGAGATGCACTAGAACGTGTATTCAAACCAAGTTTGACTTCCTCATGTAGCAACAAAGCAACTAGATCTTCCCAGCTAGGGGCTCTTCTCTGACAGAAATGGAAGTATCAAAAGCTTTGTACTCTTTGCCTAAGCCATTCAAGGCAACAACAATCATATCATCTTCTGATACACTTGAGCCAATAGTAGCAAGTTGATCAGCTATAGTCTTAATCTCCGTGGTATACGTTTGGATGCTCTTGCCATTCCTAGACATGTTGTTGAACTATTGTTTCAGCTGGATCTTTCTTGCATGTGTCATGGTTCCATAATTTTTCATCACTATGTCCCAAGCATCCTTCAGAGTCTCACATCCAGTTATTTGAATTACCATAGCATCAGATATACATAAGGAAAACCAATGCAGCACCTTGCATGCTCTTTCATTCCATAGCTTGTAGGCTCTTTTCTGTTCATTTGTTGGATTGTGTGCAGGCAACTCAGGAGCAACTTCATCTCCTGTACATAAATCCCAATAACATCTGCCAACCAGAAAGTTTTTCATTCTGAATTTCCATAATGCAAAGTTATTATCTAACTTCTCTCCAACTATCTGAGTGATATTGTCAGTCCCATGTGCATTAGCCATGATGCAATAGACTGCCTATCAAGTGCCTGACTCCCTGCAGTCCAATAAGTATGACTGACTAAGTTCAGTCCGTAACAGTTTATGATAGTTTTCTGCACTAAATTGCAGAAAAAAACCAGGGTATTTCAGCCCACTAACACCCCAAAACAACCCACAAACAAGTGGTCTCAACTGGAGATATAACTGTCAATACATAAGCTATGTGTTTGCTTCAGCTTAAGCTTCTATAACCTCACTGCTAGGGTGCGTACATGCAGTCTGAAAACTGTGAACTGTGAGTAACCAGCAGCAATTTCAAATTCAAAACTGAGTGGTAATCATGTCATACATGTTCCAAAATCTCCCAGGTAGCTGCTAGTACATTTGGCAGTCAAGACATGAGCATAAAGGCACAGAACAGTGCATAACCAGCACATACAAGTGTCAACAAATTCAGTTGCAGGTTGCAGTCAACCAGAATTCAGCATAACAAGCTCCAAACCACTTCAAAGTGTCTTCAATCCAAATCATACATTTGCTCCAGTATGACAAGGTCAATGCATGACTATGTAGTGACCATAGACTGTCTGTCTCTAATGAGCAAAGTCATACATTACTTCTGCAATTTGTACTCAGCCAAAAGACAAGATTGTATTTGCTTCAGCTCCAAAAATTTCAGCATTCAGTAGCACTTAATGCTTTTCTCAACCCATAAACATTCTGACATACACATGTCAGTACATACATCTCATAGATGTCACCAAACATCACACTATGCTTCAGTAAGGAACTAATGCTTGCTGTCCATATTAAATGACAGTTTTCAGCTTGTCTGAAATGCTCCAGATCTGAGTATTTCAATTACAAAAATCAGCTTGCAATGGACCACAACAAGTACATATGATCTCCAGCATATATTTATGCTCCAAGAGTGCTTCTGGGCTTGTCAGAGAGCTTCCAAATCTCTTCAATGTGTTGCATATACCATGTATACTGTGTATACACCAGTGCTGCCCTTTTTTCCAGATCTGCCCACTCTGATTTCAGCTCATGTCAGAGCTTAATGTCAAGCATTTGCCTCTTGCCATCTTAAAACACTTCATACCTATCATAATCAAGCACTTGATGACCAAATGCACCAGCATTTGATGAGATGCAGCCCAACAACTGAGAGCAGGAAACAGGTGTAGTTCATGCAGATCTGTCCTCTACTCCAGCAGCTCTGTTTGCTAAGTTTGATGCTCATGGAGCACATACTAGTGCTCAATACAGCCTCCACAAGGCTCTGAACAAGACACAACCTGCAGCTTGACCCATAGAGTAGGTAATCACTCAGTGCATACCTTCAGCTTTCAATGGCATTCAGCCTGTTTGAAAAAATGACACAAGTCTTCAACTGTAGATCATCTTCACTCCCTCTTGCTCCAGGAGGTCCACCAAGTAAGGCTCTGATACCATGTTCAAAGAGAAGAGAGAGAGAAAGGGAAAAACTCCATATCCATGAGCCTTCAGGCTCTCAAGCTCATTTCTTCATATTCCACACACAAAACTGAAAAGCACACTCTCAACAAGATAAAGTGACCTAGTGTAAATGTAGACTAGACTGACTAACTCTAGTCAGGTCACTAATTGACTACTAACCCGACTTATTTAATGTAGTCACATGTAGACAGTTGTACACACTAGCTGTCATAGATGTCGGTCATAGATGAAGACACACTGACAGTGAGCTTGATTTCTAACACCCACCATTGCCAATAGGATAAATTTTGGACCAAGCGATGGACATCTTGTAAGCATTCATCCAAAGTCCAACAACTAGTTGATGATCCTTCTTGTAATGGTAGTAATAATCCCCACATTTCCATTGAATGGTTCCATCCATAGAAGCTCCTGTATTATATCAAGAAAAGTAATCCCAAATGTTGAGGTCCTCAAATGATCAAATGGTACATAAATAGCCTGCACACAAAAGTGATTGACCCTTTCTTTGAATTTCTTCAGTGATGGTAACACTTCAAATGCAAGAGGTTCAAGATCATTGATCCACACATATTGAGAGATGCCACCTCCTATTATTCCCTCCAATAACTTTTTTGGATCCACAAAATTGGATTGATCCAAATGGAAGTGCTTGTACACCTTTGCGGTTGAACACTCCTCCTCTAGTTTTTATGAGGACCATCGGCAAATTTGAAGGTAGAGGAGATACATCATCCACAACCTCCCCTCTCCTAGTGCAATATGTAGAACAAAGTCCGCCTTATCAGCTTGAGGAGCTATCTAAAGGAAAATGTCCATCCACTCCAAATTTGATAGCCTCCTCTTCAAAAACATTCTGAAACGTATACTAGTTGTCTTGCCCCCAAGATATGCCATTACACCACTCCAGAGAACACATTGATGCATCTACCCTCAATTGCACCATCTTTGAGATGTCTGCCAGATCAACTATTGTTGGAGTGGGATACTCAATTGTGGACTCCAAAAATTGTGATATAACAATCACAAGTTTTTTTAGCTTCTTGCAAAGATAAACAACTTGTTGTGCTAAATAGATGGAACCTATTCAAGTGGGATCTATGCACCCAAATCACCCCTATGAGCTCCTTTTGCGAAGATGTTTACCGATGGAATGCATGAGGGCTATTTGACAAATGTCGACATTAGTGATGTGCAATCTAGTGTGTTCTTGGCAATGCTCAAGTTCATGTATGAAATGCCTCTTAAGTTGGATGAAGTTCATGGTGTAGAGTGGTCTCTACTCTCGTAGGAAGTGCCATACTTTGTGGTATTCTAGATGTAAGTAGTGTTGCAACAAGTCTCTCCTTGATACATGTCTCAGACTTAGTTGCAACAAAGGTAAAATTTGACTCACATCAATCGTTACTAATGAGTGTTTGATGTGAATGAGGGGTGAAAATGCAAGTGTGGATAGCTTGAAATTTAGACTTGCAAGTTTGTCTAGATGGCTATGAAAATGGATAAAATGCACCAACAAAGAGACAATAGTATCTGCCAAAACAAATTAGTCATGGCTTGTAGTTCCAGTCCCTTTTCTCACTCTTGGCATCCCCAAATGAATGCATTGAATGCTACTCTATGGTGATGACAATAAGCTCTCTGGGCTAAGAGCCACACTCAACTAGTTGAGCAACAGTCAGTTCATATCTAAGATGGACTAAGTGATCTCAACCATCTCAATCACCAACATGCAAGCCAAGGCAATCAATGACAAATTGGCAGTCCTTACAAACTTAAGTTGCTCAAATGGTTATGCTTAAAAGGATGGATCAGTGTGATTATGAGCAACAACATGATCATTATCATGGAAATTATGAGTACCATGATTGTTGGTATGGATATAATGAGCAAAGGCAGCAGCATGTGCCTACTTATGGTTAGCATGCATATGATAATTGTGCATACTTTGAGCAACATCATGCATATGATGACTATTCATGTTCTTATGAGCTACATTATGGTCACATGCATGGAAAACCATCTAGATAGCCTTATGTTCATGGGAAGCATCATGCAAATCTATATGAGTATGTACATGGGGAGAAACATCACTATCAACAATGGAGTGCTTGATATCATCAGCCACTTGATCATTACTATGAGCAGTATGCACTTATGAGCAACATGATGCTTCTCACGAATGATGCCATGATGAGAGCATCTCATTGCAGCTTCATGAATAGGTGCCCCATTATCCCAAGGCCCTTAACTTTGAATGCTCAGTAGTAACCACGAGTCCAGTTCTACATGGTAGAGTGGTTTCCAATGAGTTTATGGACAAGTCATGCATGCCACCATGTGGATAAGGAAGGATCTTGTACCACCATCAATGCTTGAATATGACATCATGAATCACTTCTATGATACAGTGGATGCATTGGATCACAATTATCCTTTTGACCTCAGTGGTAGTACGAAGATCCATGCTTGTATGGATGACCCTTATGCTCTTGATGCTTATCATGTAGGTTATCCATTTGATCAAGGGAAAAGGAATGCTCCATGTATATCTCATCATGCAAATTTCCATGCAAGAATACAATCTTGACATCCGTCTAATACATGTCAAATTCAAGCTGCGTGACTAAGGCCAAAACCAAGCATAGGGTGGTCATCTTGACCACAGGAGAAAAGACTTCATCAAAGTCAACACCATGCTCTTGTTTAAAACCCTTAACGAGAAGTCTTGCCTTATAAGCCGACTTGGGGTTTCCAAGGGTACTTTTCAGCTTGTATACCCATTTGAATGGCAAAGCTTTCTTGCCCTGAGGAAATGCAACCAAATCCCAAGTCATATTCTTATGCGCAAGGAGTCTATCTCAGACTGCATAGCCCTCTCCTAGGAGTGACTGTCACCCCTACGCATAGCCTCATCATAGGTGAGAGGCTCTCTTGCATCGGTAACCAAGACATAATGCATCGAGGGCTCAAATCTATTAGGTGAACGTCTATCTCTAGTAGACCGCCTCATGGCAGGCTCTACGGTTGGTCCAACACCTTGGCCTGTTGAGATGACAAGCTCAACACATGTGGACATTGATGATGGACCGCCTAGTTAGATGGGTCCATACATCTACACTTAGCATGTCGGTGGTCATTATGACTCTCACATGGCCACTGACTCATTACTTATTATATTCAGGTTGTTATACCTATTTACAGCTGGCATAGTCAGTTATACATTGTTTGACTTAGTGGGCCACTTTCCTTTATGTTGTATCTCATCTATACTTTGTGTATATTGTAAAGTGTGTGAAAGAATAAGAAAAAACCAGCAAGGAAACGTTTTGGCATCTATCTCTCTTCTTGTCTCTTGAGTGAGCTTCTCCTTGTGCATTTTGTGTGTGTTCGACACAGCATCTTGAGCAAGTCCTTCCACCACACGATTCTTGACATGGTATCAGAGCCACGCCACTGAGAGAGGCTGATTTCAAAGGCTGAAGTGAAGGAGAAGAAGCAAGGTTCGAGCAAGCAAGCCACGGGTAAGAAGCTCTCCCATCCTTCCACTATCTCTCTTGGATAGTGCCTGTGGAGGCACCGAAAACAGGGCAGAGCAAAAATCTCAGATTGCAGTGAGGTTTGGTGTGCACGAAGAGCGCTATGCATTCTGCAGATGTGCCCTTTAGGTCTTTTCTGCAGTTATTTTGGGCATCTGAGGCCGTTTCAAGCCCCATTTTAGAGCCGCAAGGTTGCGGAAAGCAGTTCGAGATACCCTGCAATTTCAGTTGTGTCTGTCGTATACAGCTGCACAGGTTACAGATTTCAGATCTGTAAGTTCAAAGGTATTTACCAGCGAATAAACACAAGGTTTATTTGCAAACTAGTTGTAGATTGTATGTATTGTTGAGCAGATAGTGAAAAAGGATGTCTGGTGTATTGCTGTGCACTATAGGTCGAGGGTTGTAGAAGATTTGCTTGTTGTTTGGAAAGGGAAGATGTCTATCAATGAGTATACACTGAAGGTAAGGAGCATTGCAGATGCCTTGGCAACGATTGATGCAATGCCCGATGATGATGATTTGGTGTCATCTACCTTGGGTGGACTTAACAATAAAAAGGCTTGGAAGTCTTTTGTAACTTCTGTATATGTCAGAAAGCCATTTCCAGATTTCAATGAGTTGGTCTCCCTTATGATCACTGAAGAGATCAACATGCAGAGTGAGACATCTGAAAGAAGTGGTGAACAGGTCCCAGTTCAGGAAGGGGATGTGGCAGGTTCTCTTCAAGAGGCCGTGGTACAGGACGTGGTAGTGACAACCAATAAAACAGATTGAATCAACAATTTGGCGATATGCAGGTTTCAAGAGGTTGTGGTAACTTTAGAGGCAGGGGGAGCTTTAGAGAAAGAGGTGGATGGCATAATAGAGGTTCTAACAACTCTGGTATTGTGTGTCACTACTGTGGCAAAACAGGTCATATTGCAGCCCAATGCTATGCTAAGAAAGATGATATTTGCAGTGGTAAGTTGCAGCAAGGAAACTATGCATCGTCTTCACGATAGAATGAAGACAAAAATGAACGTCTGTTTGTTATGCAGCATATGTTGAATGCTGTTACAGGAAAGGGAACACATGATGATGTTTGGTATGTTGATTCAGGTGCATCCAATCATATGACCAGCCATGCAGAATGGTTTGGAGAGATGCAGGATTTGCAAAATGTAGGTTATGTGCAGACGGGTGATGATTCATGCCACCCAATTTCACACATTGGAAAAGTTCCCTTGTTCTTGCATGATAGTAAGACAAAGAGTCTTTCAGATGTATTACATGTGCCATCTATTACAAAGAACTTGGTGTCAGTCGGTCAAATGGTAGAGCAAGGGCTGCAAGTCAGATTTAATGCAAAGGGCTGCTTTGTAGAGGACTTCAATGACAGGCTTTTGGTAGATTGGTTCGCCCTTCATCCCCCTACAACTAATCTTTGGCTCTGTTCATGTGCCAATTGTGGCATGCCACAAACCCAGATGCATGAATTCTGAAGGTATTCTACTTGTGGGACTGTAAATTACTACTATAGGGCTTGAAAAGCCCTCAACTAGAAAGTGTCCTTTTTGTGATTTCCTCTTGGGGGCCTTTTTGAGCTCCCTCTGCGTTTGAGCACTTTAGAACTTTCAAGGCTGCAGTTGAAAGAGAAACAGTCTTGAAAGTAAAATAGGTCAAATAGAGGGGGAGAGTATCTCTCAAATGAGTTCAGTGATTTTCTGAGGTCTCATGGGATAAAGAGACAGTTCACATGCAGGTATATCCCACAGCAAAATGGTGTTGCAGAAAGGAAAAATAGGCATATTGCAGAAGTTGCACGTGCCTTGATGGAAGAAAAGAATATGCCTAAGCATTTTTGGTCTGAGGCTGTTCATACTGTTGTTTATATTATGAACAGAACTCCCACAGCTGTAGTTCATGGGATGACTCCTGAAGAATGCTTTACTGGCAAGAAGCCTGATGTATCGCACTTGAAGGTATTTGACTGTGTTGCATATGTTCATGTGCCAGATGAGCTACGGAAGAAGCTTGATCCAAAGGCAGAAAAATGTGTCTTTATTGGATACTCTTTAGAGCAGAAAGGGTATCGCTGTTATAACCCTATCACATGTAAGTTCAGAGTGAGCAAGGATGTCATCTTTGATGAAATGAGCAGGGTATGCATCTAGTGATGATGCATTGGATGATGATGATGATCATGATGCTCATGTGCAAGCTGAAAAGAAAGAATCACAGACTCTTAGTGGACCAGAGACATCATCTGGTAGTCCATGGTCTGGGAGACTAAGGAGTAGCTCTACATCTTCAGGTGCATCTAGTAGCACTATAGGTAAAGACAAAGGAAAGAATAAAGTGTCAGATGGCATTGATGCAGTTCTTGATGGAGACTCCGGTGGCTCAGAGAGCTTAGATGATGAGCTTGATATTCCTTCTGTCATGACACCAGGTGTATAGAGAGCTCATAATAATGTAAAGGCTCCATTGAGTGATCCGGTGGTACGCAAATCTAGCAGGGTCAGATACCTGTTAAAAGATTCGGTTTTGAAGGTTATGCAGCTCACCATTATGCTTATATGGTGAAACTAGTTGAGGATGTTGAGCCCACTTGTTTTGAGGATGCTGTTGGTCATACTCATTGGGATGCAGCAATGGATGAGGAGATGGCTGCATTAGAGGCCAATAAGACTTGGGATCTAGTATTATTGCCGAAGGGAAAGAGATCTATTGGATGTAAGTGGGTTTATAAGATTAAGCACAATGCAGATGGTTCTATTAGTAGGTACAAAGCTAGGCTGGTTGCAAAAGGCTATGCCCAGACATATGGCATAGATTATGAAGAAGCCTTCAGTCCAGTTGCTAGGATGGAAACTGTTAGATGTGTGATTTCTTTGGCAGTAGCCAAAGGTTGGAGGTTGCAAAAAATGGATGTGAAGAATGCCTTCTTGCATGGTGATTTGCAGGAAGAAGTATATATGGATCAACCAGCAGGTTATGAAGATTTAGAGCATCCATGTATGTGTGCAGGTTGAAGAAGGTGCTCTATGGGCTCAAGCAAGCACCTAGAGCATGGTCTGACAAGATCAGGGAGTATCTTGTCAATATTGGCTTTTATGTTTGTGATGCTGATCACTCACTTTATGTGAGAAAGGAAGATGCAGGTTTGGTCATCATAGTCATCTATGTGGATGACTTGATTATTACAGGTGATAGTGATAGTGGGATTGCTCAAGTCAAGGATTTTTTGAAGAAGAAGTTTAAGAAGAAGGATTTAGGTGAGCTAAGGTACTTCCTTGGCATTGAGGTGATCAGATGTGATGATGGTATATGGCTATCCCAAAGACAGTATGGCTTGGATATGTTGTCCAAGTATGGTATGACAGCATGCAAACCACTTTCAGTCCCATTGGAGCAGAATGTAAAGTTGAGTGCTGATGTTGGGGATGAGATAGAAGACCCTACTATGTTCAGGAGGATAGTGGGGAGTTTGATCTACATGACCATTACAAGGCCAAACTTGAGCTATGCTGTTGGTCTTGTGAGTCAGTTTATGCAAGTATCTAGAAAGCCACATTTGGATGCAGTCATATGCATATTGAGATATGTGAAGTCCACATTACATTATGGACTTTTCTATGAGGCAGGTATAGATGTACAGGTATTTGGATACACAGATGAAGATTGGGCTGGTAATATGTCTGATAGAAGATCTACCAGTGGATACAAGTTCTCTCTTGGTAGTGCAACAGTTACTTGGAGCATCAAAAAGCAACCTACAGTTGCTTTGTCGAGTACAGAGGCTGAGTATAGAGGTGCTGTTGTAGCAACATGTGAGGTAGTATGGCTACAAAAGTTATTGGATGATTTAGATGTGCAGGTGAAAGGTCCAGTTGTCATTTATTGTGACAACATGAGCAGTATACAGTTGGCTAGGAACCCTGTGTTCCATGCCAGGACAAAACATATTGAGGTACACTACCACTTTTTGAGAGAAGGTACTAGCAGGTGAGATTGACTTGGTGTATATCAGCACACAGGATCAGATAGCTAACATCTTCACGAAAGCATTGGGTATAGAGAATCTTCAAAAGTTTTGAATCTTACTTGGAGTTGCAGAGATGCAGTTGAGCTTGAGGGGGAGTGTTGAGATGACAAGCTCAACACATGTGGACATTGATGATGGACCGCCTGGTTAGATGGGTCCACACGTCTACACTTAGCACGTCGGTGGTCATTATGAATCTCACATGGCCACTGACTCATTACTTATTATATTTAGGTTGTTATACCTATTTACAGCTAGCATAGTTATAGCGCCAATCGACTAGTGTAGTCAGTTATGCATTGTTTGACTTAGTAGGCCACTTTCCTTTATGTTGTATCTTATCTATACTTTATGTACATTGTAAAGTGTGTGAAAAAAGAAGAAAAAACCAGCAAGAAAACGTTTTGGCATCCATCTCTCTTCTTGTCTCTTGAGTGAGCTTCTCCTTGTGCATTCTGTGTGTGTTCTCAGCGCAGCATCTTGAGCAAGTCCTCCCACCACGTGATTCTTGACATGGCCATGGCGGTCAAGAAAAAACCAGCAAGAAAACGTTTTGGCCTCCATCTCTCTTCTTGTCTCTTGAGTGAGCTTCTCCTTGTGCATTCTGTGTGTGTTCTCAGTGCAGCATCTTGAGCAAGTCCTCCCACCACGTGATTCTTGACATGGCCATGGCTATGTAGGAGCATGTGGCTCCTCCTAGAATATAACCCTGCATATCTCTACCACCTTCTCAGGCTGCCTATGCATCTTGTCTTCATGGAAGACTACATCATGGTTGCGGATGACTTTGCATAATGTTGTGATTCAAATGACTTTTCCTGTACTTTGTCTTTCCCCTTCTCTTTGCACTTCTCATTGCGCAACTCATGACATCGTGGGCATATATGACCCTTCTTAGCATTTCTCTCACGAGACTTGTTGCGCGACTTACCATGCGACTTAGACCTAGACTTCTGCTAGTCTCTGACATGGCCATTACCACGGTCATTCTTGCCATTACCATCTCTGCCTCTAACAATCAAAGCATGTGACACACAAGAGACATCCAAGTTCTTATGGTTGATCTCTACCTGCAGAAGAGCACTCTCTACATCAGGCAAGTTCAAAATAGTAGCAAAAGCACATAAGGCAGTGCGGAATACATCCCATGACTCACTTAAAGTCCCAAGCAAAAACAATGAAGTAACCTCATCATTAAAGGTAATACCCTGTGAAGTTTTCTTGAGAATATCATGGAACTGGCTCAAATGAGCAGACATTTTCATATTCTCCTTCATGCACAGGTCCATAAGTTGCTTCAGCCAATACATCTAACTTGCTGGGCTTTTCTTGTCATAGAGGTTCTTAATTTTATCCTAAAGCTGCCAAGCATCCTGTGCTTCCTCAACCACATTGTAATGCACCTGTTCAGTGAGAGAAAAGATGAGGGTGGACTTGCATAACTCTCAAGCTCATCCCATTCGTCATCAATCATAGTTTCAGGCGTTGCTCGCCATGCATTCTTAGTGGCTTGCATAACTCTCAAGCTCATCCCATTCGTCATCAATCATAGTTTCAGGCGTTGCTTTCCATGCATCCTTAGTGGCTTTATCTACAATTTCTTCACCAATACCTGCCAAACTTGGCTCTTGCAATAGGCATAATTTATACCATCAAGCTTAGTGATGTTGAAGATAGCACTGTCAGTGGAAAACTACTTGATGTTTTCTGCTATAAACAACCAAAATATCACCAAAACCAAGGCAAAATGACCACAAATTGATAGCTAATGATGTTGCCCACCAAGTACCATCAAAAGCACATAAAATCAAGAAGATTCAACATGAAAATTTGACATCAATCCATACATAACTGCTTGTTGTAATAAATTACAGCCAAGTACAATGAGAGCAAACTATAGACAAAATCAATGCACCAAGTCAACCACTGATTGTCAAAGCATAACCAGCTTCAAGCGGGCATAAATCAGCATATAAAAGTCATATACACATCAAGCAAACACCCAAGCATGTCAAAAAAATCCGTTAGTAAGCTGGCACACCCCTGTGTAATAGGGCAAAGTGTACACAACACTAGCAAGACCTGACACAAAGAGGTGTATGCTCAAGGAGTGTGAAGCCCAAATCAGCCCAAGTACATGTATGTGGACCATGGCATATCAATCATGCAACATCCAAGTGAAGAAGATCCCAATCTTAGAAGACTCAAAGCTCAATAGCATAAACCACCTATTCAATGTCTGTCAAACATCCAACGATGCTCCCACTAGCACAAAAGCAGTATGGATCAAGCCAAGAAGCTCAAGAAAGGCATATGAGAGCACCAGTGATGAAAGATCCAAGACTAGACATCAATAAGACATCATGAGCATATAGGCTATGTAGCCTCCAAATAGAGCATCCATAGACATCAACTATATCCCAAATACAACTTTGGGAAGCCAATAAATATCCCAAGTAAGTTTTGGGAAGCTAAATGCAATCCAAGACAAGGCACTAGTAGCAATCATCTCCAAACAATGTAACTAGCATGTAGTAGTGGCATAGGCCAAGCATGTCAAGACGACCGGTCAGACATAGATAACATACATGCCTTATGTACATCCAAGACAAAGCATCAAATTCATTCCAAAGCCAAGCTCAAGCTCAAATGAAGATCCAAAATTAAAGACAAGCTCGATGTCATACCCCGAAGGTCAATACTTCATTGCCTATCCCAAAGACATAGCCCGAAACCAATAGGAATTTCCAAACATGAAGTAATAGGCTTCAGCCCATTGTTGTATAGTAGTGAATTATTGTTAAAAACTGAGTATTTTTAGCAAGAAAATCAGTCCAAAATGATGGCATAACATGTGCCTTGCATCCCCCAAATAATTGAGCATTAATAAGTACCAAACCGGTTAAGTAGAAGTGCCCAAACAAGCATAGCATTAGATGACAATGTTACTTCTGCATAACATGATTGTGGGAATGTTGTAAACAATCCTAGGAATGTATAGATCAGACCCAAATCTCATGGTAATGATCAAGGAGGCTTCAACACATGTTAGAGATCATTGCCAAGTGCATTGCCAAGCCCGAAGAAGCATGACATAGCTATCACTGAGGAGTAGGTGAGCTACTATAGTATGTTGTCCAAATCAGCCAAAAAAATGGTGCAAATTAATTGATTTCTACTTCTGCTACTATGCATCCATGTGGCCTCAATTGTAGTGGTTAGAGGCTCTAGGGGGTGCCTAGGGAGGCACACAACAAGCCTCAAGTGCCCAAATGCAAGAGGGAGCAAGACACAAGCTCCAAGGGTTTGAGCTATGGCTATCTTGATTGACTGTAGCCTGAGAACTGAAATAAAAGCACTAAAAGAACACTTCAATACCTCTATAGCAATGCCCTGAGGGTGCCTCAATAGGCCGGGAAGGTGCTCACCACGAAGCCGGGGAGTGATGGGAGCTCGGGAGCTGCTATGGCTATTGGGAAGGAGACCCAATGTTGTAGGTATTTAAATGGAAGCTAAGAATGCCATGAACCAAGCTCAAGAAGTCAGGAAACCTCGCTCTGATACCAGTTTAAAGGTGAGAAGGATCGAAGCTTGCTTGGAAGTGAGCTATGGCGGAGAGTAAGAGCAAGAAGAGAGAGAGAGACACAAATGGGAACTCCAACAGTCACAATGTGTGACCGGGCCTTCCTTTATTAAAATTGTCACTAAAAGAATAAAGAATAAAGTGACAATGACGGGCGCCCACCACTTGCAGTGTGCAGTGGCAGGTACTGTCAGTGTAGTAATACACGGGCAGCTAGGCAAAGGTGCCTCTACCCCCAACAATGACTTTGTTGAGGATATATTTCTCAACTGTGTTCTTGAGGAGTTATTAAAATTACTAGTGTAGAAAATGTTAGATCTAGAGCATGGCTATGGAGGTTGAAAGAGGAAAAGTGAGCTCATGAGGTAACAGACATCAAGACCAAATGTCACACAAGTGAATTAGGTTCCAAGATGGAAGCTTGGACGCGTAAACACAAACTTGTGTAATGGATTGACAATGACACAAATAGTTTGCTGGAAGTACAAAAGTACTATGACATTGCATTCAAAAAGAGAGCAAGTACAATGCTTTATATGAATAGACTAGGCTACACTTTCCACCACTGTGCATATGGGATTCTGCATCCTGAGCCCACATTGCTCCATAGAAAGAGGCTAAGCTGAGTGTGATTGCCAATATCTCAACACCCCTCCTTAATCACAACCAGAGAATTATAAAGCGTGTAGAGCGCATGCACACCACAAACATGGTAAATACCAGAGGCTATCGTCACATAAAAGGCTAAGTGTGGGTACCAAAGATGTGGTGGACATCCTGAGGCTGTAAGAGGAACCTCACAAAGTGTACAGAGGATGTAATACAAGGTTACATGAGGAGTTTACAAGCTTATATTTAAGTTGAGGTTTCTGCATTTTCACCAACTTAGATCTTTGACTGATGTGCATCCTCCTCTAGGTTTTAGACTTGGTCTAGTAAAACAACATATCAAAGGTGATGTGCAATGTGGGTCACAAGTATAGGGGCTCAATCTGTGTCTTTACCTCCCTCTTTGATGAGAAGATGAATTTTTCTTAGTAGAAGACTTTCTTCTAGAGGAAGCTCTACCCCTTCTATCTTGGGGGCAGATAGAGGAGGTTGAGTAGCCAAACATAGGCTAGCATTAAATATTTCTTTATATGCACTCTTTAATTCACCCCAAAAAAGCTTTGTTTATGCTAAAAAGGCTTTTATTTACACAGTCGAATAAATGCCCAAAAATTCCCTATAAAAGGGGATATTGTGGGCATCCCTATTGTCACTCTCACTTATTTGAGACCACTCTCACTTTTATTCTCTCAACAACTCTCCCTCATTCTCGAATGCTCCCCTATCCCACAATAGGTCTCCCTTGCATAGTGGAGTGGTGGACTATCATCAGAGCTGCCACTAGTCAATCCATGCTTCCACCTAGTTGCCACCTACACAGCTCATGCTGCCACCCATAAAGGAGGTATGTCAACCTACATGACACATGATGATGTCGTTGCACTTTATGGTGCTATAGCTACATATTGTATTAGGAAAAGCCACCTTGTTATATCATAATCAATATTGAACTTATTTGATGCCTTCCAATATCATTATCACATCTCACGACTACTATATTTTTGCTCCTATAGGTCCTTCCATCCTCATGAGATAATTTTTGTTGTTGTTGCCACCCACTAGAGACCTTTCATAGGCTTTTCCAATGAGCACACTTTTTTTTTTCATTGCTTTTTGTCCTTCCATTAGCCAAAATTTTAGTTTTTGTTGTCGTTGCCTCTAGACACCTCTGGAGATTTTTCCAACCAACAAACATTTGTCTTTTTGGTGTTGCTAGTCTTCCATCAATAGACCCCTAAAGACTTCTTGAGAGGCTTTTCTAGCCACCAAACATTTGTATTTTTTCTTTTTCAGGTCCTTCCATAATAGACAACTCATCCTCATCATCACCCAAAGCTATGGAGGACTTATTTTAGCAGCTTTAGTGTTGTCCATCATCATTCAATGTCTTCTTGAACATCCCCCTACTCTTGGAGAACTATGTTTTGTTGTTGAGCTAAAAATGCATTAGCTTGACTTAAACAGCCCCAAAGAATGCTTAATTAATGAAGAAAACCTCTTATTTAAAAAAGAAATGTGATCCTAGAGAGTTATTGTGTCCCACATGCAAAACCCTAAATTGGGTGCCCCAAACTTTCTAGTAATATGCATGCAACCCATCGCTCTCCTTCAATCTCATTTTTGTAGGTTTTAGGAGCCATAACTCTAATGCTGCCCACACCCCATTAGCGAAGGACATCATGGTTAGAGCTTCCACCAGCCACCTACTATCATCTGTTGGCCCGATTCCAACCTTCTTCACATGTTTGCTACTATCGCCATCCTAGGAGCTATTGCCTATAGTTGGCTACTATCGCGTACAGTTGATTGATGTCATCATCAGCTGCAGCTATTGCCAGGATCTTCTCTCTCCTTTGAATGCTATGTTTGCAGCTTTTGGCTGCTACCCTAACATTTTATCACCTCTATTTGCTGTGTTTTTATCTAATAGATGATGTGTAGATTTTCTCTCTCCTCAAGTACCTGCCTTTTTTACTATTCCCCACAATAGAAGGGATGGGTGGGAACAATAGAAGGGTGAGATGACTTCGAACACATTCACAACATAGCTACTGAGTGGAAATGATTAGGAGTGGACCTTCTAGCTTGCTACTGCCTGATCTGACATGGGTGGATAACCATTGAACTACTATGGAGTCCATAGACCATATCAAATTTTTGTGGAGCTGAGCATAATCTCATCCTTATGCAGAGGGCTAAGCATGAGGTTGAAGCTAAGTTTTCTCCTTTAGATTTGATAAACAAAACTAATGATCTTGCTACAGGACCCTTGGAATCTCCACTATTATGCACCAACTATCCACAAGCGAAACCTGGCTCGGATTACACATCACTTCGACAATACTTCTTTTCTCCAATAATGCTAGGTACAAACCCTATTATTTTATATTCTATGCCAATTGATTTTGTATTTTTTGTTGGATTCGAGAGATGCTCATCAAGAATGGACTCTTCAAAACAACCTTTGGTTTGTGACTAATGAGAAAGACATGTATTTCTTCATGAACTCAAAACTAGGTGAGAAGCTAAAAGAAGAACTTGTAAGTATCCCTACCCTTCCTTTTTGCTGGGAAATGAAATGGGCTGGCACTGGCTATGGCACTAGCCGGACCTCATACTCATAACAGACAAACACACCCTCACGGCCTCATGGGCCAGGAGCGTCAATCTACTGCTAAAGGACGAACTGCCCTAAAGCCTAATCTATGCGTTTATAGTTTTATAGTTTTGTAGTCCAACATTTCCCTTTCTCTAAACTCCACAGAGGGAGAATCCATACACATTGGCCATGCCACGATAATCACATACATGGGAGGCAGCCTCTCGGTAGAGACACCGCGGCCCCACTACAACTCTCCTACACATTGCACGGATTAGCCCCTTGATGCGCTGCTCAACATATAAAACAAACAAAAAAACTCCACTCTTCATTTTCGAAAGTAATCCAGGAGATATACCATGTTTCCTCACCAAATAATCCCCCAAGAAACGAGCATCTATCCTGCGGCTTAGGATGCCTTTCCACACTCAATGTGGGTCATTATCATTGAAAACAAGTGCTATGCATCCAGGCTTTTCTTCCGATACCAAGATCATCATGCACATGCAAAGGTGAATGATTCTAAAGTGCTCAAACATCATTCTAAATCAGAAACACGTGGTGCACAATCAAGCTTTCCATATATTTCACTAACCCGTTGCGGCGATGAAAGGATAGCACCGAGATAACACTCCTGCTACTATCCTCTTACTTAACATACCACGAACTCTATGACATGATGTGCATAAGAAAATCAACAACAATCAGCACGCAAATCACACCATTCAAACCTCCCAACCCCCTACGTTTAGGTATTGCTTTCGTTGCATAGGTGTAAAGGTTCATTTTGTCATGTTTTGAT